>NW_004444014.1:12448742-12631869 GCF_000243295.1 Trichechus manatus latirostris | reverse complement strand
TCCATCGATGGGCACTTAGGTTGCTTACATCCTTTGGCTATTGTGAACGGTGCTGCGATGAACATGGGTGTGCATATTTATTTATTTATTTTGCATTATTTAAATAATGGCAGTATTTTAAAATAGAAAATGTAGCATGTTTATGTGGTAAAATATCCAGACAATACAAAAGATGGACAGTGATATATATTTTAAAGTTATAAATGGCAATCATGGATTTTTTTTCTGGGCCAGATGAGCATTGCCTCAATTTTTTTTTTTTTTTAATGAATTAGAATATTATGAAGAGATGATAGCTAAGGGTGTCATTTGCTGGTAGGCAGTTTTAAAAGTTAAATTTGGGTACATTTTGAAAAATGGAAGAAGATAGGGAATGTATTTTGGAGGGAGAGGGTGGCTTGAAGACTAGGGAAAACCGGAGAGTTTAGGGAGAACTCTTAGGACATTGGATGGTGTCATGGATTGAATTGTGTCCCCAAAAAAATGTGTGTAGCAACTTGGCTAGGTCATGATTCCCACTATTGTATGATTGTGTTATCTGATGTGATTTCCTTATGTGTTTTAAATTCTTATCACTATGATGAGGTTATGCTGATGAGGTTGACAAGATTAGATAGTGTCTTAATGCAATCTCTTTTGAGATAGAAAAGAGAGAAGCGAGCAGAGACACATGGGAACCTCATGCCACCAAGAAAGCAGTGCCGGGAGCAGAGCGCGTCCTTTGGACCTGAGGTTCCTGCATAGAGAGGCTCCCAGACCAAAGGAAGATTGATTACACGGACCTTCCTCCAGAGCCGATGGAGACAGCGTTCCCCTGGAGCTGACGCCCTGAATTTGGACTTGTAGCTTACTGGACTGTGAGAGAATAAACTTCTCTTTGCTAAATCCATCCACTTGTGGTATTTCTGTTGGAGTAGCACTAGATGACTGAGACAGATGGTAAATACAGAGGTTAGAGGGTAGATTATGTCAGAGGTAGAGAGAAGCACAAAGTCTGATTGGGAAGAGGCTTTTACAGTCAGGGAGATGCCTGTTGTGATCCATAGGGTTTTCATTGGCTGATTTTTTGAAAGTAGATCACTAGGCCTTTCTTCCTAATCTGCCTTAGTCTGGAAGCTCTGCTGAAGCCTGTTCAGCATCACAGCAACACGCAAGCCTCCACTGACAGATAGGTGGTGGCTGCACTTGAGATGCTTTGGCCGAAATCAAACCCGGGTCTCCCACATGGAAGTTGAGAATTCTACCATTGAAACATCACTGCCCGCTATAGTCAGTTAGCAGGGATTTATCTGAGACCTGAACTGGGAAAACCTCATTTTTCCACAGACCCAAAGTGGGAGCTGAAACAGTAGCTCGAATGATAGAGAGTGGAAATAGGTAGACAAATCTAAGGAGATCGGGATATAGTGGAGCCCGACTCATAGCGACCCTATAGGACAGAGTAGAACTGCCCCAATAGGTTTTCAAGAAGCGGTTGGTGAATTCTAACTGTTGGCCTTTTGGTTAACAGCTGAGCGTTTAACCTCTGCACCACCAGGGCTCCAGGAAACTAATACAGTTAGTAAAAATAGAATTCCTGGAAAAAATTGTTGAGGACTTTAAACCTGAACCAGGCCAGCTGGGTTACTTTTAGACTGTTCTCTCACTTCTGAATATTCTGTACCCTTAAATTCTATTGAGTTGTAATAAAGTTTCTATATGCTAAATTGTGCTGAACTAGGGAAAAGGATTGCTGCTAGAGAGAGTAAGAAATAAGAGGGGCAGCGGTCACCCAAGACCTGGTTCTTTGTGAAAGGTCCCCACCTTGGATTCTTGTATAGTTAGCAGCAGTGAAGCTGAGGTTGAGCTCTGCATCACACTAGTCTTTGAAAGAGGCCTCATAAAAATACCAAGGTGTCTGCTTCTTGCCCTAGAATTTCACCAGGTAGAAAGTTTCCAACAGTAGTAGGTGGGCTGTCTTCCTCTCATCCAAGTCATACCCCACACACCACGGTTCTCCAGGTCTCGGGGGGTAGTTCTTCACATTCATGTACTTGGATGAACCTTATCCCACTGCTCATCACATTTCTTCCCTTCTCCCAGGAATTTATATTTTTAAAGCCAGACTTCCTTCCCATGTCCTAGTATAGCCTCTGACTTCTCCCTGTACTTCCTAAAAACATTTTTCCAAGACTTGGCCATTGATGGATCTTAGTCTGCTTTTCAGTTAGTTCTTTAGTTGTCCGCAGCAGAATTCAACTCAAGCAAGTGGTAATTTATTAGAAAGGAATGAGAAGTTTACAGGACTGATGGAATGCTGGAGAACCAAGCTTCGGAACAGACAGAAACGAAGGCAGCTGTGAAAAATTACAAGAATGTCCTGAGTAGGATGTCACCACTGGTATGAATGAACTCTACTCATTTCTTTCCATCTTTGCAAGCTACTTGCTCAAGATTTAAAACTTCTGGAGAGCACATCTGATTGGCTGAGCCTAGGTCATGGGTATACCAGTGGTGAGAGGAGGAGGGATTTAGCTGCAGGAACCTCCAAGAATCCCTGTGGCTTCCATAGTGAGAGGGTAGACATATGGATTTACAGTCTCACCAAGATTATACAAGGTGGGGGAGAGAGAATTATCCAGAAGGAAATTAGAAAAGGAGAATGGATGGATGCTGGGCAGCAAAAAATAACAAATGTCTCCTACAGACCTCTTTGCTACATCGAAAACTTCCATGGCTCTTCACATCATAGTAGTTTAATTCTGTGAGATAAAAAATAGCTGGAATTTGTTTAGTGCTTTGCTTAATACAATTTGTATTATGCCTGCTCTCAGCCCTTAATTGGTATTCTTTTAGCACAGCATCTCTGAATTTATATGATAGTAAGTGTCAGAGGCAGGATGCAAACCCAGGTAGTCTGGTGCCCACTGCCTCTATGTTATTAAAAAAATTACTGTGAGTTAGTTAATACTTTTACATGAATTTAGATTTTATTAATCTTTAGAGTATCTGTACGTATTTTAAAATGGTAGTACCATGTACCTATGACACACATGCACGTATTAATTACATAATTTATTCAGAAGTGAGACAACTTCTCAACTTCCCAAGGCTCCTTGAATGGTAGATTCGGAATCAGTGGCTGTCATTGTAGTGACGTGTGTTTGTCTCCCAACCATGGCCCCTCCTTGTCCCTCACTGCGTAACAAGCGAAGGTGGATCCCAACTAGTCTAAGGCAATCCTGTAGTCCCATCCTCCTTGCCAGGATTGATTCAGAAATAGGCATGTGACCATTTTAGGCTGAGGAAAGTTTGCAGAAGCTTCTGGGAAGCCATGAGAAGAGGCACTTCTCTTTGTATAGACGTTGTCATGTGTGAATGTGAGACTCTGAGATGCTACAGGCATCTTGTTATCAAACCTGAGCAGGAAAGCAGCTCAGGAAGGTGGCAGAGCTGAGAGAATTGTAGTGGAAGGTAGATGGAACTGCTAGGTTAAGCCAACCCTGAATTCCACCCTAACCCTGACCTAACAGTTTTGGCCTAATAGGTAAGTGAGCCAGTAAATTTCCTTATGTTTAAGCAGTTTGAGTTGGGATTTCTGTTCACTTACAGCTAGTCGTCCCAACTGATGTCTCGATGCAGAACTGCAATGGGAAGAGGTAACAGGATTCCTCCTGCTAGAAGTTCACAAGTGAAATCATCAAGATACTGTCAAATAGGCTGGTTCCCCAACTTGGCAAAGTAGAAACAGCACTGAATTAGGAGTCAAAGACCTGGGGTTTAGTTTCTACTCTTACCACTAACTACCTATGTCACTAGACCTAAATTTCCTTATCTGTAATAACAAGGAGGTTGACCTGGATAGGCTGTAATGTACTTTTTTAATCTCAAATATTCTCTAATTTTGGAACCCATGAAAAATATCTGGTTAAACTTAATTAGGAATTAAGAATCAGATGGTTTTTGGAAAAGGCATCATCCCAGATTTATACTTCTTGTCGTTCCATAGTCTTGTTAAAGCCCTGAGATGCTCCGTTTCTACAGCTTGCCTATTGGTAACACTGGCGAAGTCTTTTAATGTTTTTAAAACTTCCTTCTTTCTGAGGGTTTAAAACCAGTAGCACTTTTTTTAGGGGTGGGGGGAGGGGGCTTATTAAGATCTTTGAAATTGTTCTTTTTTTTTTTTTAACTGTGTTGTGGAAAATTTCAAGTACATGTAGAAATAAAGGCTAATTGTGTAAGGAACCTCCATGTCTGTACTCACCATCCAACTTTAGTAATGATCAACATTTTGGCAATTTTAAAACCAGTGCTTACATTTGGTTCTTTTAGATAGACTTTTTTCCAGCTAAACTTTGGCACTAAACTAGGTATGTCTTGCTTTAAGGTTTCCATTGCCTGCATATGTTTATTTAATACTGTTCTTTTTAGCGTGGTAAGAAGTTATAGCACCGTGAGAACAAGTCTTTATATTAGCGGTTGAGGCCAAGCAATTATGAATATTTAGGCATTTGTATCTGTGCATATCCAGATAGGCTAGGTCGTGCTGTGCTAACAGACAACTCCAGGATTTCAGTAGCTTAAAACAACAAAGTATACTGGCTTTGTCACTGGTTGGCTGGGGACTCTGCTGTACATCACCCTTCCTCTGGGGCCCAAGCTGAGGGAGCAGGCAGTCTTGAGGTTGCCAGCACTGTCCCAGAGGAACTTGCAGACTGTCTCTTAAAGCTCCTGTGTGTCGTTTCTGCTCACATTTCATTTGCCCAAGCAAGTCACATGTTTCACCCTTATTTTAAGGGAGTGGGAAAGTGCAGACCTACCCTGTGCCTGGGAGGAGAACCAGAAATACTTGAGGGATAGCACTATTGACTATAGCAGTATTGTTATGATGACTATAAACCCACTGCTGTCAAGACATTTCTGACTCATAGCAACCATAGGACAGAGTAGAACTGCCCCATAGAGCTTCCAAGGCTGTAATCTTTACTAAAGTAGACTGCCACATCTTTCTCCAGCAGAGTGGCTGATTGGCTCAAACGACGAACCTTTTGGTTAACAGCTGAGCACTTAACCACTGCACCACCAGGGCTCCTCCTATAATGACTATAGCAGTATTTGTGGACAAATATAAAACTTTTATCTGTCTTTCAACTATGTGTATAACAGCGAAGACTTCAAGACTTGGTTACCCTCGTGTAACAACTGCAGGTAATGGTGTTAAAATTAACCTTATTGTTTTCTTAGCTCTTTTTTATTTTAAAGCCACTTTTAGAACCAGTTAATTAGGAAAAGTCTTCAAGAGAGAAAATTGCAATTTTTAGATTGAATCCCTAGTTCTTTCTGGAAGATAATGGACTTTCATTTCTCTAAGGTAAAAAGAGCAAGGAGGTTGTATTATGGATTTGCTAGAAGCAGAGTCTGAGATGGAGGTTTGGGTACAGGTGATTTATTGAGGAAGTGGTCTTCAGGAAGAACCGCGAAGGGAGTGAGAGAAACGGGAGGAGAAGTAGCAGAACAAGGATGTGTCTCCGGGTGAGGCTCCGGAATGAAAATCCCCAGCAGAGTTGTCACACCAGCCTTGTGTAACTTATGTCAATCATTGACCTCCTTGCAGCAGCTAGGGGATGGGTAAGTCAGTCTGGACTTCAGTCAACTGCTTGTCTTCCAGCGGTTGATTTGGAATTGCTAAAGCTTTCCTTTCTGATCCAGCGTTGTGAGCTGGGAGAGGAGCCTGTGCTGGAGCCAACTGATAACAGCCCCTTCTTGTCTGTGACAACCCATGAAAACTAGGCCGTATTGGAATCTGCAGGCTTTGTGATCAGTTGGCAGTCTACAGGACTGAAATTTAGGGACCTCTCTGAGTGTACGTTTGTAAGATTTAATGGTAAATATGTTGGAAGCAGCGACAAGTTTACATATACAGTCATGCATTGCGTAACGTTCACGATACATTCTGTGAAATAGGAAGTTATATAATTTGGACATTGTGTGAACACCATTTTAGGTACTTAGCAAAGCTACATGGGATACTTTCTGCTTCACTTTCAAATCGATACTTCTCCTTTGCCTCTTGCTACTGCTATCACTAGCACTGGTTTTGTTGGGTTTGGGAGCCGTGATGCACTTCACAGTAATATTTTCTAAAGAAAATTAAACAGATAATGCTACAACACTCAAGAGATGCATGATACACGAGGTTGGATGCTGTTGCCTACTAGTTGAAGCATACGCTATTATACGGTAAACTTTTTATTTAGGTAGGTAGGGAAAGTTCACATTGAAATAGCAATAGAAAGTATAGTACAGTACATAGATAAGCCAGTAACATAGGCATTTATTATGACTATTAAGACATATGTGTTATAGGTTGTATATGTTCTGTACGATTATACGCCTGATAGCACAATTGTTTTCTATACAAGAGGCAGACGTGTTATGGATGGGAAGCTGTTGCATTTGCTACATCCAGTTATGTCCACTATGTCCCATTCTCCGATCAGAATTTCTGAACTCTTTTGTAACTTTATGGGACCACGGATGTATATGCAGTCAGATATTGCCAAATGGATGTTATGCAGTGCATGACTGTATAGTCTTTCAACTTTAGGGAGAATGTAGGTGGCTCTGAATGTCCTTGTGATTGAGTGCCTGTTACACCATCCCTTCCTGAGATACTGGATGGCCAGACACACTGGCAGGTCTCTTTCAGGAAAAAAAAAAAAAAAAAAAGGATTAATGGTGTTGTTAGTAAGTTAATAAGGAAGTAAGTCCTAAAACAGAATTTAACTACAGTGTTTTCTGTGAGATGTCACATAGGTAGACTAAAACAGGTTAGGAGTATAATAATTTATATAGGGAAGAGTTTTTGTCTTAGCACAGCCATTTGTCCCAACCCCAAAGAAGTGAAAATTTTCTCTTTGCTGCTGTTGATAGTCAAACGTCATGGGAGAGGCATGACTGACCAGCACTGACAAAAGTGGACCAATACTGGTTTTTTGTGGCTGCCAGCCTGTCTCTGATGAACCCACTTCTTTGAGGATGCAGCATACCAGAGACAGGGCAGAGTAATTGCAGCTTTTTTATCTGCCCACCATTATGCCTTATCCTTTTAAAAGTAGCATATTGGATTTGAATTCTGACATGGCTAAGATCTCAGCTCAGACCCTTGCAAGCGGGGTTCTGAATTCTAGATCAGATCTCTTTGTGTCTTTTCTTTTTGGAGGACGGAATTAATGCAGATCCTGACCATCCTGTATAAGGTATGTCAGTCATAGCACCTGCCATATCTACATCACCTTCCAGAGGAAACTACCTGGCCCACACAGTCCCTGCTCAAAGGTACACACGGATGGTTGTATTTTATACCCCTCAGAAATGTGCACCAGAAAAAGACACCAGGTCTGTAGCAGCTACTGTGATACGACCTGGCTTGAAAAGATTAGCAGAGCCAGCCAGATTCTGTCTGTCTTGAGAATTTAACTTCCAAAACTGAGACAGAGGCTTGAGTCTAACATGATGCCATGGAAGTAAAAAAGCCATGATCATCCATAGGCAGTTTGAGGGAAAGTGATGACAGAATAGGGACGAAGCGGAGGTGGTTACTTGGGGGTGAGGAGGAGGAAGCAGGATCCTGGAGTGCTATTGTTATGATGGAGTCCTTGAGGGACACTCTGCTACTTCCTGTTGCTGGGGTTCTTGATGCGGCCTTGTATTCTGCAAAGCCTTTGCATTTCTGCTCCCTTCTGTGAGGCCCAGCTCTATGGTAGTTTCTGCCCTGCTTGGGATTCCTGGGCTCCCTTACATATGTCCTGTAGGTTAGGATTAGGAATGAGTACTGTTACAGAGACCCAGAGTAAGAATGGCCAAAGTAAGGAAAGGTACTTCTTGCTCATGTCTAAGTCTGGGCATAGACAGCTCATGGATGGCATGATGGCTTTGTGGTTTTCTGGGATCTTGGTGGTTCTAGCTTTCTCATCTGCTGTCCCAGGGTCTGGTCTTCATCCCCATGGTCTAAAATGGAGCTTGAGCCTTCACATTCATGTTCCATGCAGCAGAATGGAGGAAGGGTGGAAGAAGTACGTACTCCGATCCTTTTTGAATTCCTCTAGAATTGCACATATTACATCAACTAGAGCTTCACTGCAAGGGAAGATGGGAAATGTGTCTTTGCTGTAGCGGTCTGCCTGCTTAGCAAAAATTGGAAGTTATGTTAACTGCAGGAAAAGGGGGCAGGGATATTGGGGAACACCTAGCAGTCTGTGCTTCATGAGTCTTAAAAGTAAATCCTCTGTCGCCTGAGGCTGTCTGTGTGCCTGGCTAGGAAAGAGGCTAATTACATCACCTTCCATGATCTCCTTGTTTTCATTCCATGTCTGTTTGTACCCAATTTTCTGCTCCATTAATTGTTTCATCCAGACTAAATAAGGATTCATTTGGTTGTTCATTTACCAAACATTTTATTAGTGTCCGTTATGTATTCCAGGAGTCCCTGGGTGGTGCAAGGTTCATGTGCTTGACTGCTAACCGAAGGGTTGGTGGTTTGGTTTTACCCAGAGGGATCTTGGAAGAAAGGCCTGATGATGTACTTCCAAAAAATCAGCCTTGAAAATCCTGTGAAAGGCGGTTCTACTCTGACACACTTGGGGTCACCATGAGTCAGAATCCATTTGACGGCAACTGGTTTGTTTGTTTTATATCATGCATTCCTGGTACTGTACTAGGTATTAAAGACACAGAAATGAAATAATATGTGATCCTTACCCTTAAGGAGCTCACAGTTTGGCAGAGAGAGATATATAAGTTAAAAATGACAATATAGTATATATAATAAATGCAGTAACGAAGATCTTCATTATAGGCATAAAGTATACCTACTAGAATGACAGAGAACAAGGAATAGTGACTACATTTTCCACTTTTTTTCCCTTCAAGACACAGGAAATGAAGCCCTCTACCTTGGCTCTAACTAAGCATTAGCCATCATAGGAACACTTGTCAGTCTGAGTGCAGTCTCTCTTATAAGAACTTCCCTTGTCTTCCCTATCAGTGAACAGAGTAAAAGTTTACTAAAAGCAAATCCCTAAACCTACCACAGTAAAGAGCATTAGCTATATGTGTAATTCTTTATCATATAAAACTCTTTCCCATTAAGAACCCCAGTTTTCCAGAAATTAAATTAGCTAGTATTATCAAAGTTAAGTTTTTACTGGACATTTTTTTAACATGGCGTTCTTTGCTCCTTGACTGACTTACCACTGGTGTTTTGTTTTACTTTAAATCTTATCTCTATTTCCTTTTTTTTCCCCCTGCATTTGTCTTTAAAAAGTTGATCTTTGGTTGATACTAGTGTTGTTTTAGGGGATAACTACTCAGTAAGTTTAGGTTGAAATTGAATTTTTATAGAGAAAGATTCAGGTCATTTTAAAGTCCTGTCACCACCTTATGCAGAATGTATGGATAATATAAGATTAATAGAACATTTTCCTGTGTCCCATCTGCTGGGATGTGGAAATAGTTTTGTTTTTCAGACCTCTTCCTTGAAATGGCGTTTTCTGTTGGATTATTTTATGTGGAGCCCATTGGTACCATTGAACCTCTTCTCCTGTTTGCACTGTCAGGTTATGTGTTAAATGTGTGAATTGAAACCACTACTATACATAATAGCTTATCTAGATTATGTATAGCTCTAAATTTTATGTATTTGCTGTCTTGGCATCTTGGCCCTATAGACACTATAGGAGCTTTCCAAAAAAATATTTTCCCATAGGAGAGAAATTATTTCAAAAAATGAAGGGTGGCTTCAGCCAAAGATTAGACAGGCACATAAAACAAAACAAGACTAAATGGGCAGACCAACCTAGGGGCAAGGACGAGAAGGCAGGAGGGGACAGGAAAGCTGGTAATAGGGAACCCAAGGTTGAGAAGGGGAGAGTGTTGACATGTCGTAGGGCTGCCAACCAATGTCACAAAACAATATGTGTATGTATTGTTTAATGAGAAACTAATTTGTAAACCTTCATCTAAAGTACAATTTTAAAAAAGGAGAATGGGAAAGACAGATATGAACAGAAGCATTTGGGCTAGGAAGTAGTGACTGGAGACAAAGTGAATTTTTTTGAGTATATTTTTTGATACTGTTTTCAATCAGTTGCTTGTTCTTTGCTTAGTATTAATCTATTTAGATTCTCTCTCTACAGTGCAAACTTACATTGTAATAATGACATCCCAAATATTGCTTAATGATTTTACATTTAAAAATGAAATTAATCTCTACATTTGATTCTTTTTGATTGAGGTAGAAAATAGCTCCAAAAGTCATTATTTTGAAACTAATGGAGCGCAGAGCACTTCAGTTTTGTTGTTTTTTTAATCTTCATTGTGCGTGGGACCATTTAGGTGTACTTTCATAGAATCACATAATGTTAGAATTACAAGGAACCAGCACTAGCTAATGGTTTGCAGAGTCCAGTGAAAAATGAAAACGCAGGGCTCCTTGTTCAAAAACTATTAAGAATTTCAAGACAGTGACAGCAGAGCATTAAACCAAATGTGTGGCCCTATGCATAGTTTACCTGCTCATGAAGCGACATTGCAAGGAAAACTTAGAGTTCATTTAGTACAGGCCCTCTTTTTAGATGCACAGCATTTACATACAACTAGATGCTCTGGTGGCATAGTGGTTAAGAGCTTGGCTGCTAGTCTAAAGGTCACCAGTTCAGATCCACCAGCTGCTCCTTGGAAACTCTATGGGGCAGTTCTGCTCTGTGCTGTAGGGTCACTATGAGTCGGACCGAGTTGATGGCACCTAACAACAGCAACAACAGCAGCAAGGTGCTGATAAATTATTACTGTCCACTTGCCTTGACCCCATTGCTGTCAAGTGGATTCTGACTCATAGTAACCCTATAGGACAGAGTAGAATTGCCCCACACGGTTTCCAAGGAGCAGCTGCTGGATTTGAACTGCCAGCCTTTTGGTTAGCAGCCGAATGCTTAACCACTGTGCCACCAGGGCTCCTATTACTGTACAGCAGGGCTAAAAACTCAACATTAAAAATGTATGCTTCTAAACATTTTAATTTTTGCTACCTTTAAATCTCTAGGCATACTTAGTATAATTAAAAATTATCAGTTATTTGCAGTGGTCATAAAAATAATGACGTGGGTTGTTGTGTTAGTTGCTATCAAGTCAGTTCCGTCTCATGGTGACGCCTTGTGTGCCGAATAGAACTGCTGCATAGGGTTTTCAAGGCTGCGACCTTTCGGAAGTAGATCCCCAGGCCTATCTTCTGAAGTGCCTCTGAGTGGGTTCGAACTGCCAGTAATCCCAAAGAATTTTATCCTAAATTATTTCTCAGTTCTCCCTACGACAAGCTTTTTTTAAAAAAATCTTTGTCATAATTGCTGTCCTACTGCAAAATTTATTGGTTTAGGTTTAAATTTATTTTCCTGCCAAATGTCTCATGGGCCTTGGAAGGACTCAGCAGGAGGGCAGAGGAAGAGAAGAAACAAAGAGCCTTTATAATCTACAGAATAGGCAGTAAACCCCTTACAACTGAGAACGGTGCTTGTGCACGTGTGGCAGATATCTTATTGTTTGTAGGACACATGGAAAAACAGCCAACATGTATTTGTTATTGAAAACCGCTGCATCCCTGTCACTGTAATTAGGTTGCGTCCCTGTCACTACAATTTTTTAAAATTACTTTTATTAGCCAGTGGTTAGCTTTTGTTTTGTTTTTGCAAAATCACTTTGAATTTAGATAAAACTGATCATCACTGATGATAAAAATAATTAGAAGCAGCTAGCTGCTTAAGCATAATAGTTAAATCGTTTTAAAACTTGAATGGTAATCCTCTGATAGTTCTTCGGGAGTATCTTTGTGTCATATTTCATTAGCGTACCCTGTTTTGTACTGTTTCATGTCACAGACAATGTAACGTATGTTAGACCTTGTTTTCTAGCATTGTGGGCTCAGGTGAATATGCTGGATAGCCTACTGAAGAGAACTACTGAAAAAACGTATGCGTAAACGAGCATGTGAAAGTTACGAACATGATGTGGTTAAAAGGAGTTTGTAGTGTAAAAGCTACTATGTGGTAGACCTGCCTCTCACATAACAGAAATCAGCTCAGTAGATATAGATATGAAAAGAGCTAGCATCCTTTTAAATGAAGTAATTTAAGAATCATCTTATACTGTCTTGTTTGCTGCCTGCAGTTGCCACCTGGAAGACTGGATCCGCTTTGCTTAACTCCCAGTATTTGGCTAACTTCTGTTACAGTCCAGTGTCTAACAAGAAGTGGTGCCTCGCTTCCCTTAAATACTGACTCGGGATGCTGAGACCCTTGATGTGAATGCCAGCACCTCTTCCATCATTAAGGCAGAAACAGAACATGGCATATTCCTGTTAGAGTATGTTGCCCTTTAAAAAATGGCTCTGAAAATAATAAAATGCTTTGTAGATTAAATTCAGTTCAGTAATTTGATGAGCATCTGTGGAGTATGTGTGATGTATAAGCCCAGAGTTAGAGTCAGTGAGTGATAGAAAGAAAATAAGACATAATTCTTGCTTCTAAGAGATTGGAAGTAAAAACAGCTATAGTTATAATAAAAAATGTGATTCAGTGATTTAGTCATTCATCTGAGAGTTACCAGGTACCTACTGCTGTGAACCAGGCACTGTGCTAGACACTGTGAATACAAAGATAACTTCCGGGAACTCACAGTCAAATGGGTGAGCCCAGCATGCAAAGGTACAACCTTGTGATCACACTGATAGAGGTGGCAGAGAGCGAGAAGTGTTTAGGAGGTGAGGAGAGGTTCCCAGTCCCAGAAGTATGTCTGCCTTCACGGAGCTTTCACCTGAGTCTTAAAAAGTTGGACAGTCTTACAAACGAAGGCTGTTTCAGACAGAGGAAACAGCTCATGCGGTGACATGGAAGCAAGAGAAAGCATGGCATATTTAAGGAACTGGGAGTGGCTGGATGTGACTGAAGAGCAGAGCACATGAAGGAGGTGCAGAGTGGAAGCTGAAAGTGTGATCGGGGTTGTGCTGTGCCGAGTCCCAAAGCCTCTACCTAGAGTGCTCCTCCCAAGACCTTCCTGCGGCTGACTCCTTGCTGTTCCAGTCTGCTCCTCGGTGACAAGCTTCCGAGAAGCCTTTCCTGACACCTATTGTAAAGTGAGTGCCCAGTCACTTGGTAACATGCCAACTCCCCTTTTTATTTCATTGTGGAGCAGTTATTGCTAGCTGACACTTTTTGTTTATTGTCTATATCCCAACACTAGACTACAGTTCCAGGAGAGCAAGAACTGTGTCCTGTTTGTTGCTGTATCCCCAGCACCTAGAACCTGGCATAAAGCTGGTATTTAATAAACGTTTGTGAAATCAGTGTAAATCACACTATGGATTTTATCCTATAAGTCAGTGGTTTGCAATCTTATTGGTCTCTAGACTCCTTTTACATTCTTATAAATTATTAATGACCCCAAAGGGCTTTTGTTTTATGGGTTATATCTATTGATAATTTCCATATTAAAGATTAAAACCTAGAAATTAAAAAAAACTAATGAATTCATTTAAAATAACAATAAAAAACCCATAACATGCTAAAATAAGTAATATATTTTTATGAAAAATAACTTTTTCAAAACAAAAAAATTTGAAGTATGACATTAATCTCATTAATGGATTCTCGTATCTGCTTTTGCATTCAGTCTGTTATGCTGTTACAGATCATGTAGGCTTTGGAAAACTCAGCTATATATTCAAAAGGAAATGAAAGTAAAAAGGCAAAAAATGACGTGGTGTTAGTCTACAAATAATTTTGACCACATAGACCCCTTGAAAAGGATCTTGGGCGGACCCCAGAAGCCCCTATGCTGCATTTTGAGAACTACTGGATAGTTTTCAGACTTTTTAGTAGCAGGAGTACATTTTCAAATAATTTCTTCTAAGCCCCAGGAGTCCTGGTGCAAATGGTTAGCATGCTTGGCTGCTAACCAAAAGGTTGATGATTTGAGTCCATCCAGAGGTGCCTTGGAAGAAAGGCCTGGTGCAAAATCAGCCATTGAAAACCCTATGGAACACAGTTCTACTCTTACACACATGGGGTTGCCATGAATCAAAGTGGATTGGTTTGATTTTTTTTTTTTTGTTGTTATATAGCTTAACTTACAGTATTTTATTTAATGGCTTTTTAATATAGCATAGCTTACTTTTATATTTTAAGGATTCAAATACTAGTATTGATATTTTATTAAGATCTAATTAAGATTTAATTGTAACCAGAGACTTAGTTTTGTTTCTGGGGCTTTTCCAGTGTTGTGTAAGACAGAAAAAGTACATAAATTTGCAGTAACTTTATAGAAATATTTGTGTCATTAAATATTATCTAATTCAGAATTTTATAAAGGCAGTTTGTTATCTTTGCACATATGAGAGTATGTAAAATAAAAATTAAAGCCTAATACATAACATACCAGCGATCGTGAAGATGGCACAGGATCAGGTAACATTTTGTTCTGTTACACGTAAGGTCACCATGAGTCAGAGCCAACTCAGTGGCAGCTAACAACAGCGACAACAAAGGCCCAGTACATAACCAGACAAACGTAAGAGGAGGTTAAATTTTGGGAATTGAAAGGTCTAATTCTGTTTGCCATATACAGGAGGAATTCTCATGGTCTAGAGAAGGGAGGAGAGTGGCAGTTGGCAAGAGTAAGACAAGCTTGGACGGTGCTTTAAAACATCATTACCGCTAGCTAATATTAGTACATTGCTGTGTTAAAATAAAATACTGTATTATTTGCCTTGGGAAATATTTCAGATTGGTCTATTTTGTTACCATGTGAAAGTGTTTCTAATTTGTTTGCTTGTTTTGAAAAAAGAATCACAACCAAAGTTCCTGTAAAGCTTCTATTTTTACGAGTAAATCCTGTCTCTTAAGATTTGTAGACCCTGCCCTTGGGGAGTTTTCTCTGACAGGCAACATAAAGTGGCCATGCAGGAACATTAATTCAGTAGCATGGTTGTTTCTTATCTGTATCATTAAAAAAAAAAGTAAGAGTTAGGCGATAATTATTATAACGTCATGTTTCTGTAAAATATAAGATCTAACTTTATGGTCTGTCTTTTAAGAGATATGAGGAAAAATAAATAGATACAGAGAAAACCAACAAAAGTAATTACAGGACTAAAAAGTACTATCTTGGATTTAAAAAATAATTACAGGACCAAAAGTACTGTCTTGGATTTGGAGTTAAATATTTTAAGGTGTGACTTAATAACTCAGCATCATATATAATTCTTATGAAAGGTGGAAAGCCTGTTTTAAAGAGTTATAAGTAGGGCATATCTCCATAAAAGGTAGAATGAGATATAATTGGACAGATTACTTTTAGATTAGGTATAGCATTAAAACTGCCTTCGTAGTGATACTAATTAAATTTTAATGACCATTGGAAATAGATAATTCTGCTCATGTAACCATTCTTACAGGAAAAATTAAAATACCTACTTTGATTTCATCATAATTTTGTGTATTTATTTTTTGAATAGGTAACATTACTTTTTGAGCAGCATCTCCAACTATTAATATTAAAGTGTGCCCCTAACTTATTGGAGTGGATGAAGTTATGTGGTATTAACATGTCTGTAAGCTACCCTCCATCCTACCTCACACCAAGCCAAGAGGAAAATGCTCATAGTTTCTTACAGTTTTCTGTTTAGTAAAAATTAATTGCTGGTATGTTTTGGGGAGATACTAAGTGTTCTAGTAGTAGCTGCCATGTTTATGATTACAAACCCTCACTCCCAGGCACCCGTGATCCTTCTTACCTACTTCTCCTTTCTTTCTGCTGGACTTATTACTGTCTGTGATATAATTTAGCTTACTTATGTTTATGTTTGTTGTCTGCTTCTCTCTTCCCATGTAGGCTCTTTGGAGGCATCCATCCTTGTTTAGTCTGCTCATATGGTATGTGCCAAGTGCCTTGAACAGTGTCTGGCACATATTTGTTAACTGAATGAATCACTTTCCCTTTGGTTCTTACAAGTAGAGGTACATTTCTTCTGGGAAAAAAATACTCAGCTAAGCAGAGTAGTTGTAACGTTTAGAGACTTCAGTTTCTGGCACTGTGGCAGATTAGAGATTTTTTAAAAACTCCCAATTATGAAATATTGAAAATACTGGACCAAATATTCAGAATAGCTTTTCAGTGCATAATTGAGCTGACAAGAAAGTAAGGGAACTCCTTAAAGGCCCAAAACAAGAAATCTTGAATCTAGAGAGGCTGACTTTTGGTGGTGCTATCTGGGGTACTCACGTCTGTGGATCTCTGGAAGCCTAGAGCTTTGGCAGGGTAGCCATGGGGTACTGGACAGAATCTAGGGATCAAGCAGGGTGAGACGTAAGATCCAGAGATTCTTAGGAAGCTGGCACTCCCTGAAAGGTGTTTGTGGGTAAACTAAGGAGGAAAAAAATCCCACTGAGCAGGGATGGGGAAGTAGGGAGTGAGAAGAGTAGGAGTAGGGTAAGGAGGGCTGCCTGCCTCAGCTTATCTTTCAGTGAAGGGTTAAATGTCTCTCCTGAGACATTATATCTGCAAATTGTTCTTACTGGATTTGGGGACGGAGTTCATACTGCCTGATAGATAGACACACACATACACACACACACGCACACCCTCAAATCCCAAGCCAAGAATTTAGTGAAAAAGGTAAGGGACCTGAGAAGCAAACCATATTCTCTCTGGAGGAATATAGGAACACAGGCCTCAGAGAATTGACGCAAATAAAAGTTTCTGGGAACATGAACTCACAATTAAAAAATGAACAAAAATACTTCAAACAAGCCACAATGATTTAATCTGCAAAAATAGGAAACTTTATAATCAGAGATTCTAAAATTGCAGATACTGGAGTTGTTAGATACAGAATATAACATGAATAAGTTTAATGTGTTAGCTGCTATCAAGCTTACCTCCAACTCACGGTCACCCCATGCACAACAGAACAAAACACTGCCTTATCCTGTGTCATCCCCCTAATCGGTTATGGATCAGACCTTTGTGATCCTCATAGGTTTTCACTGGCTGATTTTCGGAAGTAGATCGCCAGGCCATTCTTTCTAGTCCATCTGAGTCTGGAAGCTACCCTGAAAGATGTCAGCATCATAGCAACACAGAAGCCTCCACTGACAGACAGGTGGTGGCTGTGCATGAGGTTCATTGGCTGGGAATCTAACCCGGGTTTCCCACATGGAAGGTGAGAATTGTACCACTAAACTATCAGTGTCCTCTTAGTATGTTTAGAGAGTATAAAAACATGCTTAAGGAGCAAGAGGCTATCAAAAATGATTAGGCAAGCAGAAATTAGCAATGTTTAAAGGAAGTGCTTCATACTGAACAGAGGATTTATTCCAGCAAGGCAAGACTGGTTCTGCATTAGAAAATCTATTAATGGAATTATTCACATGAATGGTTTAAAGTTGAAAAATTGTATGATTGTTTTAAGAGATGCAGAAAAAATGCAAGAAACCTAAAGAGACCTACATAAATTAAAAAACATTCTATGCCCATAGATTGGAATACTTAACATTATAAAAATGTCAATACTACCCAGAGCGATCTAGAAGTATATTGCAGTCCGATCCAGATCCCAACAACATTCTTTAACGAAATGGAGAGACCAATCTCTGGCTTTATATGGAAAGGAAAGAGGCCTCGAATAGCTAAAGCAATACTGAAGAAGAACAAAGTAGGCCTCACACTTCCCAACCTCAGAAATTACCCTGCAGCCGCAGTAATCAAAACAACCTGGTACTGGTACAACAACAGACACAGACCAGTGGAACAGACTTGAGAACCCAGAAGTAAATCCATCCATCTTTGGACAGCTGATCTTTGACAATGGGGGAAGAGAGAGTCTCTTAACAAATGGTGCCGGCAAAACTGGATATCCATTGGCTGAAAAATGAAGCGGGATCTATACCTCACACCATACACAAAAACTAACTCAAAATGAGTCAAAGACCTAAATGTTAAAATCAGGGCTTTGAACTGGTTCAAAACAGTTCCGTCATGGCCAGCGGAAATGCTTTGAATGTGTGTCAGCCACAGTCTTTGAGCGGGTCACCATTGCCTGTCTCCTAATCGAGTCAGAAGCCTGCAGGCAAAAGATCTGGTTGTTATGCAGTGTGTGCGCTGCTCGTGTTTCTGTCGGCCACAGCTGAACCATTTTGAACTGATTTGAAGCCCTGGTTGAAACGAAAACTGTACGGTTCCTAGAAGATGACATACGGACAAAGCTAGGGATCCTTTTTTGGCAGAAATACACTGTCAAACACAACTAAAAATGCACAAACAGCAGAAGAGAAGCTAGATAACTGGGACCTCCTAAAAATTAAGTACTTGTGCTCATCAAAAGAGAAAAAGTATGGCACTGAGCTCTGGGGAATGCACAGAGAAGGAAAAGTAGGGAAGAGGGAGTCATAACAGACTTTCATTTACTCTGCAAATTGTTTCTTCCTCATTCCTAGCCCAGAGCCAAGATGCTCGTGATTATTAGCCATTAAAATAAACACATTGCTGTCGAGTTGATTCTGACTCATAACGACCCTATAAGACAGAGTAGAACTGCCCCCAAAGGATTTCCAAGGCTGGACATCTTTAGGGAAGCAGACTGCCACATCTTTCTCCCCCACGGCGACTGGTGGGTTCAAACTGCCAACCTTTTGGTTAGCAGCTGAGCACTTAACCACTGCACCACCATTAGAGAGATGCAAATCAAAACTACAATGAGGTATCATCTCACCCTTGCAAAAATGGCACTGATCAAAAAAACAGAAAACAACAAATGCTGGCGAGGTTGCGGGGAGATTAGAATTCTTACATACTGCTTGTGGGATTGTAAAATGGTACAACCGCTATGGAAAACAGTATGGTGCTTCCTGAAAAAACTAGAAATAGGAATACTTTACAATCCAGCAATCCCACTCCTAGGTATATATCCTAGAGCTCTGAGCAGTGACACGAGTGGACATATGCACACTCATGTTCATCGCAGCATTATTTGCAATAGCAAAAAGATGGACACGACTGAAGTGCCCATCAGCAGACGAATGGATAAACAAATTATGGTACATACATGCAATGGAATACTATGCAGTGATAAAGAGTAATGATAAATCCGTGAAACGTAACATGGATGAATCTGGAGGACGTTATGCTGAGTGAAATAAGTCAAACACAAAAGGACAACTATTGCATGATACCACTTTAATAAGAAGTCAAGAATAGGTATACACACAGAAAGCAATGTTCTTTGATGGTTACCAGGGGAGGAAGGGGAAATCACTTGCTAGATATTAGACACATCTTAGTTCTGGTTATGGGAAAGACGGTACACAGTATGGGGGAAGTAAGCACAACTTGGCCAAGGTAAATGAAGACACTGAGAGGTACATAAGAATAAAGGACAACTACAGCAAATGCTGTAACATATACAATTGTGTAACAACAGTAATAACAAGCAAAAAATATGCGAGTGGTTACGTAAGTAGATATGTATCTTGTATGTGGGAAGGCATATGGGAGTGCATGCATGTGCTTATATAGGTATATTTATGGTCATGTGTATATGTACATGTTTATGTCCTGCATATATATTAATATATACAATAAAGCACATAGGGGACACAGTTATGGATACTTCCTAGACATACCCAAACACCTTGTGGGATTGACTTACTGTGTTTAAAGGGTCAGGACCACAGTCTTGTGGGACATCTGGGTCAGTTGGCACAATTCAATTCATGAACATAATGTTCTGCATTCTAGTTTGGTGAGTAGTGTCCGAGGTCGTAAAAGCTTGCGAGCTGCCTTCTAAGATACAACTAAACTGTAGAACAAAAATCAAATTCATAAACAAGATCAGACTTACTGGAATGATAGAGACTGGAGAAACCCCTCGAGACTATTGCCCTAAGATACCCCATCAACCTGGAACTGAAGCCACTCCCAGAGGTCACCTTTCAGCTAAATAATAGATTGACCTATAAAATTAACAGTAACACCCCTGAGGAATGTACTCCTTTAAGCAGTCAACTATATGAGACCCAAACGGTCAACATTTACAGAAAAGCAAAGATGAGAAGGTAAAGAGGGGCACATGGGCTGGAAATGGTGAGAGTGCTGACGTATTAGAGGGATTGTAACCAGTGTCACAGGACAATTTGTGTATGAATTGTTGAATAGGAATTTAATTTGCTGTGTATCCTACTTTCACCTAAAACACAATAAAATCTTCAAAAAAAAAAGTGAAAGGCAACATAAAGAGTATGAAGAAATAAGAATGACTTTGAGGGTGATGGAATTATTCTGTACCCCAATTGTGGTTATACTTCCATGGATATGTATATCTGTCAAAACTCATCAAATTTTGCATTTTAACTGGGTCCAGTTTACTATGTATGAATTATTCCTCAATAAACAAGTGTTAACATCTTAAAAAAAATAATTTCGTTTTTAGGGGAGAAAAAAGATACAAAAAAGCATTTATTAAAATCCAACAATCTTTTATTATCAAAACTCATACCAGACTTAGAAGGGAAATCCCATAGCCTGACAG
The DNA here is from genome assembly GCF_000243295.1 of Trichechus manatus latirostris. NCBI lineage: Eukaryota > Metazoa > Chordata > Mammalia > Sirenia > Trichechidae > Trichechus > Trichechus manatus. Next base: position 12,611,258 of record NW_004444014.1, on the reverse strand, counting down.
AGAGCATCTACCAAAAACCTATAGCAAGCATCATACTTAGTGGAGAAACATTAAAAGCATTCTTTTAAAAATCAGGAGTAATATAAGGATGTTCACTGTCATTTCATCTCTACAGAACAGCACTGGATATACTAGCCAATGCAAAAAGGCAAGAAGAAGTTACAAGACTGTAAGGAAGGAGCAAAATGGTCACTCCTTACAGTCAGTATATATGTAGAAAATTCAAGAGTCAACAGATAAACTTTCAAGACTTGTAATAGTTTAATAAGTTGTTAAATATAAGATAAATATAGTAAAATCAGTTTTGTTACTCTGAACTAGTAGCATACAATTAAAAAATTTTACAATAGCAAAAAAACCCTAAGGTTAAATATAAAAAGAGGTGGCAAGATCTTTATGTAGAAAGTTATATAAAAACAAAAACTCGTGCATCAAGTCGATTCTGACTCCTGGCGACCCCACGTGTTACAGAGTAGAACTGCTGCATAGAGTTTTCTTGGCTGTAATCGTTACGGAAGCAGATTGCCAGGCCTTTCTTCCATGGTACCACTGGGTAAGTTAGAACTGCCAACCTTTAGGTTAGTAGCACCACCCAGGGACCTATAAATTCATTGTGATTTCAGTGAAAATTCTGAAGGGTATAGTTTTATTTGTTTTTGTGAAACTTTACAAGTTTATTCTGAAATATATTTGGAAAAGTAAAGGGACAAGAATAGCCAAAATATTCCTGAAGACCACTTGGCCTGTCAGATTTTAAGATGTAATGTAAAACTTTAATAATTGAGTTAGTGTAGTATTACGGCAAGGATAGACAACTAGATAATGGAAGGAAATTGTGGCAACAACAGAACTGAACATACATGGAAACCTGATATATGGCATAGCTGGTGTTAAAAATTAAATAAGGAACTAGAACACTCTTTAAATAGTATTGAGATTATTTTTTAGCCACATGGAAAAAAATAAACTTGGTTTCTTTTCTTATACCATATTAAACCATTTCCAGATGGATTAAAAACTTAAATGTAGAAGGCAAAACTTAAGCCTTGAGAATAAATATTAGGGAGTATTTTATGGTTAGGGGGGCTTTCTTAACTAGATGCCAAAAGCACAGTTACTGAAGGAAAAGATTAATAAATTTGGCTCTTTTAAGATCAAGATCTTTTGTTTTTTGTTTACACCAAAGAGAGTATAAAGACTAGTCGAAAGAAGGGGAAGATATTTGTGATGCGTAAAACTGACAAAGAATTTTTAATCACAGTAATGTATGTGTGTATATACACACACATACACGAGGTAGCCATGGGTCAGAATTGACTCAGCGGCAACTAACAGCAACAACAACACACACGTGTGAAAAACATCAATGGGCAAAAGAAAGGAAGAACAGGTTCACAGGAGGAAAGTGAATGGCCAGTAGTGAACAGCTGTGATCAAGGAGATGCAAATTAAAGCTACTGTTGGCCCGATTAGGGTCTGTGCTCTGGAGCAGTCAAGCCAATGAAACGTACTCCAAGTCAGAGTGAGAAGGTTTTATTTAGGAGGTGTCCACCACCAGGGATCCAACAGCAGCACAGGTTGTCTTTGTGGAGTCCCAAAAGGCATTTGTACATTAGAGCTTATATATGATTTTTACAAAGTTTAGAAGAAGTATTATTCATTACAAGGTAATTAGAAGAGACTCTTTATCATACTAAAGAGATATAAGCCGGACATTTCCTTATCAGGCTATAGATGCACATATTGGACATCTGGGCTCTAATCTTCCTGTGGGGGGTCAAAACAAAGTCATTAACAAAAGTATGTGGAAAGGAGAAGGCAAACAAAAAAGAAAAAAAACTTGTAGGTTCATTATGGCATTAGTTACGTCAAGCTCTCAGTCGCCCATTTTGGAAAGGAGAAAACATGCTGAGGAGTATTAGAGTCACACTACATTGACAAAAATGTAAGAATATCAGGTACACTACTACAGTTCTCTATGGTAACCGTCAGCAAACTTTCTGTAAAGGGCCAGATAGTAAATCTTTTAGACTTTGCAGGCCGTACCGTCTTCTGTTGCAGTTACTCAACTGTAGCATGAAAACAGTCATAAACCATATGTGAACAAGTGGATGTGGCTGTTTCCCATAAAATTTTAACAAATATAGTAATTTGTGGATCCCTGCTCTATAGCACTAAAATTAATGAACTATTAGTACATCAAGAGCCCTGGCACAGTGGTTAAGCACTCGGCTGCTAACCATAAGGTCAGTGGTCCGAACCCACTAGCCTCTCCTCGGGAGAAAGATGTGGCAGTCTGCTTCCATAAAGATTACAGCCTTGGAAACCCTATGGAGCAGTTCTTCTCTGCCCTGTAGGGTCGCTATGAGTTGGAATCAACTGGATGGCAATGGGTACTAATACATCAACGGATTATTCTTAAAAACAATGTTGGATTTAAAAGGTTGTAGAAGAATACACGCGGTAAGATTCCATCTGTATATATATATTCCAGAGGCGAACAATATAAAGGGTACAGATTTATGGATTTTACTATGGTTACGGGGATACGACTGATTTTGAATTCTGGCCTTGACTTTATAGTCTGTGTGATTTTGGAAAAATTATTTAACTTAAAATTTCAGTTTTCTTGTCTGTAAAATGGGGCGCATAACAGTACCTAGCCCGTTGAGTTGTTGGGAGGATTATGTTGTATAATGCCGTAAAAGTGCTTATTGTTGTTAGTTGCCATAGAGTTGGCTCCAACTCATGACGACCCCACGTACAATAGAACAAAATGTTGCCTGGTTTGTGCCATCTTCATGATTGTTGGTATCCTCAAGTCCATTGTTGCAGCCACTGTGTATTTTGAGTGCCTCTCAACCTAGGGGGCTCATCTTCCAGCATTGTATTGGACAGTATTCCGTTGTGATCCACTATATTTTCATTGAGTAATTGTCAGAAGTAGGTTGCCAGGCCTTTCTTCCTAGTCTGTCTTAGTCTGGAAGCTCTGTTGAAACCTGTCCACCATGGGTAATCCTGCTGGCATTTGAAATACTTGTGTCATAGCTTCCAGCATCATAGCAACACGCAAGCCACCACAGCACAGCAAACTAACAGGCACTCAGTAATCGTTAGCTATGCTTTTTTTCCCCTCCTTTAGTGAACTTCAAACTTATATGCCTTTTAAAAGGAAGGATAACCTTTATTGCTTTGGGAACTTTTAGGTCTGTTTTTTAATCCAGCCATGTACTGTAATTGGCTAATGTGACTAGTACTAAGGCTTGGAATGTCCTCACTCTGAAGCCTTGAATAATGTTTAATTTGTTTTACTTAGCAGTTTGTAAGACTTTCTAATATTTTAGTTTTTGTATTTAAATCACCAAACTCACTTACTCTAGCTTACTAAATCCTTGACAAAAACAGCATTCAAATGTCACTTGACCTTTCTGTAGCATTTCACATTGTCAGTAACTCCTGTATTATCCTTTGGTTTACTCTCCAGATTATTGTCTGATCCCTCAGACCTTTCAGTTCTCTAAATATTTGATGTTCTACCCACCTCTAAAACTTCTGACACTTCAGCTTCTTCAACTGAAAAATGAAGATAAAGCCTACCTTAAAGGGTTGTTGTTAGAATAAAATTATCTAGTCCATAATCACCCACAAATGAACCCCATACACAGGTTTTGATTCATTTAGGCTGAGACAGGTCTGACATGAAAACAAAAACTTCATAAGTAGTTCCTCTCCCATTTGAGCAGCAGTGATAACATGAATGTAATGCACATGGAATACTGCAGGCATTCAGTTTCTCCTTCCAGCTCTGTCTGTGGCCGCTGTTCTTGACACCTGGCTGTTGGACCACCTTGATTCCTTTATTACAGGTATTCATATTGACTGTCTCCTCTCTAAGGTCAGTGACATTGATTAACTCATCTTTATTCTCCCAGGATCAGGCAGAGTACTTGACATATGGTAAATAGGTTCCTAATAAATTTAAGTCAAATGAATGAATGTATACATGACTTGGTCTTATTCACAAAACATCAGTGTTTGCAATATTTGGCCTGCCAAAGTAGGATGTTAAATCCATTGGTAATTCTAATTGAGCTTTCAGCTATCTGAAATACATATGAAAGCTGTTCCTTTGTTTTAACTTAGCATTTCAGAGAATTCTAACATATGTAAACATATAGGGAAGAGTAAAATGAACCCCCTTAAAACCTGTATCAGTCCTCCAGATTCAACAGAGACTGAGATTTTGCCACACTTGTTTTCAGTCTCTCAGTCTCCCCCTCCCTCCCTCCCCTACCCTTGAGTCCAGCATTTTTCAGTGTGTATCTCTTAAGGTGAGGACATTTTCATATATATAACTACAGTGTTGTTATCATTCCTAAATAAAATGAACAATAATTTCTTATCTGATACTCAGTCCATAGTCAAACTACCCCCGTGGTTCCTAAATTGTCTTTTTGAGTTGGTGATTCAGTAGATTCAGAAATCAAATAAGATCCACACACAACATTTGGTTGTTACGAAGAAGCTATTCTTTTTTAAATTTTTTTTTAATAGTACTTTAGGTGAGGGTTTACAGAATAGTTTCTCATTAAACAGTCAGTACACATATTGTTTTATGACATTGGTTAACAACCCCACAACGTCAACATTCTCCCTACTCGAACTTGGAGGACCTTTTTTTTTTTTGGTGAAAATATACATAGCCAAAGATACACCATTTTAGAAATTTCTGCATGTACAATTCAGTGACATCAGTTACGTTCTTCCAGTTGTGCTGCTGTTCTCACTGTCCTTTTCAAAATTATTCCATCACCATTATCTTCAACTCACTGCCCCCTAGGCTTCCCATCAGACCTTTTGAGTTACTGTTATCAGTTTGATCTCACATAGATAATTGTTTTTTTTCTTTGTACATTAGATGAAGATTTACAGAACAAATAGTTTCTCATTAAACAGGTAGTATACATATTGCCTTATGATAATGGTTAACAACCCCACAACAAGTCAACACTGTCCCTTCTCAACCTTGGGTTCCCTATCATCAGCTTTCTTGTCCCTTCCTGCCTTCTAGTTCTTGTCCCTGGACTGCTGTGCCTCATTAGTCCCATTTTGTTTTATGGGGCTGTCCAATCCCCAGCTGAATGGTGAACCTCGGGAGTGACTTCACCTCTGAGCCAAAAGGGTGTTCAGGGGCCATACTCTCGGGTTTTCTCCAGTCTGTCAGGCCAGTAAGTGGTCTTTTTGTGTGAGTTACAATTTTGTTCTATATCCTTCTCCAGCTCTGTCTAGGATAAAGAAGCTATTCTTAGGAAGAAATCAAACAATACTTAGTTTTTATTATTTCTCTCCCTTTTTACCCTTTGTATAACTCTCCCTTAAGATTAGGTTTCTTTATAATGAATCTATAAACTTTGCTATATGAGGTAAAAGTTTCTTCTCCCTTAAGACTTACTTTGCTGGTCTTTTCAGTGAATCAGGCGCTTAGTGTGCATACTCCAGTTAACAGCACAGCAAATGCAAAACTGAAAGTTATAGTTAAATTTAACTGTTCTCTGATCTTTCTGGTGCAATGAGGTAACGTGGTCAGTACTATTAAGATTTTTTTAAGCTGTAAAATTATATGTATTAAAAAGTACATGTTCTTTGATAATGTGTAAGCATATCTTTTTAAATTTATTGTTACCCTTCTTGAATTTATGGTTGTAAAAAGGAAGCCTAGACTAGGTTGTAACATAGTATGTGTGTTTGGAAAAGACTGCTGATGACCGAACTTACATAGTTCTTAAATTCTCAAAAGCTGAAGTGGAGAAATGTCATCTGCAAAACATTTATCTCTTAGTTAGTTACATTTCTATCAATAAGAAAGACAAACGTGCAACTGTTTAGTGTATTTAAGAAGGAAAGGAGCATAACCCAAGTGTTTAGAGGCTTTAACAAAATGCAATTTTGAGAATTAGGTAGGATTTTAAAAAATTATGTAGAAGACATGTTTTGAGTTGTTAAAGTGAGTTAAATAGTATGATTAGTTCTGGGACTTCTTCCCCAGTTATATTGTTAAATAAAAGCTTCACTGCATTGTTTTTGTTCTTTGTTTTGTTTTTTGTTTTGGGAGGATTCTGAGAGCAGGAAGCAAATCCTATAATCCGCCCCCCAAATAGTTGAAAAAAATCCTAAAAGTGGGCTTTTGAGGAGTTACCTTCTAGTAAAGATTTTAACTAGTATCTATGTAGAAGCTATCCCAGACGACAGGAAGAACACCGTGGGGGGAGTGAGGCAGAAAATAGCAATTCACGGAAACAGAGGCCAGAAAGTTGAGTAAAATCAGCAGGAGAGAATGCAGAACAACCACTGTAGTTATAAACCAAGAAAAGAAGTTAAATGGCGTTAGAGAGAAAACAAATAGGGGGAAAAAACCCATATAGTAAAGTGCTAACTGAAAGGAAACAAAAGGTATATGTATTTTGCAGTGTGCGGCACCTGTGAAAAATCTGTGAAATAGAATTCACGACTAACTCAAGCACTGTCTTTCCAAAACATGCTAAATGAACAGTTCGGGTTTTTTTGGCCTGTTTTTTCATATGGTAACTAAATATTCCAGCCATTAACTTGGGCCGAAATCTAAAATTTACCCCTACCTGGAATTTTTGTTTTTACTTGGTCTGTTAAGAAAATTTTAAAACCTGTCGCATCTCAAAAGATCTCTTAAGTTTAATATCCAAGCAACATCAGACAGAAGTAGTTCTGAAAGTTGGCCTACACAAGAGAACCAGAGCACCTTCATGTTTGCGATTGTAAAAGACAACCAGAATTTCTTCTGAGGGTGCTGTCCTTTGATATTTTTTTTCTTCTCTCTTCTCAGATGATCCACTTGTGGAGGAGGAAAAGTAGGGAAGAGGGAGTGACAACAGAGATTTCCATTTAGCCTGCAAATTGTTTTTAGTCTTCCTCATTCCTAGCCCAGAGCCAAGATGCTGTGGTTATCTTACAGCCTTGTTTGTTATTCATACTGGCAGTGACGGTTCTGGTGGTAGTACAGTAACTGCTCTCAGAGTTTGGCCCGGAAATTTCTAGCGAATTTTTTATCCACCCTGGTTGGCCACCTCATGTAGTATACATGTTGCCTTTGTATTTTGGCTTGATCTGGGGGCCAGCAGTTATCTGTGGAAGTACAGAGGGTGAGATAAGGAACAGTCAAGTACCTACTTCTCCCATACTTTTCTTCTGTAAGTAAGCATTAGGTTTGGCTGCATCTGAAAGCTCCCTCCTTCCCCACCCCTCTCAAAATGAAAGTGCTTTAAACAAGATAGAGGTTTGTTTTTCTGTCAGTAAAAGAAGTCCTGAATCACATAGTCAAGAGTGGATGTGGCAACTGTGTGGTCATCAAGGACCCAGAGCCTTGCCTTTTGTCTTTTCTGCTTTGCAGTTCTTAGCTGTGGCTTTAATTCTCAAGATCACCTTATTGGTTGCAAGAAGGCCCTTGCAGCTCCATCCATCTGGTTTACATTCCAGACAGCAGGATAAAGGAAGGGAAAAGGGCAAAGGGATCCATGTGCCAGTGGAGTCAGTCCCCCTTAAGTACCTTTCCCATAAGCTCCACTTGATGATTTCTGATTTTATCTTATTGGCCACTCTCATCTACCAGGCAGGCCTGATATGTAAATTGTCCCTGTAATTTACATGGTTTTATTAGGAAGATTGAAGAGGACAGTAGATATTGAGTGAGCAACTAGCAGTCTGCCACAGTTCAGATCTTTTATATAAAAACAGTTCCAATGTAGTTGAAGCCCTTTCCTTCCTCCTCAGAAATAACTACTATCTGAATTTGGTATATTATTCCCATGATGTTATTGTTTACAGTGTATATTTGTGTCCATAAGCAGTATCTTATTTTTATGTTTCACAGCTATGTAAATGGAAACATAATCTTTTAAATTTCTTTTTTTCTCCTTCAACACTATTTCTGAAGTTTACCCATATCGATGAGCATAATTCTAGTTATTTGTTTTAACTGCTGTATAGTAGTCTGTTAATATAGTTAATTTATCCATTTTCCTCTTGATGTACATTTAGGTTGTTATTTTTATTCATTTGCCTTTATAAACAAGCAGTTTATGTCTTTCTATGTGTCTCCTTGTACAGATGTGCAAGAGTTTCTCCAGGTGTTACCTAGAAGTGGAATTAGTGCTTTCTTCAGCTTTACTAAATGTTGCCAGGTTGCTCTGAAAGTGACTGTGCCAAATTACACTCAGACCAGCAGTGTATAAGTGTCCCCATTTCTTTACTCATTACCAACACCTTAATTTTGCCAGTCTGAATGAATGTCAAATTCATTTCCCTGAAATCTACTGAGGTTGAGCATATTTTCATATGTTCATTGGCTATTTATGGTTCCTTTTCTGTGATTTGCCTATTCAGATTTTTTGCTTATTTTCAGTTGTGTTGTATTTTTGTTGTTTGTTTGATTTTTGTTTTGGAAAAGTTTTTAGGTAGTGATACTAATCCTTTATTGATTATTTGATTTGTGCATACTTTTTCCCCTAGTCTTTAGATTATCTTTTAGCTTTGTGGTTATATAGAAATATTTAATTTTCCTGTGGTAGGAATTATTTAGTTTTTTCTTTCATAGTTTGTGCTTTTTGAGTATTGCTTAAGAAATTCTTCTCTACCTAAGAACATGAAGATATTTGGCTGTATTTTAACGTTTTAGTGATTATATCCTTAAATCCTTAATCATCTGGAGTTAATTTTTGTATATGGTGCAAGGTAGGGATTTTATTTTGTTTTTTCATATGGATGAACATTTATTAAATAGTCCATCCTTTTGCATTGATATGTAGAGCCACCACTGTCATATGTCAGGTTTGCATATTTATATAGGTCTGATTTTGAGCTGTCTATTCTATTGGTCTGTTAATCTGTTTTTGGTCAGGTACCACATGGACTGAATTGCCATAGCTTGATATATGGTAGAGTTTTCTCACATTGTTTTTCAAAATTGTTATTAGCTATTCTTGACTTTGCTCTTCCGTGTGATTTTTAGGATCTGCTTCTAAAGTTGAATTAAAATTTCTGTTGAGATTTTGATTGGATTGGAAATACGTTAAGGTTTGCAGTTCAAACCCACCCAGCAGTACCGTGGAAGAAAAGTCCTGGCCATTTGTTTACATTAAGATTACAGCCAAGAAAACCCTATGGAGCCAGTCCTACTCTGTAACACGTGGGGTCACCATGAGTCAGAATCAACTCAGTAGCAACTAAGAACAACATATAGATTTATATCGGTGGAATTTTGCTTCTTCACTACAGCAAACCATGAGCATAATACTATTAATGCACCCACGAGCATGGTATTTCTTCATTTTTTAAGGGTTTTCTAAGCAATTTTCTAATTGTTATTACTGCAAAAGAATTCAATTGAATTTTGTGTTTTGATCTTGTATTAGGCAACCTTGCTGAAATTTCTCATTAGTTCTAATAGCTTCTCTATATTTTCTATCCTTATTTTTTGTTGTTGTTTTCTTCTTTCCAATTCTTAATTTTTTTGTTTCTTTTTCTTGTTTTACTTTGTTAGATAGGATTTCTAGTACATCGTTGACTGGAAGAAGTGATTGCAGGCATCTTTGTCTTTTTTCTAACTTTAAGGGGAATGCTTCTTACAGTTCAACGGTAAGTATTTTGTTTGCTGTCGGTTTAGGGCAAATATTCTTTATCAGGCTAATGTTCTTTCCTATTTCTAATTTCCTAGGACTTCTTTTATCTTTTTTTTCTTCATATCATGAATAGGTGCTGAATTTTATTAAATGCCTTTTCCATATCAGTTAAGATGATCATATGGTTTTCCCACTTTAATCCTTTTAACATGAAGAATTACATAATAGAGTTTCTAAATATCAGTAAATCATTATCATCCCGAAAAATATTAACAATAACTTCTTATTTTATAAAATTTCAAGTGAATGTTCAAATTTCCCTGATTGTTTCATGAATTTTTGTTACAAGTGTTCAAATCAGGATACAAATAAAGTCTATACATTTCAGTTGATTGATATGCTGATTAAGTCAGTCTCTCCCCTCACCTCCTTTAGTAACATTTTACTTTGATATACGTAATTTCAAACTTAAAGAAAATTTGCAAGAATACTACAGAGAACACCTGTTACCTTTATGCAGATTCACCATTTGTTTATATTTTGGTACGTTTGCTTTATCATTCATTTTGTCTTGAAAAAGGAAGGAAGGAGGGAGTAAGATAGAGATGATGGTGCTTTATTCTGTGCTAGTTTTTAATTTATTGTCTCTCAGCTACAAACCCACTCTTCTATGCTGTCTGCTTTTTTTTAATATTGGAGATAATCAGTTACCAACCAATTGCCATTATGTCAGTTCTGACTTATTGCGACCCCATGTGTGTCAGAATAAAACTGTGATCCACAGGGTTTTCAATGGCTGATTTATTTTGAAGTAGATTGCCAGGACTTTCTTCTGAGGTGCCTCTGGGTGGGCTCACACCTCCAGCCTTTTGGTTAGCAGCGCAGTGAGTTAACCATTTGCACCATGCAGCGACTCTGTAAATCATAGCTCTGCTTTTCTAGCTGGCACCCAGTTCAGCTCTGCCAACAGAGGGCACTAGAGGGAAACTGCAGAGCTACAGGAGGGAGACAGGACTTGCTCCTTCCTTTCTGCTTGCTGCTGTCTTTCTGTGAGCATCTCCCCAAGGGCTTCTTCACCCAGGCAGCGGCAGGTCATCCCATGGTGGCAGCTGAATCCACTTTGTAGTTTTTCTAACACTTGCAAAACCAGCCTCTTCATACTCCTCTCAGAGAAACCAATGCCAGCTGGCCAGTGCCCCTCCGTTATATGTCTGGGCTCAGGCTCAAAGCTCAGAGTCACCACCCAGCCAAGTAGTATCCCTTCCTTACAAGTCTGAGTTTCAGCTCCAACCTCTAAGCTTCCAAATTTCAGTTAATTCTAAGCTCATCTCTTTGGTCCCCCAGGTTCAAGGGAAGTTGCTACTTTTAGTGTTCTCTTGTTACTTTTCAGTTACCTAGTTAATAATTCTTTGTATTAAATTATTTCTGTTCATGTAAATGATGTGGTTTCTTTCTCCTGACTGAACCCTGGTCCAACACAACAGACCTTCAAATATAGACTTTTGAAATTGTTCTGGTTGTGTCCTGGTATCGAATTAAGTGCTGAGCTCCTTGGGAAGCTTTCAGTGGGAAGTGGGTGCCAGTAATTCCTAACATGCAGTGGCGTCATATTTATCAAATTATCACCCGTGTTTAATTGAGATGAAATGTCAGCTGAAGCAAATGACTTGGGCGGGGGTCCAAATAACTGCTGTACTTGATTATTATGGCAGTAATAATGACTATAAGGACTATGGTGTTGAATGATCTCTTATGAGGGAACTAGAGCTTATTTTCTCAGCTTCATCCCACAAATTTTATTTTATTTTATTTTTATTGTTGTAATTAAATGAAGTTTACATTTCAAGTTAGTCTCCCATACAGAATTTTTTTTTTTTTTTACATACATTGTTACGAGACCCCAACTGCTCACCCCATTCTGCGACAGCACACTCCTCCCCTCCGCCCCTGATTCCCCATGAACATTCAACCAGCTCCTAACTCTGCCTTCCCATCTCACCGCTGGACAGAAGCCACACCTTTGGTCTCTTGTATCTACTTGGCTAAGAGGCGCATTCTTTACAAGTATCACTTTATGTCCCACAGTCCAGTCCAATTCCTGTCTGAAGAGTTGGCCTCAGAAATTGTTTTAGTTCTGGGGTGATAGACCAGGGGCCATGCTTTCCGGGGCGCCTCCTGTCTTAGACCATTAAGTCTGGTCTTCTTACTAGAATTTGAGTTCTGCATCCCATCATTCTACTTCTCCATCAAGGAGACCCTCTGTTATGTTCCCTGTCAGGACGTTCATTGGTGGTAGCCAGGCACCATCTAGTTCTGGTCTCAGGCTGATGAAGTCTCTGGTTTATGTCATCCCACAGATTTTAATATGTTTTAATTATCATTCTGTTAGAAATATTTTCTAATTTCCCCAGTGATTTCTTCTTTGTTGATTCGTTATTTACAAATGTATTATTTCATCTAAAATGTTTGAGGGTTTTGTCGATAATTGTTTTCTTATTTAACTCCACTCTGGAATTTCTGAGGAGAATATTTGATTCTGTCACATGTTATTGAACCAGTAGTGTTAATGATGAACTTCATTTGCTCTCATGGACTTAACCCATCATCAGTTCGGTGAATTTTTGTCAAAGAGTTGAATATCCTGATTTGCCCTACCACAAAGCAGTTCAGTTCAGTGGCCTAACGGTGGTAAACGTTAATTGTGACTTTTTGAACTCGGGCAGAGAACAACATTCTGTTGTCTCCAGTCTGCTGTTGTAACCCATCAAGTGAATTTTCCGTTTCAGGCTGCATTTTTGTGTTTAATATGGTTCATTCTTATGATTTCTTTTTCTCTGATGAGAGTTCCCTCTCTTCGTTTATTATCATTAAGTCCTTGAATATGTGTAGTAGTTGCCTTATAGTCTTTGTCAACTAATTCCAATATCAGGGTCATCTGATATTTAATGACTGTTGACTGCTTTTTTCCTTGATTATGGGTCATATGTTCCTGTTTCTCCTCATGTCTAGTAATTTTTGACTGTATTGGATATTGTGGATATGTTACAGTGATCCTCAATTCTGTTTTTTTCCTAATGAATGTTGATTCTTTGTTTCAGCAGGCAATTAGCTTGGGTGCATTTAAACTCCAAACTCTCTCTCTCCTGCATTTGGCCAGCTAGTATCTGCTCAATTCTTTCAGCCATCTAGCTGTTGCTTTTCATCTCACCTGTGTATGTGTGGTTCAGGAGCCAGCTAAGGATTAGGGTAGAGTTTGTATGCATATTCTGGGGTTCCCTCTTTTCTAGGTTTCTCCTCTTACTTTCTAGTTGCTCTACTAGCTCTAAACCTCATCTTCTGATGCCTCAAGCCAGTTAAGACTGTGACTTTTTTACTTTCAGCTACTCTGCACAGTGTAGGCTGGTGTGTGCCCTAAGGCAACAAGCCGCATACATAAAGGCAAATTCCATCCCTCTTTCAAGGTTTAAGGAGCCCTGGTGGAGCAGTGGTTAAGCGCTCAGCTGCTAAGCGAAAGGTTGGCCTTTCAAACCCACCAGCTGCTCTGTGGGAGAAAGATATGGCAGTCTGCTTCCGTAGAAACCCTAATGTTGGGGCAGTTCTACTCTGTCCTATTGGGTCGCTGTCAGTTGGAATCGACTCAGTGGGAGCGTGTTTGTTGTGTTTCAGGGCTTGGCTTCCCTCCAGTTTCTGACTTCTGGTTGTTCTCCAGTGCCTTCAAATAGTTTTTTTTATATTTTGGCCAGAGTTTATAGTTGTTATTTGTAGAAGGGTTAGTCCAGTACAAGCTACTCCACTTCTTCTGTGCTTAAAAGTTTCCCATGCTTTCACTTCTGACTTCTCTGTTTTTGGTGTGTCTCGTAAATAGCTTCTAACTTTTATTTAAAAAAAAAAAAAAAAAAGTTAATCTGACAACTTTTAATGATACATTTAGTCCTTTTATCTTCATTTTGATTAATGATATATTGGGATTTATGTCTACCATTTCATTTTGTGCTTTCTATTTTTCTGGTTTTGTATGATTTTAAACTCCCTTCTCATTTTTTAAAAAAAAATTACTTGAATTTGTTATTCCTCTTTTCTTCAACTTTGGTTTTTAAGTTAAACATTCTGTTTTTATTCAGTTTTTACCTTTAAATCTTTCAATATGCATATTTGACCTGAAAAAGTCTAAAATTAATCAAATATCTTGACCTCCTAAATACAGAAACCTTAAAATGCTTTAACTTCAGTTACTCTTCTCCTTCTTATGTAGTATTTCTTTCTGGTATTTTCATTCATTTGTTTAACAAATTAATTAGTCAGCTTCTCTACCGTGTGCCAGATACTATTACAGGTGCTACAGTAATAGCATTACACAAAATAAATTCCTGCTCTGCTGAAGCTTACACAATTGTGTAATTACATATATTATGATGTGAATTCATAATCAGTCCCGTAATGGAAAGTAAAGCATAATGAAAGGATAGATAATGACATTGGGGTGGGGGTACTATTTTGTGGACGAGTTTCTGCTGTATTCAGACATTTTGTAAGAATTTTATGGCTCAGGTATGAAAACACATAATTCCCGTATTGGAGGAGCTTGCAGTCTAACCAGAGAGTTCCAGGAAGAAAATATGGATACGGGAGCCATCGGCATGTGGTAGGTGAAGCTCTGCGACTGATGAGCTTCTCAAGGAGGGTGTGCAGAGTCAGGGCCCCTCAGGACAGATCCAGGGTAGAGGAGGAGGAGCCAGTAAAGAAGACTGCAAAGCATGTCAGTAAACTAGGAGAGCAAGGAATGACTCTGGAAGCCAAGAGAAGAAGAGGTTTTATTTTATTTATAGCCTGTTTTATTCCAAAAATAATGTGAGATAGCTGAGACATCAAGTAAAATGAGGGTGAGAAAAACACTAGTGTTGGTAGTTAGGAAACGAGAGTGATTTGATCAGTAAATGGTTTCATTGGAGTGAAGCCGTACTACAGTGGGTCGAGGGATTGAGAGATTACACATTAAAGGCTACTTGCACAAAAGTGGTGAATGAAAAAAAACGAGAGAGGAAGATAATTTGAGGGAAAGACGGCAGTATATGGAACACAGGACTAGGGTTGGTGTTGTGGCAAAAATACAAGCAAAACCCTGTAGATTTGGGGCTCCTTTGCTGGAAAATCGCTTGGGCCTCTGGCCTGGAAGAAGTTCCTGTTGGGCCCTTTCCTCCCCAAAAACTGTTCCTCAGGATCCCTGGGGTTTTCCAGTGCTGGCGGTGGCAGTGTTTTTCCTAGTGTCTAAGTCCATGGTTGTAGGGAAAGATGCATATTTTCTGGAACGCCAGCACTGCATTGTATTGTAATGGTTTGGTATTAATGACTTCCCTTGCCATTGCCTTTCAGACTCCTTAGCATGATAGTCAGGATTTTCCCTGTTCTGAACACATCCCTTCAACCAGTCTCCCAACTCTCGTGCTTGATGTTCCCTAGACATTCCCTGCCTTCCTGTTTTATTTAGCTTGCACTGTTTTGTTCACTTGGAATGTCCTTTTATCTTTTACCTGTCTAACTCGAACCAATTCCCCAGTCACTTCTCCCCACTGATTTCTCTCCTTTATGCGCTGTAAGCGCCTTTTGCAAAGATACAAAAGCTTTTTGTAAATTGTGAAGTGCCACACAAACTTACCTTGTGATCTGTCCTACTAGAGTGTAAGTTCACTGAGGGCAGGGACTGAGCCTTTTCATGTTTATGTGTATCTGACCACTTAGTATAGTGTCTTGTACATAGTTGGCATTCTTTAAAATTTGAGTGAATTAAGTATATGTGATTCTGTGATAGATTAAATAATGCTGTATCCGAGATAGGTCTATCATATACCAAATTCTAGTTTGTAGTTACTAAATGCATATTGAAATTTTACATCTATACAGTCTCCTCTGTAAAGATTGTTGTTGTGTGCCATCGAGTCGATTCTGACTCATAGCGACCTTCTATGTCAGAGTAGAACTGCCCCATAGAGTTTCCCAGGCTGTAATCTTTACGAGAACAGATCACCAGGTCATTTCTCATCTGTAAAGGCAGATTCCTTAAATAGAATCCTCCACTGGTTAACATCTTCACTTTTTTCTTTGTAGGATACACGCCTATTGAAATCAGTAATTGTAGCTTGCAGAGTGGTATATTGGAATGTTTTTGACTGAAGTAACAGAACACTCAAACAGTGAGTGCTTTATCATCTCACATAACCAGAAGTCTGGACATAGGTGGTTTCAGGTTTGTTCTGTTCAGTGGCTCTGTGATATCATCAGGGTCCCGTGTGCTTTCCATTTTTTCCTTTGCGGTCCTCACATGTTGATGATGGCTTCCCTCATGGCCTCTACTTGAGAACAGCACTTCTGGATATGCTGTACAAGCAATAGCCAAAGCAGGGCTTCAAACTAGTTCATTCCGGTTTGAACCCCTGCTGAGAATTTGCATTTCTCACAAGTTCCCAGGAAATGATAAACCAGGTGATTCTTCATGTATAACTTCCTGGGAACTTGTGAGAAATGCAAATTCTCAGCAGGAGTTCAAACTGGAACAAACTGGTTCGAAGCCCTGATCCAAAGGCAGAAAAGTTTAGTTTTTCTTGGTGCCTCTCTGTGAGGGAGCAATACTTTTCCTGACTACCTTCCAGCAGACTTCCCCTCAGGTCCCACTGGCCAGGCTTGGGTCACTTGTACTGGCAAGAGGAATAGGAAGGCCATGGTTGGCTTGGACCAATCAAGAAAAAACCCCTTGGGGGGCTTATTGAATGATCACTTGATTCAATCAGAGCTATAATGCAGTGAAAAGATGGGGGTAGAGTGGGGTAAGCAAGGAACAATATCTGTGGTAAGCCACAGATGGTATGTGTCTTTGGCCTTCCCATTTGAAAAGTTAGTATCCTCATAGATTTTTAAGAGGAGGAAAGAGAATTTTTATAGTATTTGTACTTAGCTTCGTGTTTGATCTCAGTAATACCTTATTTGTTGACTCATCCATGTAATAGACATTGATTGATTACTTGTGTCCCAGGCACTGTGCTCAGCACTGCAGAAGTACCTGAATAAGATAGGATACTTGCCCTCAGGTGCCAGCTGGCTTATAGTCCAGTTGAATGAGGTAGCTGAGGTAAGGGAAGAGGATAGAGTTATTCTGTAATAAACTGATATGAGGAAATTTATTTTTCAACAGGAGATGTGGGACATGTGGATTTGGGATATGAATTCATTTGAAAAACCACTTTGGGGTAAGTTGATAGTTGGGAGTAAATGAATTCAGGGTTGCTTTTACTTCTCTTTAAACTGATGTTTGGTCTTATAACTCTGTGGGTTTGGAATCTTAGAATGATTGGACTTTATGCTTCAGATACACTTAAGAATCCGATTTAGTAATTTGAGAAATGTAACCATTAAGCATAGCCCCAGTTGCAATTAATTAGTGCAGGTGCACTAATTACTTTTCATTAAGATGGTCAGTTTGAAAACTAAATGAAAACCAGGTTCAGAAATAGAAAGATGCTTATTATGTAGAGTTTAACCTGCTTGAGCTTATCCAGTGGTTCCATTATGTGGTCTGGAACTCACCACAGAGCCAGCGTTGAAGATACGGGTGAGAGTTTGTCTCTGAGCTTCTCTTTGCAGTACTCCAAATGGCCATTTAAATTTGCATTGCTTTAGCACTTATATAAGAGGTCCCTGATTGTTTCATCTAAGAAAGTGCACCACTGAATATTAGTGTGTACTGAGAGCCTCCGTGGTGCAGTGGTTAAAGCGCTCAGCTGCCAACCAAAAGGTCGGTGGTTTGAACTCACTAGCTGCTCTACGGGAGAGAGATGCGGCAGTCTGCTTCCGTAAAGATTTACAGGCTTGAAAACCCTATGGGGCAGTTCTACTCCATCTTATACGGAGGTTGATTAAAGGAATAGATAAAAAGGCCCAGATTTATACTGGTAAAGTAACATGACTAGGGTCACATACTAGTAAGTGTCAAAACTGAAGCTATAAACCAAATTTGAACTTAAGCATTTGTCCTAATAGACACTCATTTCTGTTTTAACATGCTGCTTATGTCATGGGTCCCAGGAACACCCCCAGGTCCTCTGATTCGTTAGGAGAAGTCCGGACTCAGCATATAGTTGTACTCATGGGTGAGTTTTCTTACATTGGAAGAATACAGAGCAAAATCAGCAGAGAGAAAACATGCATGGGGTGAAGTCAAGAGGAGTCCAGATGTAAACTTCCAAGAGTTCTCTCCATGTGGATGTGCTTAATTCTTCCCACAGTAAATCTGACAACATGTGAAATGTTGTCTGCTAGGGAAGCTCATTAGAAACTCAATGCCCAAGGTTTTTGAGGGCTGGTTACATAGGCACCCTCTGCCTAACATGTACCAAAATTCCAGACTCCCAGAAGGAAAGCAGGTGCTCAGCACAAACGATATGGTTTGTATGAACAGTTTAGGCAGAGTGAGCCACCTTTATCATTTAGGGAAAGTTTTATATCAATGAAGGAAACAGTTTACAAGTTCCCAGACGCTAGCCAAGGGCCAACCTTGCAAGCAGGCATAGCAGACTGCTATGTTAACTCCGTTTGCACACTGATTTGTTCATTTAAGGAGATTGTGATTATGATCATTTAGCTTCTGACAAATAAGGAGAGAAGTAAGTATTATGGCAACTGAATTCTTTAATGATGTCTGTTTTGGGCATCCCAATGGTGATTGACTGGAAGGACTCACACAACTCAACATAAAGTTGTATTCATGATTAAGATTTATTATAGTAAAAGACACAGTGCAGGAATAGCAGGAAAAAAGATATACACAGGCAGAGGCTGAAGAAGTTAGGGACAGACTTCAAATCCTCCCTCTGCAAGGGTCACGTAGACATACTTTTCTCTCCAGTTGTGAATCATAGAGACACACGCAAAACATCTCTACCCAAGGAAGCCCACACAGTCTAAAGTTCTTATAATAGGAAGCTAGTCACGTAGAGAAATTTGCATACCAGCCATGGTAACTGAAACTTGGGACCCCAGACCAGATACCAGGTATACATCATAAATCTTGTTGTTTACTTTAAACAGTGCTGACGGCCTGGTACAGCGTTACCCACTGCCTCAGACGTACAGAGTAACATCTTAACCAGTGGCTATATGAACATTCTAGGAGTTTAATTCTCAGAGTTTGGCAAGTCATTGCCATGACTCCAAGGCATCCCCAGAGATTAGCAAAAACTGAGTAAAACAGACCTGCTGTGTTAACTCTTTCCTCACAGTAGCCTATACGAAATAATACGGCATTGGCTGAATGCAATATTTCATGCTAGATTTATTCTTTAGAATATAATATTCTAAACTCAGAGAAAATAATTGGTAGTAGAAATAGTTGGTAAATTTCACTTGGAGGGAAAGTTTATAGATTCTTTTATTTTAGGGATTTATATATAAGGGTGACTTTTAGATTTCCCATTTTGTCCACAACTGTTAATATCGTGTACCTTTGTATGTTATCTTAAAGAATACAGAAATACAAACTTAAAAGTTAACCTAAGATATTTCAAAATTAACCTTCATTTTATGAAGTTGTAACCGGATCCTTCCAGGTCTGCTCAGCGCGGCTAGAAAGACATGAAGTGGCGAAAGCGGAAGAAGCAGCTTTATTTAGTTGGCCAAGTAAAGGAGCCCACCAGGACTTGTGTCGCCAAGGTGGCTACCTGAGCAATGGCCTGCGGGGTTTATATGGGTAAAGTAAAATTCACTCTGGGTCTTCAGGGATGCCCCAAGGTGGAGTCAGCCTGTTGATTGGTTTGGCCTATAAAGGCGTTCCTGAGGCGGTCCGATCTTCTGCGCCTGCTCAGTCTAGGATGGGGGCCACAAAGATGGGTGTTCTGCCCACGTCGGGGGCGTAGACGGGGATGTGTTTTTCGGCCTCTGACGTCGGTAGGTCATTCAAGGGACATGGTTGTCGGTACTGCACATGTCAGGCTGGCCAAACCTAGTTTCAGATCAGTTTTGACTGGAAACCCCAGCCTCTTGTTTTTCTTAACTGAGCCGGAACCGGAAGTATACCTAAATCAGGAGATACCTTTAAGAGGGGGTTAGTTCCTACATTACCTAATAAGGAGATAGTTTACATGCAAGGAGTTAGTTCTGATATCACATAGGATGGCAGGCACCACCCCTTGCTTATTCAAGATGGTGGGTGTGCTGTCAGCCTCAAAATCTTTCTTAATGGAATGTTTTTAAACACAGTGGGATCCCTTTTTTATGGAATTTGCAGATTCACAGGAACTCCAGTTTTGCAGAGAGAAAATAACCCATAGTTTAAAAAAAGTCTAATTCCAGGATTTGGGACCAGTCTTTGCTACTTCAGTTACTGCTACTTAAAACCTACTCTATGTTATGCGAACAAGAAAGACAAAGTGGACAGAGAAAGTTACATGCTTGACAATGGGAGGTTCTGAATTAACCGAGTTAAGTAGGTTTCCTTATTTTTCCCTATCACAGAGCCGTTTGTGCGATAATAGGAATCTCCCAGGGTGAAGAGAGTGTGGAACATTTCCCTAACTTGTTTGACCATGGAATCTGTTTAGTGAGTCTTCTTTCTCAGCTGTGAACTCTGCAGGAACAGTGTTGTTTAGGAGAAAACATAAGCACAGTGGCAAGCCATTAAAGGGTTATAGGTAAAGGAGGGGCAGAACAAAACAAGTATAAAAAAAAAAATCTGTTTTAAATGAAACTTTGTTGCAGAAAACTTTAGTATCTTATAGGTCTTCAGATAAAACCTATTTAGAAACTTCCTTATCTGGTTGTCTTTTTCCTGCCAGGTTTCCTGAGTTGATGTTTCTCTTTTGGAATGTGAGTGGTATGTCTTGGACTGGTGTTTAACAGTGGGATTAGGTGATAAGATCTTCCTTGGTGTGGGTTATCGCTTTCATGCTTGTACCATCCATAATACTTGACACAGTATTAAGTACATAGTTAGCCAAGACTCACTTTGGTGAAGGGTAAGACACTAAACAATATTGGGAAAATCAGCACAACTTGACCTAGGCAAAGTCATAGAAGCTTCACAGACACATCCAGACTCCCTTAGGGACCGAATTACTGGGCTGAGGGCTGGGGACCATGGTCTTGGGGACATCTAGCTCATTTGTCATAACACAGTTTATAAGGAAAATGTTCTATATCCGACTGTGGTGAGTAGCATCTGGGGTCTTAAAAGCTTACAAGTCTCCATCTAAAATACATCCACTGGTCCCATCCTGGCTGGAGCAAAGAAGAATGAAGACAACCAGAGACACAAGGGAAAGGTTAGTCCAAAGGACTAATGGACCACAACCACCGCAGCCTCTGCCAGACTGAGCCCAGAACAACTAAGTGGTGCCCAGCTACCACCACCGACTGCTCTGACAGGGATCACAGTAGAGGGTCCCAGACAGAGTGGGAGAAAAATGTAGAACTATATTGAAATTCACAAAAAACAGACCAGACTTGCTGATCTGACAGACTGGAGAAACCCAGAGAGTATGGTCCCCGGACACCCTTTTAACTCAGTACCGAAGTCACTCCTGAAGTTCACCCTTCAGCCAAGGATTAGACAGGTCTGTAGGACCAACAGTAACATGCGTGAGGAACATGCTTCGTAGTTCAGTCATGTATGCAAGACTAAATGGACACACCAGCCCAAAAGCAAAGATGATGAGGCAGTACGGGACAGGAAGACTGAACGAATGGAAACAGGAAACCTGGGATGGAGAAGGGGGGGAGAGTGTTGACACATTGCAGGTGTTGGCAACCAGTGTCACAAAACAATTTGTGTATTAATTGTTTAATGAGAAACTAATTTGCTTTGTAAACTTTAGCTAAAGCACAATTAAAAAAAAAAAAAAAAGACTCAATAAATATTCTAGGGAGCCTGGCATGAGTTTGTGACTGTAAAATACTGAAACTTTTTTTTTAAAGGAACACAAATAATAATAGAAAAGTTAGGTGCTATACATTATTTTAATTATGCCATTTTGAAAAACATTTTGGGACTTTTCTTTTAGACATCTCTTGAGTTTAAATCTTCTATCACCAACTTCTCTTTCATGACCTGTGATTTTTTGTTTGCTTATTTTGTCAGAACAGTAGAATTATCCTGCCATAGATGTTAAGTGCTTTTAACTATCAGAGTGTTTTTGTTTTTTGCAGTAGATAGAATATAATTTTAAGGAATTAAATGGCCAGTCACAGCTACTACATTCCTTCTTTGCCTTATAAAAACAAAGCAAGGGAAACTAAGGTCAGGGATAAAACATGGAAGCCTCTTAACCACCATTTCTGTTCAGTGTTGTACTAGTGGTCTTAGCAAAGTTCCTAGATTTAAAATCAATAATCAAGAATCAAGTGCATTTCTGTAAATCAGCAATAAACAAAATGTGATTTAAAAAAAAGAATCTCAAGTATCTAACAAATGTTTTTTTAACAGAATTTGTGTTAGCCCTTGAAGGGAGAAAATTATAAGATTTTATTGAAAGAGATTAACAAAGGCCTAAGGGCCCTGGTGGCACACTGGTTAAAGAGCACAACAGCTAACCGGAAGGTCGGCAGTTCAAATCCACCAGCCACTCCTTGGAAATCCTATGGGGCAGTTCTGCCCTCCCTATAGGGTTGCTGTAAGTCAGAATTGACTTGATGACAACGGGTTTCATTTTTCGTAAATAAATGGAAAGAGAGAACATTTTTGTGGATTTAAAGACTCTTGTAAAGATAGCAGCTTTCTCCGATTATCTGTGGATTTATTGCAGTTCTAATCAGAATTCTAACAGGTTGTTTTTGGTAGAACTTGAAAAGCTAATTCTGACAATTTTAAGGAAGGCCAAAGGGTCAGGAGTATCCAATTCACTCCCGAAGAAGGTAGTGAAAGGTGAGAAGACTTTATGAGATGTCAGTAATTACTGTAAAACTATAATTAAGATAGCAGTGTGTTACTGGTATAGGGTTACAGACCATGGACCACCCAGAAACCTAGTTTATGATGAAGTCAGCGTGGCACATCTTTAGGGAAAGGATAAACTTTTATAAATAATTCTGGACAGTCAGTTATCAACATGGGAGAAAATGACATTGAATCCCTACTTAAGTGTGAAAGGCAAAACTTCCACTTTTTTTATCAGATGGTAAATGAATAATTTCTTTTATAAGGATCAGCACAAAGCTGGTTCCTGTGAGGCAGAGGTTAAAGATGTCCCAAATGTCTAACTTTTCCAAGCTACTGTACCACTCCATCATCTCTAACATCAACTACTCCTTCTCCCCTCAGTACTCTCCCTCCTGTCTTTGGGTTCCCTAATTCACTGCAACATCTCATGGAACTCAAGAACTGTATAAAGGAAATGTGTCACGTGGTTATGGAAGCTGGCAAGTCCCAAATTTGTGGGTCAGGCATAGGCTTCTCCTGACCCACGTGGCTGCAGGAGCTGACAAACCCAAAATGACAGTTCAGACCACAAGCTGCTGGCTCACAAGGCTGTGGAAGCTGGTGAATCAGGTCACACAACAGACCACTGGCTCAAGGGGCTGTGGAGGCCTTCGAATCCCAGAATGAGCACGTCAGATAGCAGGCCTCTGGGAAGGTCAACTGATCACAAACTGAATGTGGGATCCTGATGCAGAGGGAGAGTCTTGCCAGGACACACACAGGTATCTTTGATTCAGGCCCCACCCCAGGGAAGGGTATAACTTTACTGAAGGTAGGGCTTGTGTCACAACCTCCTGCAAGGCGGAACCCAAGACACCTTATACCAGTCCTGCCTCATCAACATGTAGAGGTCAGGTCAGGATGCATAACACATAAAATGGAGGACAGCCACTCAATACTGGAATCATGGCTTAGCCAAGTTGACACATAACCCCAACTATTTCAGGTTCCATATACCTTATTTGCATAGTCCCACTCAGTCATTGTGTATGAGTCACAAAGACCGTGGCTAGAAGGGCCGTAGTAAGTAATTCTTTGCACCACAGATGGGTTATTTTATCTTTTTCCTATTAGTTCGTGAAGATCTTTATATAGTCTGGATTCCGGGCTTGTGTTATTTACATATTTCAAGTGTCTTCTCCCAGTTTTATAGCTTGTCTTAATAAAGGTGTCTTTTATGGCTCACATTTTCTATGTCTTAAGAAATTCTTCTCTACCCAAAGATCATTAAAAAATGTTTTAATCTCTAAAAATGTTTTTATTTTCTTTCTGAACATGTATATCTATCCATTAGACAGATGTTCTTTTATATCCTGCACTAATCTCCAGTTTTCTCCATGTCTTGCACATATTTTGTTAAATTTATTCCAAAAAAACCTTAGAGTTTTTATAGCTCTTTTGAATGTAATTTGTTCTCTTTTATATGTTCTAATTAGTTATTACCACCATATAGGAACTCAATTGATGTTGTATGTTCATCTTGTATTCAGCAACCTTGATGAAATCATCACTTAGCTCTAATGACTTATCTATTGATTCTTTTAAAATTTCCATGTAGAAATCATGCCATCTGCAGATAATAATTTTGTCTTTTTCCCCCTAAAAATGTACAATGTCAAAGATACATTAACTCATTTATAATGTTATCAAAATGCGCCTGAAGTTCCATCAATGAAATACGATGTTTACTATAGGTTAAAGAATTTCCTTTTTCTTCCTAGTTTGCTGTTGAAGTTCTGTATTGCTGAATATCAAATTACCCTAAAACTCAATGGCTTTAAACAGTAAACATTTATTATCTCACAGTTTTCATGGGTCAGGAATCCAGGAGCAAAGCCAAAACCAACCAAACCCTTTGCCATTGAGTTGACTCCAACTCATAGCGACCCTATAGGACAGAGTAGAACTGCCCCATAGGGTTTCCAAGGAGCAGCTTTGAAGTACCAACCTTTTGGCTAGCAGCCAAGCTCTTAACCACTGCACCACCAAGCTCCAGGAGCAGTTTAGCAGAGTGGTATTGACTTTAGGATCTGCAGTCATCTGAAGGCTTTAACTGGTACTCTACTTCCAAGGTTGCTCTGTCACATGCCTGGCAAGATAGTGCTGGTTGTTGGCAGGCAGGAGGCTTCAGTTTCTCACTGTGTGAACCTCTCCATGGGTCTGCTTGAGTGTCCTTAGGACATGATAGCTGGCTTCCCCCGTGTGTGTGATCTGAGAGTAAAGAGGAAGCTGTAGTGTCTTTTATGACTTAGTCTTGGAAGTCACACACCATCACTTCCACCATATTCTATTCATTAGAAGCAAGTCACTAAATCCAGCCCACACTCAGGGAGGGAAATTAAACCCCACCAAAATTATTTTGTGTATTGAGGGATGTATGAGGAATAGGAGAAAATACCTAGCCCTAGAAAATGGTGATCTCTGGAAAAATCTGTCATATGACATTAAGAGTAGGATCAGAGAAATTTACTGATATAATTGATCAGTATATTTTTACAGAAATTCTGATTTCATAACATTTAAAATGCATTTCAAATGGAAGGTTTAATCTACTGTTGGCACAAAACAAACTTAGTGACTTGTAAGGTAAGTTCTGGTATGTGTCATTGAGGAAACACAAGTTTTCTCCTTCTGAAATCGGCATTCTCTTTCTTTAAAGTATTTCCCCCATATTTAGTTATTTATTTTAAAGTTTATTGAAGTTGAATTTGTTGTTATTGTTAGGTGCCATTGAGTCGATTCCATCTCATAGGGACCCCGTGTACAGCAGAACAAAACACTGCCTTGTCCTGCACCATCATCACAATTGTTGCTATGTGTGAGCCCATTGTTTGCAGCCACTGTGTCAGTCCATCTCCTTGAGGGTCTTTCTCTTTTTCGTTGACCTTCTACTTTACCAGGCATGATGTCCTCCAGGGACCAGTCCCTCCTGATAACATGTCCAAAGTTCGTTATCCTCGCCATCCTTGCTTCTAAGGAACATTCTTGGCTGTACTTCTTCCAGGACAGATTTGTTTGTTCTTCTGACAGTCCATGTTATATCCACTATTCTTCGCCAACACCGTAATTCAAATGTATCAATTCTTTTTCGATTTTCCTTATTCATTGTCCAGCTTTCACATGCAAAATTCACACAGTAAAATTCACCTTTTTAGGTGTAGTTTTTAAAGTTGGAGGAAACGGACACAGTCATGTAACGACCACCACAATCAAGATAAAGGATGTTTCCATTATTTCATGTTTCTTCATACTCCTTTGAGGGCAATACAATCCCCTGCCCCCATTCCCAGCCCTGGGCAACCACTGGTCTGATTTCTGTCTCTATAGTTTTGGCTTTGCCAGAATGTCATATAAGTGGAATTACGTAGTATACAATATGTAGCCTTTTGTGACTAGCTTCTTTCACTTAGCGTAATGCTTTTGAGATTTATCTACTTTGTTGCATGTATCAAGAGTTCTTTTTTATTGCTAGTTAGTATTTTATTGATAGATATACCACAGTTTTTTTATCCATTCACCAGGTGAAGGACGTGGGTTGTTTCCAAATTTTGATGATTATGAATAAAGCCACTAGATTGGCGTACAGGCCTTCAAGTAGAGATACGTTTCATTTCTCCGGAGTAAATAGCTAGGAATGGGATTGCTGGGTCGTGTAGTAAGAAACTGCCAAGTTGTTTTCCAGAGGCTGTACCACTTTGCATTCCCAACAGGAAAGTATTAGAGTTCCAAACCAAAAGCAAACCCTTTTCTGTTGAGTTGATCCCAGCTCATAACAACCCTATAGGACACAGTAGAACTGCCCCAAGAAGCACCTGGTGGATTCAAACTGCTGACCTTTTGGTTAGCAGCCATAGCTCTTAACCACTGCGCCACTAGGACTCCGTTATAGTTGGAGTTGCTCTAATTCCTTGACACCACTTGGTATTTTTCTTTTAGCTGTTTATATTGTATTTCATTCATAGTTATATTTCCTTGTGGTTTTAATTTGCACTTCCCTAATGACTAATGATACTGAACGTCTTTTCATATACTTATTTGCCATATGCATCACTTTTTTAGTGGACAGTGCAAGCCTTTTGTCCATTTTATTGGGTTGTTTGTTTTCTTATTGTGTTTTGAGAGTTCTTATATATATTCTAGATACAAGTGATTGATCAGATGTGTAATTTGTAAATTTTCTCCCAATCTGTGACTTGTCTTTTTTCATTTTCTTAACAGTGCCTTTTGAAGAGCAGAAGCTTTTTTAATTATGTAGTCCAATTTTCAGTTTTTTCATGGTTTATCTAAGGAATTTTTGCCTAACCCAAGACCTCAAAGATTTCTGTCCTATGTTTTATTCCAGATCTAGTGCAGAATTTGAGCTAAATTTCACATATGGTGAAAAATATGGGTCAAGCTTCCTTTTATTGTGAATATCAAATTGTTCTCGGATTATTGAAGACTGTCCATTCCCAATATCAGTTGATCATACATGTGATTACCATTTATCTTTTCACTAATAGCACACTGTCTTGATTTCATACCTTTTTGTAAGCACTCTACTACTAACTGAAAAGTTGACAGTTCAGACCCACACAGAGGTGCCTCAGATGAAAGGCCTGGTGATATGTGTCCAAAAGGACACAGCCTTGAAAACCCTGTGGAGTGCAGTTCTACTCTGCAACACATGGGGCAACTGTTTGTTTTGGTTTTGGTTTATGTCGTTATTGTGTGTCGTCAAGTCAGTTCTGACTCATAGTAACCCTATATTTTTGGTGTATAGTCTTTTAAGACATGGTATGAGCCTTTCAGTTTCTTGCAGTGTACTCCAGAGTGTTCTGGGAGCAGCAAGGAGGCCAGAGCAGCTGGAGCGGATCAAATGAATAGTGAGATCGGAGGGGTAACAGGCAGCCAAATCATGTAAAGCCTTGTTGTTGAGTTCCGTTGAGTCAAGTGCGACTCATAGCAACCCTATAGGACAGAGTAGAACTGCCCCATAGGGTTTCCAAGGCTGTAATCTTTACAGAAGTAGACTGCCACATCTTTCTCCTGCAGAGCAGCTGGTGGGTTTGAACCGCCTACCTTTTGTTTAGCAGCAGAGCACTTAACCACTGGACCACCAGGGATCCTTGTAAAGCCTTGTAGGGCACAGTAATTACTTGGGCTGTCATTCTGAGTGAGATGGTGAAACTCTGGGAAGTTTTGAGTAGAGGAGTTACTTGATCTGACACTTGTCAACAGGATCATTTTGACTACTGACTCAAGAATAGACATAAGTGAGGGAGCCCAGGTGGAAGCGTTTTCGATAGTCTGGATTTTGCTGATTGTGTTGCCCTGGTGTAGCTTAGCCTGTTCTGGTGTCCTTTTTATTTCCTGTAAATTGGTAGATAGAGTAGAGGTTTGATCAGATTCAGGTATTTTCCCCCACCTACCTCAATATGGGTTATGATATTGTGTACTTCCCCCAGAAGGTCCTAATGTCTGTTCTCTTTTGATGTTAGCAGCCTTTGATGGTCATTGCTTAAAATCAGCAGAGGTGGTAAAATGATGTTCTAATTCTGTCATTTCTCCTTCACTTATTAGCTGGAATGCTTCCTTAAAGAAACACTTGACTTCTTTTTTATTTTGTACTAGCATTATGAACTCATCAGTTTAAACATATTTAAATATACTTTTCACACTCTTAAATTTCTCTTAAGCTGTTACTTCTGTTGATTGAGAATTGTTCCATCTTTGGTCTGTGGGGCTTCTTCAGGTTGACTCCTGAGATTTTTTGGCCCAACCCTAGTAATCTTTGATAGCTTTGATGTTGGGTTGACAGCCAAACTCATCTTCTCATCTCATTTTCTGCCTCAGACCTGGAATCTTTTTTTTTTTAAATCAAGGTAATTGTTATTTTAATACAATTTTTTGCATGTGTTTTTTGTTTATTGTTGTAGTTTAAGTGAAAGTTTACATTTCAAATTAGTTTCTCATACAAAAATTTTTACATACATTGTTATGTGACCCTAGTTGCTGTCCGTATACTGTGACAGCACATTCCTGCTTTCCACCCCTGATTTCCCGTGTCCATTCAGCCAGCTCCTAACCCTCTCTCCCTTCTCATCTCACCTCCAGACAGAAGCTGCCCATTTAGTCTTATGTATCTACTTGAGCTAAGAAGCACACTCTTCACAAGTATCATTTTATGTCCCACAGTGCAGTCCATTCTTTGTCTGAGAAGTTGGCCTCAGGAATTCTTTTAGTTTTGGGTTGACAGAGCGTCCGGGGGCCATGCTTTCTGGGGTTGTCCAGTCTCAGTCAGATCATTAAGTGTGGACTTTTTACTAGAATTTGAGTTCTGCATCCCACCTTTCTCCTGTTCCTCCAGGGGCTGTCTGTTGTGTTCCCTGTCAGGGCAGTCATTGGTGGTGTTGGTAGCTGGGCACCATCTAGTTCTTCTGGTCTCAAGATGATGCAGTCTCTGGTTTATGTGGCCCTGTCTGTCTCTTGGACTGATAATTTCCTTGTGACAGACCTGGAATCTAAAAATTCTCTAAGAAGTCCTGATTTCTTTTAGTGGGATATGGCATTTCATAAATATATGAGTTGGGATTCAAATTATCTTCTCATCTTTAAAATCTGTATCTATCTCTTTTTTCTCTACTGAGATTCTCAGCTCTCAAGATAACCAGGGATAATATAATTAGAATATAACGATCAGAATAAACTGAATTTCTTTATTTCACATTATGCTCTTAACATTCTCAGAATAACATCTCCACACTGCCATCAACAATATGTTAATTGAAAATGGTTAATTTCTTTTGCATGTGTTTTCCCCATTCTCTCCTTGTTTATTTCGCAGCTGTACTGTATCTGCATTGTCAGAGCATGTATCATACAGCATATTGCGTGCATACTTTCCCATAACCTCTCACTTGGCCATAGTTTACACAAGTAAATATACATATAATTTACCTTTAAATCTTTCTTCAGTCATTTCGATTGTCTGAAGTTTATTTATTATGGGAACAGTGTTCTCCGGGTTCTTGCATTTTTATGACAATTCAGTTGCCTCCTTTATACTTAAAGGTTATTTAGGCTGAATATAAAATTCTTGAGTCCCATTTTCTTTTCTTGAAATGTTTAAATAAAAAATGTTAGTTTTGTTTTGTTTTTTGTGGTATAAAGCATTGCTGACTCAGTCTGATGACAGTATGGTTGTATTTCCCTTTTAAGTGAGCTGCTGTTTTTGCCAGTAGGTGCAAAGTTTTTTTTTTTCCTATAAAATTGAACAATTTTACAGGAATATATTTTGATATTGTTTATTCTGGGTCAGTATTTTCAGGTGCATGTTGTCCCCTTTTATTATATATTTTCTAATCCCTACCCCCCCTGAAATTTTCCTGGATTGTGGGTTTTAGTCTTCTGTTTCCTTGGTTTGACTTTCTTCTTTGGGGATATCTGTTATATGTGTGTAGGTGTGTTGGCTTGTCTTTGCTTTGTGTTTTTCACACTCTCAAATTCTTTTCAATTATTTCTTAATTTCTTGTTGATTATAAAAATTTTGTTTCTTTTCCTCATCTATTTCCCTTAAGACATTAACTGCTTTGTTTATTCCTTTTAATGTAGTCTTCATTTCTGAAATGACTTTTTCTTTTTTATTTCTCCTTTTTTCCTGGGTTTTGTCACCTCATTTATATTTTTCTAATTCTGATGTTTGTTGTTCTTTCCTATCTCGAATCATTTCCTTAAGGTCATTAAACCCATTTTGAAATTTTAGGTTATAGTTTTTATCTGTTTGGGGGGCATATCTTTCTGGGATACTTTCATTGTCTGCAGGAATGTTATTCTGCTCCTTATAGTCTATATATTTCTACAGTAACTTTGGAGTTTTACTTCAGTTCTTTATGTTTACTTATTTATGTGATTATAGTTTTCCTGAACTTTTTGAAGGGAAGCATAGTTCGGAATAGTTTTTCTAACATCCTGCCTCCAAGTTTCCTCTTCTGTTGCTTTCGTGAAATGTTTAAAATATGGCAACTTATTTTCTGAAATCTCCTAGTTCTTGTCTCCTTTCCAACTTTTATCTGGATGTTAGTTTTCCTTTATTTCAGTTCATAATCTGCTGTGTTTGAATTTTATCCCTAGTAATATCTCCTCATTGTTGATCTTTGCTCTGGAAGGGAGCCCTGGCTAATTAGAAAGTTCGTAAGGAGCCCTGGTGGTGCAGTGGTTAACAGTTGCTGCTCACCAAGAGGTCAGCAGTTCTAACCCACCAGTTGCTCCTTGGAAACTCTATCGACTCAACGGCAACGGATTGAGTTTTTTTGTTGTTTTAGAGCCAGATCACCTCAGCCCCTTGTTCTCACCAGAGCGCAAGCCCTCCTAGTTTCTAGGGTGTTCTTCTTTTGGTCTGCAAAGGTTTTGAGGGAGTGTCTGTTGGTTAGTTACGTGGGGGGTCCTCAGGTCAGTCAGGTGCTTTGTCACATCCCTCCCCTTTTTTCTTCATAGATGCTCCTACCAAGCAGGTCTTGTAGTTGGTAATTCTTTGTACCCACTTGGATTTTGTAGTTTATGGGCATACTTTATCACCTGCTTTTGGGGTTACTATGAGTTGGAATTGACTTGACAGCAATGGATATGGTTTTGTGGGGTGTGTTTGTGTGTTTTAGAGGTTGTCCATGGGTTTTTGGTTTTGTTATCTTAGTTGCTCTGTCTGTTTTTATGGGGAGATGTGGGCAAAGCAAAAAGCAAGCTATTGCCTCCACTGTTTTTACAGAAGCCCCCTGCATTTTGCTCTTAGGTCTAAAACACTGGAGAATTTTTAAAAATTACTGTTACATTTATTGACATTTCCCCAAATAACTATTAAAATGAAATGGTTCAGGATGCACATAGTAATTTAAAGCTGACTTTGAGATAATGTCAAATGAATAATAACATGTATTAAAATGTGATATTTTGTGACCTTTAAGTATAGAGCACTTTAAGCCGCTTACTATTTTCTTAGAATAGTTTAATCTTCTCTTTCTGATAAAAGGGAAAGAAAATGGATTTTTTTTTTTAATCGTACAGGACACTTTAGGAAACAGAAAACTACTGTTTGCTTACTTATATTGGAAACTTGTATTTGCATTTTAATTCATTGACAAAGCACATGTGATGAAATATGGTGATTGTTTGGTATTCAGCTTTCCATTTTGATACTTGACACACTTATTCTTAAGAATTATCCAGCTGACATGAAAGGAGCCTTAGTCACTCTACACAGGTAGCTTGTCATAGCATGATAACAACTTAAAGACTCAAACACTTAAATTGCCTTCATATATAAAATGTATTAGACAAAACGGCATATGTTTCTGTTAAGTCAGCTCAGACTTAGCTTGTACTTGATGATAAAGCTCTTTCCTTGTTTTGTCTTTCTGACCTCTGGGAATTTTTAAGCCTCCTGAGCTTTAAAAAGTACCTTGGCTTCTACAGAAATGAGAATTAAAAATACATTGGAGTGTTGCTATGCACCGGGAAAATATGTATTGCTTACTTGCTATTGTGTGGGTGTGGGTGTGGGTGTGAGTATGTGTCTGTCTGTCAAGGTTGTTAATTCCAATCACAGAAA
Organism: Trichechus manatus latirostris; assembly: GCF_000243295.1. NCBI lineage: Eukaryota > Metazoa > Chordata > Mammalia > Sirenia > Trichechidae > Trichechus > Trichechus manatus. Next base: position 12,579,070 of record NW_004444014.1, on the reverse strand, counting down.
ATAACCAAATAGTTCTCCTCTGGGGCCTACCAGAAAGATATAAAGCTTAGCAAACAAAGTGATATTTTGGTTTTAAAGGTTAATTGACATCCATTTATGTAATCTTTTAGAACCTAAATGGAAATGCTTTAAGGTTTTGTTTTTGTTTTCAGTTTAAAAACCCACTGGCTGCTCCGTGGGAGAAAGATGTGGCAGTCTGCTTCTGTAAAGATTACAGCATTGGAAACCTGGTGGGGCAGTTCTACTCTGTTCTATAGGGGCGCTATGATTCGGAATCAACTTGATGGCAATGGGTTAGGTTTAGGGTTAGATATGATCAAGCTTTAAAATTTTGCTAATCTGAGGGGTGTGAAATAGTATCTCACTATTGTTTTAATTTGCATTTTTTCTAATTATAGTGAACTGAGCATTTTTTCAGTGTTTGTTGGCTAGTCAGGATTCCTTTTTGTGAAGGCCTGTTTATATCCCTTACCAATTTTTCTGTTGAGTTAGTGTACATTGGTTTGTAGGAATTATTTGTACATTCTTGATACTAATACTTTTTACATATTTTACAAGGATTTTTCTAAGTCTAATTTACAAACTTACTCTTCAGAGTGCAATTTCATATGCATATTAAATTAATCTTACAATTAATGTACATTCGGAATTTTTAAGTAAATTTTTTTTTTTCTATAGGCTATGAACGTGATTTCTGATGAAACTGGATTGGAATAATTTTCATGATATTTGTATATTTATACATATATATATATTTTAAAATTTTGCATTTGACTTAAAGTGCCATGAGAAAATTTGCATATTGCAAGGTGGTCCTAGCCACCTCCTTGATTTGGGTACTCTTGGACATGTTCCTGCTGCTTTACTTCAGTGAATGCAACAAATGTGATGAAAAAAAGGAGAGAGGACTTCCTGCTGGGGATGGTGAGTGAAATTTTGTAATAATCTAACCGTTTTGATAAATAGATCACGGGTGTTTATTAACTAATTTGTATTGTGTAAAATGTTAACTTCCAGATTAACAATCTTGGATTCCTGTATATGATGATCGTATTTCCAACAATTCTCCAGTGGCTTCTTCTAACAGTTAAAAGTGTTAAAATACCATGCACAGAATTACTAAATTCAGTTTTTGCATTCAGTGTTAAATGTAGTTAATTTTCTAGAAATTATTTTATGTGATAGAATGAGGTAAGGAAATCTCATTATTGGAACTATCAAAATTGTACAGAAGAGCAGTCTAATGCCATAATGCTGAGTGGAATGTTAAAATCATATTATCAGTTACCAACAGAGATTTACTCTGCCTTCCCATCTCAGTCCTAAAGAAAAGAAGTCATTGTGGATAGATTTGATCTCGAGAGTTGAAGAATTGGAGATAGGTCCCCTTAGCACTTTTAAGGAGGGCTTTTGAAAATATTGGGTGAAAGAATAGGGGCTGCAGTAAAATCACTGCAATATCTGGGATGGAAAAGAAAGGAAACATACAGATATAAAGGGCCTAGGTAGGTAGTACTGGTAATTTTGGCAGGAGACACCTGGAAAATTGAGTTTTAAGCTCCTTGCATTCAAACAAATAAATGCTGCTTTTCTCGTTGTGTTTTTAACCATAATGAAAATACTGTATGTGAGAGTCAGTAATTCCACTGTTCTGGGCTTTGATCTCTTTCTGATTAGTTCTAAAATTCATGGCATACAGTAATTCTACTAGTTTTAGGAATTATGCACAAATAATTACTCCAATATTTTCAATATAATTTTTGAGTATGTAGCCACATTTAAGCTTTTTACACTTTTATAATGAGAAGGGTACCCAGTCTTCCAAAATTCATTATCTAAAAATTATTTGTTTTTGCAACTGTGCCTACTTACTGTGATTTTTATAGATAAGCTTGTATAACCAGTTCTGAAGAGATTGTTTCTTTTATCTAGGGAAATCTGCCTAAAGTTAGGTTCAGTTACTAGTATAGGACTTAAGTAATACCTAGGCTAATCCCTAACTTAAATTTTTACTTTCCTGTTAGGTTTGAATAAAATACATTTTTACTCAAAGTCATTTTATTAATTTAGATTATCTTTCCTGGTTTGCTTTATGGCTTGGTGTTTAGTGACTTTACTTGCTGACAAAACTCTCCTCCTGAATTATTGCTAAAGGTATAACTCCCTGTGTACATTTAAATCAAAGGGCAAGTATTACCATTCACCAGTCAGAAAACTAAGGTATTCTTTTCTCAAACAGAACAGATTGTTTTCCCCGCACCCTACCTTAGTTCATTTCTACTTAGAGTGGAAATCCATGGTGTTCTGTTTTAAATGCAAAGGCATGAAAATGGGAAATAATAAGACCTGTAGCATGTGAAGATACCCTTGGTGAATTATTTTGTGCTGACCAGTGTACTAGATGTTAGGGATATGCAGTTGAACAACAACAACAACAAAAATAAGACAAAATTCCAGCCTTCAGGAAACTCACAGTCTTATGGGAGAGAAAGAATAATAGTAAAATACTGGTGTAATTAATATGAGACATGTATAAGAGCAAAAAGGAGGGAAAGCTTCGGAGAGTTTGAGAAAGAGCAGCAAGGAAGTGATGCTCAAGCTGACTGTCAGGGTGAGGAAGAGTTGGTTCTGTTTGATGGAGGAAGGGAAGGCCTTCCAAGCAGAGGAAAAAAAGCCCATGCAAAGATAAGCAAGTGAGAGCAGAGTTGATGGCTAGGAGGATGTGAGGAAAGAGCACAGGATGAGGCTTGGGAGGTCAGCAGAGGCCACATCACAGAGCACCTTTCATAAAGGTGTACTAAGGATTTTGGACTTCATCCTGTAGGTGGTGGCATGCCACTTAAGGACTTTAACCTAGGGAGTAAGAAGTAAGTAACCTTATCAGATCTGTACTTTTAGAAGAACGCTTTGGTGGTCATGTGGCTGATGGAACTGGAAAGGAATCAGACAGGTAACAGAGCCCAGTTGTGAGAGTGTTGTGAAAGTTTCAAAAAGTTTTCAGGGCTTGCACTAAAATGACACTGGAGGTGAAGTGGAAATGAAATACATGAGAAGCATTTAACAAGTGGAATTTACATAACCTGGGGAGCCGTTGGATATAGATAATGAGAGAGAAAAGAGTCTAAGATGACTCTCAGGCCTCCCTGGTTGGATGAATTGATTGGACGTAGAGGCTCCCAGAAAAGGAGCAGCTTTGATGAGAAGGTGAATGATTTGGATTTGGAATCTTTAGAATATGTTCTGGTATCAGGTGTTAGAATATCTACTGGTGGTAGGTTAAGCCTTGTCTGTACATGAGGCTGCAACAGACATGTGGAGTTAAATGAGATAAGATCCAGACATGACATGGGGTTGTTAACCAGTGTCGTAAAACAGTATGTGTGCTGTTTAATGAGAAACTAGTTTGTTCTGTAAACCTTCATGTAACGTACACTAAAATATATATATATATATATGTAAATAAATTTTTGAATGAGGAAGAAAAAATAAGATCCAGCATTGGGGAGCCCATCTTGGAGGGTCAGTGATGGAAGAGAAGGCTTCTCAGGAAGTCAGAGGTAGAAGGAGTAGCTGAGAGAGCAGGGTCATGGAAATCCAGGAGTGATGTTTGTTTGGAGAGATCACCTAAGATGGAAGAAGAAGATGTTTCTGACATGTTTGACAACGGGAAGAATCTAGTAACCTGTGGAGACCAGCGGATTTGATGGACCATTGAAGCAGTAGAGATGTGTGCCTGTTCTTCAGGAAGCTTCTGCATGTGAAGGGAAGGGAGTAGTAAGATGGTTAAAGGAGAAAATGGAGCCAAAGTAGGTTTTCTATATTTGTATGTTTTATTTATGTATGTTGAGAGAGAGAGGTTTAAGACATAAGGGAAAGGAAAGAATGTTTCAAAGAACAAATTCTCAGTAGATGAGCTAGTACAGTATCAAAAGCATAAGAAGAAGGTTGTCTTTGAAGAGTATTCTGGGGTTAATAGTTTTAAAACCACTAGTGATGTGAGCTTCAAAGAAAAGGAGTAGCTTTTGTACAAAGTTCACGAAGTACAAAGACAAGGAGAAATGGTCTGGAAGTGACAAGGAGAGCTATGAGATAGCATTGCTGCCTCCTAGCAAAAGGAGAATCAACGGTTCCTCAGAATGGGTTGTGAGGTTACTGGGCTGTGGGAAAGAGCCGGCTTGGATTTAAATCTGGGAGATAGGAACTGTGCTGTGGAGGCTTTAAAATGACGTGGAGTGTCAGGCTGAGAAGAAGTCAGCAGTGGAGAAATGAGAAATGGACTGAGCAGTAAGCCAGAAGATCAGTAAATAGCTAAGGGAAGGCAGATGTGAGAGGTCCACAGTTTCAGGTGGGACATTAGAGCAGTGATTTTCAAACTGTGTTCCATGTAGCCTTAAAGGATTGCAGGGAAAGAGGAGAAGAAATGATTTGGTGTGGGAGACAGCTGATGCTAAGCAAGAACAATTTGAAAAATCTACTGTGATATGAAGTTTAAATGCAGTGGGAGCTGAGAGGTCCCAAGACGTGTCAGAGCCCTAAGTTATTAAGGTTCCAAACAGAGGGCTGGTGACAAATTGCTGTGGTGCCTCTGAAGTGATCTTTTACTAAAGGGGGTGCAAGGTGGGGTAATGGAATTAGCGAGTACATTCAGGAGCCCTGGTGGCGCAGTGGTTAAGAGTTATAGCTGCTCACCAAAAGGTCAGCGGTTGAATCCACCAGCCACTCCTTGGAAACCCTATGGGGCAGTTCTACTCTGTCCTATAGGGTCACTATGAGTTGGAATCAGTGACAACTGGTTTGGTTTTTTGTTGTTGTTTGTTTTTTGGGTTTCAGTGACCTAGAAGAAGGCAGGTAAAGTTCTTACCTCTTGATAAGAAGCATAGGGCCTCCAGGATCTTCTCATTGTATGGCATTTGAAAACAAACAACAAAAAGGCAAAAAAGAAAACTGAGTAATTGTTTGAGTATTGTAAGGATCTTATTTGTGGATATTCTTTGAATTGCTTTAGAGTGCTGATTTGATAAATTTACCAAATTCTTTCCTTTTGTTATGAATACACGTGTTCTAGGTTTAAGTGGATCCATTATCCTTATGATCATGCTGAAGGCCTCTTATAAGATTGTTGTTGATACACTTGACAGTTTTCTAGGATTCGTACATTAATTATTACTTGTCTACTGTGAGTTACAGGGGCCAGTCTTTGCTGATGACAGAAGGGTTTATTTTGTTTCGTTTTCCTAAGCAGTTCTGTCATAGTTTTGTACTTGAATTTTATACCCCAGGCTATCTGAGAATAGCAAAATTCTTATGTTGCTAGAGAATTATGTTGGGCTCCCCTTAAGAAAACAGTGAGTGTGAGTTATGGCCTGGAAATATTCTTACTATACTTTTGCTTTCCAGAATGAGCTCATTTATTCAATTTATGGATTTGTATGTTGTATAGAATATTCAGTATTTTTGCAGATGTAATTTTAAGTAGAAATTGGTCATTCATGCTGGCACTGTACTTGATTTTCTAATCACTGACATGTTGGGGATTCAAGTTTTCATGTGCTTATGCTGAATTATTTCAACTGCCAAACATTAGGAAAATTGGAGAACATAGTATATAGAAGAAATTTCTTATGATTAAGCATTTGAAGATACTACTAGTAAAGGCTTTTCGAATCTCTTCATTGCAATTTTTTAAAGTGGTAGAGTTTTACATACTGCGCCCATTACAAATACAATGATCATGAGATTAGAATGAGGGTTGAAGCTAACAAGGATGTTAAAGTAGCTAAGTGTTACCAGTAATTAAGTTATATATAATTATTTTGATGTTAAAAAAAATCAGGCAATATATTGCATTTCATTGCATCTCACACACCTTTGTTTATAGAGTACTTATTTCATATACCACTAAGACAGAAAAAACATTCCAGCTGTCATTGTAAATCACATCCTAATATGGGAAAATATGGGAAAAAATATTTTAGAATAGATGAAATATAGTATATAAAGACAGTAAAGACGATAACTGTATAATAAGAAAACAATTTGGAAAAAATGATTTTAACCTTTTACTGGTATTTTTTCCTAAAAGGGAGTCATATAACTATATACCTCTTTATTCTACTTCCATGAGAAAAATACTCGTTAGAAATGTGATTTATTAAAGTACGTTCAAAGGTGTCTTGCATAGTTGGTGTATGTTAGTTCTGTTATTTGGGGGCTTTCGGAGTGAACCTGGTAATGAAGTTTTTTAAAAGATGACACTTTTACGTTGTCATGTAAAAGTTTAACTGAGATGTATAATAAAGTATGTTTGTTCTTACACAGTACTTTAGAACACTCCCTTGTCAATTAAAGTTGATTTGTTTCTTAGAAATGATCTGCATGTAAGATTTTATACAAAGAACAACTTTTTTTCAGTTTATGGAAGGATGATATCCAAACCCCATTTCAGTTGCTTTCAAATAAAAATTTCATTGAACTCACTCTTAGTTTACATAAAAGACTGGTTGGAAGAATACATGGAAAGTTAACACTTACAATCTTTTTTTGTTAGTTGTTTTCTAATAGTATAAGTACAGTAGTAGTAAAAATATATTTATTCACTAACCACATGCATTTCTTCCTGTCCTCTTGACCGGGGAAGATTAGTTTACTGGTCCATTTAATTCTTCAGGATATAGTAATTTCTAAATTAGGATACTATGGTGGATTCTGTAAGTCACATAGTAGTCATATAACTTTTTGAATAATGTTAATTTCTAATGTAACTCTGAAATAGCATGTGTTTAGAGTGTATAATCCAGGAATTATTAATAGGTAGCAGATGATCAAATTTGTACAGTATTGCAGCAGCAGGATTGTGTATTTTGTGTATTTTTGCCTGACTCTTTAAGATCACAAGGTCAAATTGTTACTTCACAATGGTGAGGCAAGTTTCTGGTCATATAGTTCTTATGTTATAATAACAATCAAGATTATATTACACTTGTAGTAAGACTTTAAATGACAGACTAGTCACGTAGAAGAGATAATATCACATAATATTCTCCTTTGTGTTCCCCTTTCCCACCTTAATGGAAAACCTCAAACATACACAAAAGTAGAGAGAAGAGAAAATTGAACTTCTGTATATCCATTTCCTGGCTTCAATAGCTATCAAGTCATGGCCAGTTTTGTGGCATGGATACTTCTCTCTCTTTTCTCTTCTCCTCCCCCCTCCCTCCTTTTGATTGTTGTTGAAGAAGAAATTGGGTTGTTTCTCTTTCCAGTTTTCCACAGTCGGGATTTGCATCCCTTGCATCCCTTTTTGATGCTGTTTATCATCTCTCTCTTTTCCCTGTATTTCCTGTGAATCAGTAGGTAGGTCTAGAGCCTTGATCAGATTCAGGATCTTTTTTTTTTTTTTTTAACCCCCCAACAAAAATACATTATAATTGGTGTTGTGTATAACTTGATATTCATAATTAAAAACTGAGCAGCATGAAAATAGTTGTGTTTTAACTTTTCCTTAAAACATCATCTTATGCGAAAATAAGGCACAGGTAACCGAAGGATATTTATAGTCAGGGCCACTACATGTCTCCCACCTACTCTTTGTTATCTGTGCCATCCACAGAAGATGTGCCACGCAGAGCTCTGCAACTTCCTGTTGACCCCGTTGACCCCGGACGTCTCAATCTCAAGTCCTTTTGATTACCCTTTACTTTCAGAGACAGATAACTTGACTCTGACTGAGAGTTTATAGTTTATGAGTTTTCAGGTTTTGAAAGCTTCTGTGTGGCATTATACTTCTGTACTTGTAGTTATTATTACTCTTTTCATTGGGCTTCTTTTTAATTCTGCCAACTCATATTTAAAGCGCTTACTTACTTGACAAACATGAGGTAAGATACTGTTTATAGAAATGGTATTACTTGAGTTTCCTATAATTTCTTGTTATTTAATCCTAACATTTTAATATCTCTCCTAAAATTACAGTTTATTCTGAGAACGGGAAAATTATTATATATTCTGTAATATAAAAGTATTATATATTAGCTAAAATAGATTTTTATATTTCTGGACAGAGTCATTAAAGACACAACAAATAATTTTATATTCTCTTCTCATCCTAAATTTTTGTAATTTATGTTGAAAAGCAGCTCTTGTGTCTTTAGGTTGCTTATATCACCATCTGGAACAATCTACACGTTAGCTTTATCAGCTAGTGTTATTCTTGGCCAGATGAAGCCCGGCTGAGAAATGATTTTCCTGCTGTTTTTATATTGCCATTTTTGTGCAGAGATATTTTTAAGGATGCGTAAAAAACAAAACTACTAAATGTTTAGCTTTTAAAATTAACATTGTCCAAAACAGATATTTTCATCCCATTCTTGGCCTTATACCATTATCTACCCATCCCTTTTGGATGAGAAGTTTAACACAGCATTTTCCAAATTTAATATATCCCAGAACCTGTTTTTCTTGAAATACTCATTAACATTTTAAAACCATATAACAAAGTACAAGGATTGGGAAATGCTGATCTGGAATACTACTCTTTTTATGATATTTCAGGTGTTAACAAATTCTGATTAGAATTATCTTTTATGAGGCCATGCCTTGCAAAATAATAATCATTACAGTGTCTGCCATTATCAAGTCTAGGGTTTTCATTTTGGCTTATTTTAAATATCATTTTACTTATCAATTCAGCATATACTTACTAAACTCCTGTAAGACACTATGCTTAACGCTACAGAAGGTATACAAATAAAGCAAAGACACCTCAGACCAAAAAACAGTTGTAATCTAATGGGAGGGAGGGGGATAAGACAGGTTTAACAGTTATTATAATAAGAGGTTGCAGTTGATTGGAGAAATAAGCGCTCTAAATGGAATGATATGGTTGTCAAGATCAGTAAATGATCACTACAAAAAGATTCGGAAAAGCTGCAGGCAAGAAAAGCTGTTTTAATTTTGCCTTGAAAGACAAGTTAGGGGTAAGAGAGAGAGGAGTGGGGAGGGAGATGTCAAGGGAGAGGAGCTGTGTGAGCAAACCACCGAAGCAAGAGAGCATGGGGCACATTTGGAGGAAAGTCATGAGTGGCTGTTTGACTAAAGGATGAATCACTGGGAGGTAGTAGGGGGGTTCAAGCAGGTGGCAGGCTTGGAAAGTTAGGTTAAATCCATGTTAAAGACGTTGGACTCTGGGAGACCGTAGGAATAACCTGATGAAGGCTATGTTTTAGGAAGGTTAATGTGTCAGTAGTATTTGAGATGTGAGTGAAAATGTTCTGCAGTCATTCAGGTGAATGGTGAAAGGTGAGGTGGTCTTGAGTCAGGACTCTGGTGTGGAAAGGTGTTGCGGACTGGAAGGGGATGGGTTCAGAGATGGCTCTGGTTGAAGACGCAGTTTAAACTCAAAGGTTATAAACAGAAACATGAATCAATTGCTGTAAAATTGATGTTAGTTAAGTTTCCTCCTTATTCTTAGTTCTAGAGCCAGTACAAAAGCCTCATGAAGGTCCTGGAGAAATGGGGAAACCAGTCGTCATTCCTAAAGAGGATCAAGAAAAGATGAAAGAGATGTTTAAAATCAATCAGTTCAATTTAATGGCAAGTGAGATGATTGCACTCAACAGATCTTTACCAGATGTTAGGTTAGAAGGGTAAGTACCCAGTGCGATCCTAACAGTGTTTAATTTGAATGAAAATGTGTTCTGAATTCCCAATAAATTGCCCTTTCATGCTGATTGTTCTTAAAGTCAGTGTTACATCACCAAGTTACTGCTTACCCCACTTAAAAAATTAACTAACTACTGATGAAAGAATACCTCAAGTTACTCCTGATCATTAGGACTCTGTATTTCAGGTTTTGGAAAATCATTGTTTTATCTGAATGGATTACTAGGAGTGTTTTGAATTAATGATTCTTAAAACATTCACATTCTCAACTTTAAATTTTTTTTTTCTAAATGGAGGTATAACTTAAAACATCATGAAATACAAAACTCATGAGTGTACAGCTTGCTGAATCTTTACATATATATATGTATACACCTGTATAACCATCATTCAGATCGAGGTATGGAATATTTCCATCACTCCTGAAAGTTCCCTTATGCTCCTTTCCAGTCAGTGCCCTTGCCCCAGAGGAAACCATTATTCTAACCTCTCTAAACATGGATTAATTTTATCTTATTTTCAACTTTTTATAGATGAACCCCTATAGTATGTAGTCTTTTGTGTCTTTGAGATCCATATTGTTGCATATATCATAAGTTTATTCTTTTCCATTGCAGTGTAGTGGTTTGTTATGTGAATGTACCATAGTTTATTTACACACTGATGGACATTTGGGTTGTTTGTACTTTTTGAATATTATAAATAAGGCTGTTGTGACATTCTTGCACATGTACCTCTGTTTCCTCTTTCCTATAGATTAGCAGTTAGATCTAGAGGCTTACTGTACTGAAATTCTTGAAGTCAGATAAATTGTGTGCTTGTGGGATAAAGGTGTGAAATCTGACCCATGATGTACATAGTAGGTCATCATGTCTGTCATCATTACATGTCCCATTTGTCTGTTTTCTCATTATGCAACAATGGAATACTGTACAGCTATGAAAATGAGCAAAAAACTAACTGCTATAGTATGGAGTAATCTCACCAACATTATATTGAGCAAAATAATTCACCCACAAGAATATATACAGAATAATGCTGTTTCTGGAAAGGTTAAAAACAGGCAAAACAAAACTATAATGCTAAGTATTAGGATGGTGATTGGTCACCTTTGGGCAGGAGCATGATGGTAATAACTGGTAGCAGGAGCAAACGGGTCTTGTGAGGTGCTGGCAGTGTTGTATTTCTTGACCTGAGTGATGGTTACATTGGTGTTTGTTTTGTGATAATTCATTGAGCTCTAAGTTTGTATTTTGTGCTCTTCTCTGTATTTGTGTTATATTTCATAATAAAATCAGTTTTTAAAAAGAGTGGGAGGTGAAGCAGAAGAGACAGCAAGCCTAGACAGCTTTTGAAGTGTGTTTCTGTAAAGGGAAGAAGACAAATGTGGGTGTTAACCATGGAGATAATGAAATCAGGGAGACTGTAAGACAGTATATAGTACAGTGTATTTGTATGTTGATGGGAAAATTTAAGAGAGGAGTATCATAGCAAGGGAATCCCTGGGTGGTGCATACAGTTAATGCACTCAGCCGTAAGCCAAAAGGTTGGAGATTGCAGTCCACCCAGAGGCAGCTTGGAAGAAAGGCCTGGCAATCTCCTTCCAAAAAACCAGCCATTGAAAACTCTATGGAGCGCAGTTCTACTCTGACACACATGGGAATTAGAGATGACTTGATTGCACCTGGATAAGCTTAACTCTGACCACAAATACACAGCATGATCTGGAAAGACTTACATAAGTTCAGTGCCCCTTGTCCTTGTTTCTGGCTGTTTTTGTTTAAATTTCTTACTTCTTCAAAATTGAAGTTATTAATTTATCTCATTAGGCATCCTAAAATACTTATTTAATGTCTTTGTTAGGTGGTTCCATAGAATTAAATTTACCGGAATTAATTTTATGTTCCAGTTGATTTTGTTTCCTGTCATTTATAGTATTTAATTTCTTCCTGTGATTTGGGATAGTGCTTTGCAGGCTCTTTTAGAGAAAGAGGTTTCCGTTGCTGCTGCTATTGTTTTTTTTTCATTTGTGGGTTGATTCCCATCCTTTTCTCAGGTTTTTTGATGCACGCAACCACTTGAATGAATCTCAGAGATATTATGCTGAATGAAACGAAGAAAGAAACCAGTCTCAAAGGTTACAGACTGTATGATCCCATTTATATGACGTTTGTGAAAAAACAAAACTGTAGTGATGGAGATCAGGGGTTGCCAGGGGTTAGGTGTCTGGCTGTAAAAGGTTAGCACAAGAGAGTTCTTTGGGATGATGGAACTGTTCTGTTTCCTGACTGTGGTGGTAGTTACATGATTCTCTGCATAGGTTAAAACTCTTAGAACTGTACATATATACCCAAAGTCAGTTTTAAAAAAAATGACACAATACTAAGTTTTGGTGAGTGTGTGGAGCAACTGGAACTCTTCATACACTGCTGGTTTGAGTGTAAATTGTTACAGCCTCTTTGGAAAACTATTTCATGGCATTTACTAAAGCTGAACTTGTACGCATTCTATTGTCCAATAAGGCATAAGTGTGTACATACAGTAACCAAAAGACATGTACATGAATGATTATCACTTTTCATAGTAGCCCAAACTGGAAGGTACTCTAATGTCCATTAATAGTAGAATGGAAAAATAAATTATGATATACTCATATAATGAAATACTATACAGCAATAAAAATGAACAGACTATTGCGCATAACATGAATGTTCCACAAACATAATGCTGAATGAAAGAATTTAAACACAAAAAGATAAATTTTGTATATCATAGTTTCTCAAAATGTGATCCTGGGACTTCTTGGAGGTCCCTGAGCCCCTTTCAGGGAGTCTGCAAGATCAAAACCATTTTCATAATAATACTAAGTAAGAACATTATTTGTTCTTTTTTTGTTCTCATTCTGTAGTGTACAGTGGAGTTTGAGAGGCTACATGGATCAGGGTCCAGTCAGAAGATAGAAATCACAATAATTTGAACAGGGAAAGTTTATTATAAATAATTATTAACTATAATGAAATTAACTATAAAGGGTAAAAGACAGTTCTGAAGGACATCTGGGGTTGAAAGAGCATACCAAGAAAGGTAAAACCAGAAGGAAGTTTCCTCTTAAGGCTGGGATTTAGACCTCACTGGAGAAGGTCTGATTGCAGCTGGATGGTGGAGAGGTCTGCATGTTGCTCCTGACTACTACACCTGCTGCACAGTACCCTCCCTGGTGGAGACTAGTAAGGCCAGCCATTGTAACCAAGGCTGACAAGCAGGAAATCATGACCAAAACTGGCAAATTAGACCATCTCAGAGTTGTGGTTTGGCAGACAGCCAAAGTAGGAAGCCTGCAGGGTTCCTGCAGAGCTCACTGAAAATCAGCCTGTGAGGCTGCTACTGAAACTCAATGAGGATGAATGCCTTTAAGTGCCACCCGCCACACTCCACTGGAAGCCATGCAATAGGAGCAAGAAGGAAACAAATGGAAGCACATCTGAACCAGGAAGATAAATTTCTTCCTCCTGCAGTGCCCTCCATCACCCTTTACTGACAGTTTAAACATTATGCCACCTGCAAAGGAGAAATGCTTATGGGGTCCAGTTCCATTATCACAGAGCAGGTAATGAAGGATAGATTTGGAACTGAGAGGCAATAAATTGGTAACTGGCACACTACAGTACATTCTTGTGTTTTAAAATTTTGTTTTACTTTATAGTATGGTAAATATCGATAGATATAGTCTGCATCAACAAACACTCTGACATCCTCAATAACTTTTAAGAGTGTAAAGGGGTCCTGAGTCAAAAAGTTTGAGAACCATTGCTCTGTATTATTTCCTGTAAATGAAGCTCAAAAAACAGGTAAAACTTGTCTGTAATGGAAGTCCGGTTGAGTGGTTACCTTGGGAAGGGCACACAGGAAGCCTCTGGGGTGTTGGTTTCTTGGGATGTTCTGTTTCTTGACATCTTCATAAAAATTTCAGTTAAGACTTCTCTTCCTAACGCATACCCTCTTGATAAACCTGTATACAACTTTAAAAAAAAAGAAAAGAAATACAACCTTACATTGGTTAGTTTTCATCCTTGAGGATGAAGGGCTCAGTTGGAACAGAGTAGAAGAAAACTGCTTATGCCACCTGTGGCCTTCCTGCTCATGCTCAACTCCGTGTCCAGCAATTCCTCCCTTCCCCCCGCCCCCAACACAGACACACACGGGATCTCTCCATGTGAAAAGCTTATGTAGCCGGCTGAAAGGCTCTTTGGTTCTTTTCAAGTGCTGTATGGTTTTCATAGGTGTGTGTGTATGTGTACCTGTTCTGAGGATAGTTATGATTTTTTCTGTTTTGCTTTGAGAGAATTCTATCCTTTATGAATTTATGTTCTCTGAATAATTAAGTTTAACTGCTTGATTTAGGAAACTATTTTCCCTTTTTGTCATTTATTTTCTGGTTCCTAATATTTGCTCTGTTTTCTGATTCTTCCATCCTGTTGTGAGCGATTTCCATTTTAGTCTTTTCTTCTAGTATTTTTCTCATTTTATTTTCTTTCCCTACAGTTTCAGAATTTAATTCTTTAACACATCATCCAAGAAATGAGTCTGGTTTATCTTGTGGCACATCTCTTCTGCTGGATCTGCTGTCTCAGACTTTTTCTATATTCTTCCTAGCTGCTTCCTAGCCATGCGCATGGCTAACAGTACTGCTTGTAATTGTACACTGTGCATTTTGCTTAATTGTCCTTTACATCTCACTTGATTTTATTCTTTTTGTTGTTTTCGTAAGCTAGTAGCAGCTTCGTAGTCATTTTGGCTATTTTCTGCTTCCTAATTGTACTTTAATACTAAGTAGAATTAACTTGGGAAAAGAGATCATAATGACAATGTAATTCAGTTAAATACTTCAAGAAATTCTTTTTCCTTCCTTTTTCCTAACTCCCTTTCCCCATACAGAGGGCATTCCTGACTTCAAAGTCCTATAGTCTGTGAGTCAGACATTCAGGATGCATCTTCCCATTAAAACACTGAGTTTCTTGTCCTGCTCACCTGTGATATACCTGAAGCTTAGTGCTAATGATATATGCAGAATCTAGCCATCATTCATAACAGAGTTTTGATGGGAAACTGGTTACAGGAGAATTATTTGGAGTGCTAATGACGTATTTTCCTTCCAGTAGCCTGGACAGCCAGTCTTTTGGGCCCCAGTTTTGTAGCCCAGACTCAGAGGCAGTGAGCTATAGAGAGGGTGGCAGGCTGTGTGGGGCCTTCTAGTGGATTTTGGGTTGAAAATTTGGAAACATAGGGTAGGGGAAATGGTTAGTGAAGTGGAAATAAGGCTACGGGGCTTTTGGCTCAGTGGATTTATAGTGCAATTACTGGTAATAGGAGGTGGAAATCACTCTATGAAAGGGAGATATGGGAATGGTAAGTGGGGGACAGCTCAAATGGATTTTAATGAAGAGGGACCGTGGGAGCTCTTTGTTTCTCCTTTCCTCCTGGAAGAGAGGCGGGACAAGTGCTGATGGGAACCCTACAGTGAACTCTCCTTTCAGCCCCCGTACTTTTTTCCCTTCCCATTTCCTTTTCTGCCAGCTACCAGCCAGCAGCCCTAGAGTGGAGCATTGGTACTAGGGTTATGAGGATATAAGTACTAAGATTGAAACTTCAGAAGAGATTTTGTTAATATTTTTCTCCTTTCTTCCCCCTTCTTCCCTTTCTCCACTCTCATTGCCAAATGGTTACAGATGAGGTTGGAGAGAGCACATGGTTTGAGAAGCTTGAGAAGAAAAGAGGGGAAAAAAGAAAGAGAAGGCTAAAGCAACTGTTACAAATGGGGATACTTAAGAGAGTTGTTCTGTGCTATCCTTAGGAGTGCTTATGTTCTGAAACACATCCCGTGGTATCTGGTTATTGACTGCCTGTTACGGATCTCTGATAGTCTGTTATCTAGTAGTTTTATCTAGGCTAAAAAGAAGAGACCACGTTGCCTACAATTAATAGATTGATTTTATGTGCATATATCTAGGTTTGTTTCTGTTCATTCTGATAACTTCATTTTTGGACATAATCTTTACTACACAAGATGCATAGTGATATTTAATTATGGTAGCATCAAGAGTGCTCAGAAGAGCGTGGGCTATGGAATCTTCCATCAAGCTTGCCACTGACTCTCTGTCTCTATGTCCCCAGTTACTCATCTGTAAATTGGACCTACCTTACAGAATTATTGGGAAGCTTTTAAGTGCCTGGTTCATAGTAGGTCCTCAGCAAGTATTAGTTCTCTTCCTTTGTAGAAGTTACAACCACAGATGGCTCTGACTTTATGTCTAGTTGAATTCTTAAAACCCAGTTCGGTTCAGGATGGATAGTATAGCCTGAATACATTCTCCGTTAAAATGAATCAACAGAAAACATTCATCAGGAAGAGATGCCTAATTTTAAGAGTGCAACTGACATCTTTAATGTATTTTTAATCTAAATGTCTAACTTTAAATAGGTACTATTTATTATCATGCAACATTGACCAAAACTTAAGTGAAAAGTAACCAGGAGTGCCACCACTAGGGCAGACTGCTTTTATTGTTCTATCACCCCTTCTAGTCCTGTCCAGATTTATTTATTCTGCTGTCTTAAAGGTCACTTTTTATAAAAGCATTTGCTTTGTCTCTAGGTGTAAAACAAAGGTGTATCCAGATACTCTTCCTACAACAAGTGTGGTGATTGTTTTCCACAATGAGGCTTGGAGCACACTTCTGCGGACTGTCCATAGTGTCATTAATCGCTCACCACGACACATGGTAGAAGAAATTGTTTTGGTAGATGATGCCAGTGAAAGAGGTAAATTTTAAATTATGATACCAATAATAATGTTACATGTTTTGTGACTAAAGGTTTAAAAAAGAGTTGCTATAATTTTTAACCTAATAATTTTATACACTTCTAATTTATCCTAAAATTATTTATGGCATTTGGACTCATTCACATATGCAGAAAATTACACCCTTGTGAAACTTCAAATATTACTTTAATTAACATTTAATTTGTATCACTTCTTGATTTTGCTTTAAAGAGAAATAATGGTATATAATGTAAATGTTTATGTAGAACAGTGCAAAGTCCTACCTAATTTTGTTATAATGTTCTCTTTGGGAAGCTGCAGCCCTCCCCAAGTTAATGGAGAGAGGCTGGGTCCTACTTAGAGCAATGAATGGAGAAATTTAGTTCTTTGTATAGTTGGAAGTATCTTTGACAGCAAAATGGAACCTGAGCTGGGTAAGCTTTAGTTCTCTGGATTCTATTTTCTCCATTTCTAAGTTTCAGAAATGATCTATAGCTAAGTGCATAAAAGGATTAGGAAGGTACTTATGAAAAGGTGTGGTATATGACTCTTATCTCATGATAAGTCCTCCCCAAAATCTCAGTTTTTCAGAAGTGTAGCATCTCCCGAATGGTTTCATAAAGCACTCTTTTGGGAAAGGATATGTTAATTAAACGTAGACTGCAAAGTAGTGTTGAAAAGGCTCATCAGTAAGGACATGTGTTAAACTTGGAGATACCCAGCATTTCCCTAACAGACTTTTTTTCATAATTCATATATTAAGTATCATTGGTGTCATGTTTTCTCTCTAGTATTCCTGTGCCCACTTGAGAAAAATTTGGAGATAGCCACAGAATATAACTCCCTACTGCTTTTCCTTCCTTCTTTGACCAACCTTAAACTTCATGACCCATCATTTCCATTTCTTTCACTAGTATCTTCAACTTTCTTGCCTATTCTCTCATTGCATCTGCCAAGATGATTTAGTCAAGTATTTTACTTTCTCCAGCCTATAACCCCACAAAATATGTGCATTAAACAGTGATTAAATCTAAACATTTAATATGTTAATTATTGGGAGTAATTTACATGCTAACAATTTAGATCTTATTACTTTGCCGGATTGTAGGAGGTACAAACGAATATAAATAATAAGATATAGATCTACCTTGTTCAGGTATCTTATAATCTAAGTATAACATTTATAATCATACAAAATATTTAAATAGTATATAATTAAATGTCAAAATAAATGGTAGCTGTTGTAAATTATGAATATCACACTTAATGAGATAGTTTCTTTTGAAAATAGAAATGTACATCTCTTTAAGAAAATTAACTCAGATTAATTTAAGCAGCAGTATATGCAAACATCTATCCTGCAAGTAACTTGTGTTTGGTTTACTTACATGTTGATATTAGCTAAAGTAAATATTTCTCAAGGAGAGATATTTTCCCTCTGATAAATGAATTATTTTTCCATTTCCTCTTTTGCTTTGGCTACCATTTTATTGAATGTTCAAGAGGTCTGTGTGGAATAGTTTGTGTAGGATAATGACCTAATCAGAAAGGGGCATGCGCCCAAAATTCAAGTGACAGAACACCCCACATATACCATTTTCTCTTTTTCCTCATGCAGAGCCTTACTTCATTACCCCAACCTCTATAAATCTGTAAGAGAAAGCTGGTGTGAGGAGACATCTACTTTCCTGCTCCACCTGAGGCTTTTAGTCACTTAAACAGGGTCGATCCCCAAGTGCTACCCCAGAGTCCCTGATCAGGGGTCTGATTTTCCTTTATCTTCCTGCCTGGGAAACCGCAGGTGGCCAGGTCACCATTCCTGGTGTATGGGAACCACTAGGCATTGTGGTTTTGTGGTTATAATTGCAGCCTTACTGTCTAGATTGAGAATTGTCTAATAGAATTTTCTTTGCCTTCATTCATTCCTTTCTTTTATATGGACCAGGAACCAGAGCAGGCTCGTTTTTCTGTGTCACGCTTAAATGGTTATACCCTGTATGTTTTTAAGTTGGCTTTTTCCCATTCATGACACACATCCAAGGCACCTTCATTTCTCACCTAGACTGCTGAAATAGAATAACTAGTTTAACTAGTCTTCCCACAGCCACTCTCACCCCTTTCCATGTGTGCACCAGGTGCACACAGAGTGCGCTTTGAAACATGCAAATCTGATTGTGCGACTTCTCTGATTGAAACCCTTCTCAAGTATGCATGGCCTGGCCCCTGCCTGTATCTCCAGTCATACCTGGAACCACTCCCTACCCACCCCAACCCCATATTTTTGCCCTTCCTCCACATTTTTCTTCTTTGAATTTGTTAAAAATAGCATCCTTCTTTTTGTCTGATTGTCTTCACTTGTATTGGCACTGTTCTCTTTTCATAGAACTGTGTTGTGTAGGTAACTTCTTCAGCATCTCCTCAGTCTAGTTAACATCTAATCATCCTTCATAGAATATATTTAGAGAGGCCTTCCTTGACCTCCCCCCTCACCCTGTCCCCAGACCAGGCAGTGTCCCTCTGAACACATCTCTAAACATTCTGTACTTTTCTACAGCCCTCACCAGAGTTTTACTTGTCTGTTTAATGTCTGTTTTTCCTTGTTAGACTAATGCCATCAGGGCTGTTTCCTCACCATTGTCTCCTCATTGCCCACAGTGCCTGTTACATAGTGAACAGTCCAGAATTTATTGAATGAATGAAAGAATAATCCAGTCACTTAATCCTCCACATTTACTTCCTGTCAGTGCAGGCCTCCTGGTTAGGTTGTGTAGCATGCATGGTCTCCGCATGGGCTGAGAATACTTGATTTCACAGTCAACCTGCTGAGCTGTCAGTAAAACCCAAAAAACCAAACCCATTGCCAGTGAATCAGTTCCTACTCACTCCATGTGTTTCAGAGTAGAACTGTGCTCCATAACGTTTTCAGTGGAAGTGATCTTTCCGAAGTAGATTGCCAGGCCTTTCTTCCAAGGCTTCTCCAGATGGATTCAGACTGCCAGCTGGAATTCTTTCTAGCCAAGCCCTTAACCATTTGTGCCACCCAGGGACTCCCAAGTTGTCAGTAGCTACCATTTATTAAAGATATATAAAGTAGATGCTATAATTATCCTTATTTTACTGAAGAAGAAAATGAGGTTTAGCAAGGTAAAGGAGGTTTCTAAACTATATAAACCCAGGGCTTCACCTCTTAACTGCTATGCACATCCCTGCTGGTACAGTTTAACTGTTAGAGTCTGCAATGAAAGATTTGAGTTTAGATGAATCTCTAGTTCATGTCAGAAGTTATGTAATCATCCTTTCAGAAGGTTATTTTAAAACTTAATTACAACTGATATATGTTTCTAATCTGAGATGACTTGTTTTTTTAATTTTGCACAAAAGGAAACGGAGGTTCATTTTTAATAGGGATTAAGACTCAGGTTTATTAGACTCTAAATACCTTGTTCTTCCTATTAGTCTTCAGAATTCTGGCTAGTATTTCTCATATGTTGCTGTGAGCAGCAAAACTTTCCCTGACCTTCACACTGACATTCATTCCCTGATACTCACACTCCTAGACAACATCAGACTCCCTGTTGGAGAGATACCTGTTATGGTTGTATGCCATGGAGTCAATTCCGACTCATAGCGAACCTGTAGGACAGGGTAGAACTGCCCCATAGGGTTTCCAAGGCTGTAATTTTTATGGAAGCAGACTGCTACATTTTTACCCTACAAAGTAGGTGGTGAGTTTGAACCACCAGTCTTTTGTTTAAGCAGCTTAACCACTGCACCGCCAGGGCTCCTTGAAGAGATGCCTAGGGATCCATTTATAGGCTGATAGCCTTAAAGATATTTTAGTAAACAAGATTCTCCCTTATTTTTAGGTGAAATAGTACTTTTAACCACAATGGCTCTTAACCTCCATGGCTTCATTTTGTAAAATGAGGCTCTGACAGCTAGTATCTAATCCCCTACAGTGTCCTGAGTTCATAGTGATGGATCAGCTGGCAGGAAGATACCTTTATTGCTTGAAAGCCTTCATGATGCCAAGCAAATTTGTGAAATAACTTTTTTGAGCTACCAGACCACAGAATCATGCGTTTTTCATTTTGTTCATAGACAAGACAGCGTATTACAGATTTCAAAGATGTGGGACTCCGGAAATTAGATTGTTTTTGTTCTTAAGAGGCACTTTAAACTCACTGGGAGACATGTTGTGACACACCCAACCTTGACTGGTCTGAGGTACTAGAATATGTCTCAGACCTACTTCATGAGACCCTATCAAACTCTAGACATAAAGTGAGTATTAAATTCACGTCACATCAGTTGATTCCACAGCCCGGAACTGTTCTCTCTAGAGCTGTCTTACAGAATTCCTTGCTGTGGGTAAGAAGATGGACTTTGAAGTCAGGCCGATCTGGGTTTGAATCTTATATCCACCCTTAAACAGTTGTGTCGCTTTGATCGAGTTCGTTCAATATTCGGAGCCTTAGATTTTCATTTCCAAAGCAAACATGAGTATGTGACCTCTAGGGTTGTTGTGAGGATTTAACGAGATAAAATATGTAAAGAGCTTACCTAGCGCAGTGCTAAATGGGCACAGAAAGGTAGCTAGTACTGCTAAACAGTGCTTTTACCTGGGGGTGGGCACTACATTCACCTTTTTACTCAGAATCAAGTTCTCTCTTTCTTTCTTTACCCTGAGACTTGGTTCCCAAAATCACAGAGGTGATCGGGTAGGAGTTCTACTCCAGATATGTTTCAGACACTCTTTTTGGCCTAAATGTTAGGAAATGTATGAGCAGAAATGCAAATGATCTGTATTCCGGTATAGTGAGACATCTGGCCCTTTCTTTTTCACAGTTTTCATATCCCCGATTCCTTCATTATTGAGTCATTCTAGTCTTAGCAGTTGAAACAGGCAAAAACCATTTCACTGCTATTTGTCTTTCTTTCCCCACTGTATAGGAAGCCCTTTGGATCCCCACTTTTAGTATCCAAAGAGCCCCTTAATGCATGTACCCTGATCTCTTTGTGGCCTTGCCATCGCTAGAGTCCTATGGGGCAGAGCTGGTCATGGAGTCCCAGTAGTTCCTTCTCAAGTATGTCCTTTCCTAGAGAGAGAATCTTCATACCTGTCGCATGGAAACTAGTTGAGAAGACATTTGGCTATACCACCACCAAAAGCTTCTCTGGCATAAATTCAATGAAGTAACTTGATCTGAAAAATCCTTTCATTTTTCTTTGAGGAAACTGAGCCTTTTCTGCCTTTTAAAATCAGTTGAGGAATTTAGAGGCGGGACATTCTTGGTTTTAGGGACAAACCTCTATCTGAACTCTCCAGGGTCGCTAATGATTTCATACACCATACACACACTCTCTCCTTTCCCTTCCCTTTTCTCTTTTCTACTTCAAGTGTCCTTCCATCTTAAAAACTTTCACTGAGACCTTCTTGTCTGCTAAGGATCTCTGTCTTCTAAGTATTTCTCTTTTGAGTTTGCCCTCACTTCCTGTCCTCTGATAAAAGAACTATATAGTCAAAGACTGTAGTAATCCTAAAACAGTTCATTTCTACCTCTGAAGAAATTCCACAGTTTTCTGAATTCTGACAGCTACTGCATATTCTGTTCCTTAATCTGTTGAACTGCTTTCTTTCTGTTCCTGATCATTAAGCATTGTTAGAAAAAGAAGAATTGAGCCAGGCAGTTACTCAGAAAACTGTGGTAATGTGCCTACTCTTGATTGAGCCTGAGCCATATAATAAGGTTGAGGCAGCTCTGGTAAATGCTCTCAGGAAACAAGGTTTCTTGGTAGAGAAATGAGTTTGTGAGTCAGGCAACCTTACTGAAAATGTTTCTAAATATATTTTGGATGAATATTACAAATCAAAATTGCTTTACATCTGGGTAGCCTCAGGTCACTTTTTTCATGTTACTTTTTGTTTGTTTTGTTAATTTTTCAGACTTTCTGAAAAGACCTTTAGAGAGTTATGTGAAAAAATTAAAAGTGCCAGTGCATGTAATTCGAATGGAACAACGTTCTGGATTGATCAGAGCTAGATTAAAAGGAGCTGCTGTGTCTAAAGGCCAAGTGATCACCTTCTTAGATGCTCATTGTGAGTGCACAGTAGGGTGGCTGGAGCCTCTCCTAGCCAGGATCAAACATGACAGGTAATTTTCTGGACTCTATAAATTTGTTTTCAGTGCATTTTTCCTAAGCTATATGGTAACTTACAAAACTCTGTATTTTTTAATAAATGCAAAAATATTTTCCTCCCAAGTTTCTTTTAAAATACTCATGAAGAGCCCTCTAAACTAAGTATGAGAGAAAACCACATTCTAAAGTCTGGAAGGAATGGTTGCAAACTGTCTTGTGAATGGGGATAAATAAGGAAGTGTGTTGTTGGAATGTATACTCTATGCTTTGTTCACTAAGCCAGAGTAAAACAGATAAACAGTAAACTCCAAGAAGCTAGGATAAAACCTGTTACTTGTCCCTCCTCTCTAAAGCTAACACTGGGGCGGACAGGTGCTTGCCATGTCCCATCATCTCTGTCAACATCCATCCTGAGACTCTAGCTTTCTGTTTGTAGCACAGCAAGAAGTAGAAGAGGGTAAAGAGACGCACTGCATCCTGAAGTGTTTAATTGTATATGGGAAAGCACTATAATCTTACATAATACAGGAAAAACATCAGGAGTAAGGCACATGTATGGTTGTAGTCTTTCGTGTTATCACATTTTTCAAAGAATTACCTACTGCTTGGGTCTGGCTTAGTTCTCGCTTATCAGGGGAAACCTAATTTCAGTCTGTTAGACCTGTATTGAATTTCTGCTTGTCATCATAGTGTAAGATAGAGGCTATTAATATCAACATTAATGTTTAGATTTCGTAGGGTTAAACTTTCAGCAGTCACCTTTAGTGTGGGGGAGCTAAAGCCACTGCATCTCTCTTTCTTGGTAGCAAATGCTGGACCTGCATCTCTCCCCTTTCAAAGATGAATAAATAGAAAAAACCAGTTTGGGGTCAATGAGAAGACATGACGGCCTTAGGAAGGAGAATATTACCTTGAAGAATCAAAGGAATAGAATATCTCTGTAAATTGCTTCTGTAAATAATGGATTCCTGATTTAGGGAATATTTGCTTGCATAAAGATAACATGTAACCTTTATGAAACAGCAGCCCACACCTGTAGAGAGAGAGCAATGTCATGACAGAAGTGTCGTAGGGGAGTAGGTTGAAATAATAGCCACAAAGACATCCAGTTTGGGCTGTATGGCGGAGTGGATAATCCTGAGTAACTTTGCCAACTGCAAAAACTAAAATACTGGGTAAAATACAAAATACCTTTTTAAATGCATCATTTAGTTGGCACAAAAGTAAGAAATTTGCAAATCTCAAAACAAAGTGAGAGCAAGTAAGCAACCCAAAACCAATGCCAGCTTTAACCTTGAGGCTTTCTGCTGACCTCTGGAGACACTGGGCTTCTGCCTTGATAGATGAAAAGGACAGAGGATAGGAACTAAAGCCTGGGACCTTCATAATGCCGGAAAACTATTAGCAAACCCCTGCATAAAGCTGGGATCTCTTAAGTCTGTATCCTCGGTGTAAGTGAGAATGAAAAATAAATCCCACCGCAACAAAAGGACCAGCAAGAAAACATGTCAGTCTCACTCCTGGTATGGAGTGGAGGAGGGTAAAAAAATCTCCCCTAAGAATTTGTAAACAGAATACAGAAAAAGAAGGAACCAACCTGAGGAGTAGCTGATGGGTTCGAACCACCAGCCTTTTGGTTAGCAGGATGGTTATTCTTCCCCAAAACAGTTTTACCATGGATTAATAAGTATTTGGTAAATCCAGAAGAGCTCTGTGAAGTTATTATTTTTGCTAGGTTCTTTTGGTTTGCGTGAAGCAGAAACTCACTTGTGTTAACTGCCAAAAAGAAAAAGAATATATTGGAAGGCTCCGTGTGAGTTGGAACTAGAACTAGATCACCATCAGGAACTGAGGCAGCTCTGGAAACCAGAAGCATCTTCTCATTAGCTTAGGCCACATAGTGCTGCTGTTTTGGAGTTTTTGGCATGCATGTGGCTCGTCTTGGCATTTGATTTACAGCTCACATCAGCTGAGCTCAGCCTTGCCATGACATCATGGTTAGCTTATCTGTTGTTCCAGGTCACAGGTCTCTGGCCAGCCTAAGATTGGACTGCCTTTGATTAGATGGCCATTCCTAGTCTAATCAGTTGGGTGGAAGGATATCACATACTACAAAATACAGCTGCCTAGAGACAACCTTTTCAGTAAGGGCTCTGAGTAGTAGGTCAGCTTTCCCTAGAAGGGGCTGTGGTCATGTAAACAGTTTAGCTTTTTCAGATTTTATTTTAAAAAAAATCACAGGGCCAATAGAGAACTTTACAAATTGTATGGTCAGACAGTTTGTATTAAGAAGTACAAACCTGAGATATTTGGTTACATATCCTTTCTAATAATTAGAAAGTTCAAATCTAAAAAATCATGAGATATTATTTATCATTATTATATTACCAAAAATGTAAGAAAATAACATCCAAAGTTGGTAGCATTGTGGGGAAACTGTAGGTAGAAGCATGTGCGTATACATATAATAGAACACCTTTGGAAAGCAGTAAAAAGGAGTGCCACAAAAAAGTTTCTGCCCTTTAATCATAATCTCACTCCTAGAAGTTTGTTCTTAAGGCAAAAGTGAAATGCTATGTATATAAATATGTTCACTGTAGTATCTTAATAGTGAGAAATTATTAAAAAGTCAATGCCCAAGAGTTGGTTATTAAGAAAATTACCTTAAAGTACTAATTTTGAAAACCATAGAGCTGTTGTAAGTATTTTTACATGTGGGAAGCATGTGAAAATATGACTGTAAAAAGGTATGGATGGCAATCAATAAATCTGTAATTATGCTAGCTTGGTAGGATGTAGCAAATTTTTTCACCATTTTCTTTAGTAGAATTTATTTTTTATTTTTGAAACATTACAATATTGTTAATGTAGTTGTCACACAGGCAATTCTTTAGTAAGAGTTTTTAATTTGCTTTTATGATTGTAGGAGAACAGTAGTATGTCCTATCATTGATGTGATCAGTGATGATACCTTTGAGTACATGGCAGGCTCTGATATGACCTATGGTGGATTCAACTGGAAGCTGAATTTTCGCTGGTATCCTGTTCCCCAAAGAGAAATGGACAGAAGGAAAGGTGATCGAACGCTTCCTGTCAGGTAATTAATTTGTCAAATGTTTTTTCTAAAGTATTATTGACAGAGGATTGTAAAGATTCAGGAATCGTTTGAAAAGGATGATAAATACATTTTGAGAGATGTGCAGTGTGTGCAGTTTATGTATAGTTAAGAGCCATCTTTCACATATCAGTATTTTAAAGAAAGATTTTCTTTCCCTCTAATCAACTAATAAAATTATAAATTTTCATTTATATAAATCTAGTACACATGAGATGACATTTGTATGTTTTTGGTTTCTACGTGAACATCAGTTTGTAAATGTGTAAGTCAGAGTTGTGCTTTAATTTGGTTAAAGATAATATGTAGCTTAAATCAAATTGTCCTCTTGATTAATTACTTTTAAGTGTCAATATGTGAAAATATTCCCTAAAACTGGGTCCTTGCACCAGAATGCAGAATTTTAAATTCGGGCTTATAACATCTGGATGATAATTACTGAATGGTAAAGATTAGAAAAGCTTGTTTAAAAACGCAAATAACTAGATTTGACACAAAATGTAAAGGGAATTTTTGTTAATTCATTTTCTGATTTTCTTTTGTTCTACATTTGGTCATTTATAGGTTTTTTGTTTGTTTGTTTGTTTGTTTTAAAGAAAGAGAAAATCTTCCTTCTATTCAGAACATTTAATTTGAGACCTTTGTGTTTTCTAACCATCCTAGGATTTATTCCAGTTGCCTGCTGCTTCTGTTAGTAATTAGGAGTTCCTTCAGAACCAGCTTCAGCTTTCTCCTTTTCCTCCTATCCTGGGTCCTCACCTCTGCTTTCCCTTGAATTCAAGTCCAGTCCTGGCAAAGTTGACACAAGCTTTCACTAACTCTGCACTTTGTCCCCTAGCCAACCCAAGTCCTTTTTTAGTATCACAAGGGACTTTTCTTCTCTTTAGCTGACAGTTTAGTCCACTGTCTAAATCAGGGCTTCCTAAACATTCTTATATCAAGGATTTCTTTGAAAATCTGATAAAAGCTGTGGACTTTGTCCAACAGAGAAAAATGTGCATGTGTAGAATGGAAGATTTAGCATACAGTTCTAGGAAATTTAGAGGTATTCCAAAATCCAGGTCAGGAAACCCCTATACTAAATAATAAGTCTGTATATTAGCCTGTTTCCTGTGACTCCTAAGATATTAGCCTTTTCTCATTCTTCTTTTCTAAAACCAAAGTAAGCCCTAACCTATTTATGGAAACTATTTCCATTGGAAGGACAAATGCTGTCACCCTCTATAGGCATGGAATTGAGTACATTTTAGGGTTACAGAGGTGGCCAGTTCACCCTAAAGTATTACCTTCATAGTATCCTTGGTCCCTGGAACTTATTTATTATCTCCTGGTTGAAGTGCATTTTTTCCTCTATACTCATCCTTCTTGGAAATCAAAAAAGTTGACTGATATTTATTTAAATATTCCTTCATTATCATTTATCTGTCTAATTCCAATAGTTACTAGCCCCTCGTCATACCTAGGCCATGTTTTAATAAATTAGACTCCTTTTTTGCAGAGAACACACCATACTTGATCAGGATGATCATCCCCTTAGAAGAAGCATATTGATTTTTTTATTCTGTTCTTCATATCCTCCTTTCCTGTAAGCTATAGAGAAAGGGCTTGTTGTTTTCATCCTGTTTAATCTTATTAATCTTCTTTACAATGTCTGCCACCCTTCAGAACCTGGCATATTAACTCTTGTTAGTTGCCGTCAAGTTGATTCCAACTTATTGTGACCCCTGTGTGCGCACAGTAGAACTGCTCCTTAGAGTTTTCAAGGCTGTAACCTTTTGGAAGCAGGTTGCCAGGTCTGTCTTTTGAGGTATCTCTGGGTGGGTTTGAACTGCCAACTTTTGGGATAGTAGTCGAGCACTTAACTCTTTGTGCCACCCAAGGATCCTTATGTTAACTCTAACCTGAGTCTGTTTGGTTAATATAGTCAACTGCAGTTATAGTTGTTAGGGACTCTGTAAGAGGTGCACAGTCAGGTGGAGAGGATTAGAGAGGACTAGTTTCAACTAAAGAAGTTCAAGGTGGAAGCTCAGTCAGGACCTGAGAACCAGGAAAGTTCCTAAAGGCAGGAAGAGCCTTGAAGAGGTCAGGGACTGTAGCAGAGAGAAAGAAGTGCCTTGGCAGAAACCAGTAGGGAGTAGGTCCAGTGGTCGGCATCACTGGGATGTAGGTCATGTCTGAAGACTAAATAACTGGTATAAAGATACAGACAGCCCCTGGGGGCCTGTGAAAGCTTTTGAAGAATGTGTGAATAAGCATTTATTCTGTAGGTACAAAGAGTTTTAAAACTACTTTTAAAAATAAAAACTGATTTTAAATTATTATTAATGGTATAGTATTATGATTGAATTTCAGGACACCAACAATGGCAGGAGGCCTTTTCTCAATAGACAGAGATTACTTTCAGGAAATTGGAACATACGATGCTGGAATGGATATTTGGGGAGGAGAAAACCTAGAAATTTCCTTTAGGGTAAGTACTTTTTGGGGAAAAAAAGAAATCTTTTATTTAACCTGAAATGTAGATATGCTCTGATTATTCATATTATCTCTAAAAAATAAAAGTTAAATTTAATGAGTTTAATTGGACTTCAGAGCCTTCAGTCCATAAGAGCTTTAAACACAAAAATTATTCCTTTAAGTAAAAATCAAATATCCAGAGAAATTGGTATTTATTTTTCCGAGATAGCTAATTATTTGTAGATCATTTGCATCTTAATATCACTGACAAGTTTGATGATGCTGTTAAGGATTCATTACAAACTATTTAAGCAAATGATTCAGTTTTCTTAAGTAATTATCCAGCTATGAAACTTGTGCAAGATTTCCTAGTTATTTTTGTTCATTTTTATTATTTTTAAGGAAGTAATTCATTAAAAAATAATACGTAATTTCTAAATGCTGGTTTGGTATTTAACTGCCAAAAAAATAGTAATTTTACACTCTGTAATATACTTCGCACTTCTAGTGTGAAATTTTTCTTTCTTATATAAAACCTACTTACTTTACCAGATTTATATTTTTCAAGGCAAAAGAATTCTGAAATTGCTCTAAATTAATTTAACCTATTGTACCTTGTATAATAGTCTTTTTGCCGTTCATGTTTATTAAAATCAATATATTATTCTAATTACATTGCATATGTTTTAAAATAATCCACTTTAGATATGTAGCTTACTATCATGGAAATCACACTGAACCCCACTGTAATCTGAACCTGCTCACTTTCGTCCCCTGGAAATTACTTTGCCCCTTGTAAAAAGAAAAGATTGGAGTCTAGATAATCTTGGAGATCCTGTTCAACTCGAAGATTTTACAATCCTGGGAAATGTTAAACATTCTGAATATTTCACAAAAACAGAACTTTTCCAAATGTATTCTAATGGCAAAATAGTTAGGAGACGTTTTAACTCTCAGAAAATTGTCTTTTCAAAGAAGCAGAAGAATAATTTCATAAAATTAAAAATGTGAAGCCATACTTAATCTATTTTTGTTTTTTCCTTTTTTTTATTGTTCTAAGAACAAAAGCATATTCTATCTTACTGAATAACTGGTTTCCATTCCTAGGTTCTGTTTAATGTACAGGGTGTGAGACAGGTTTGAAGGGGAAGCAGATAAGAATCTGGATGGTCACTCTCTGGTCAAAGGTTTTTTGACCATCAATCATAGTAATAAATACATTATGCATTACACACAAACACACACACAGTTTAAACAAACATTTCATGAAACAGTATTCCCTTGTTAACAGGTGCTGGTTGTTGTTCATCAGATTTGAATTTATAATGTTATGAGTCATGGTCTGCAATTAGAAAAGCACAGTTTTAGACCTCAGCTCATGTCTTTTCTATTTTTAGCATTCAAACTGTCTTTTCTGTATTTTAACCTTCCACTTGCGTGTAATCGGAGCCAAAAATTAGAGAAAAGAGTTGTCTTGAGGAGGCACTGGCTTGTGACCAGATAGCCGGAGCTGCACTGTATGTCTTTGATTCTGTGGAATTCCATCAATGAGACCTGGTAAAAGTCAGCATTTGTTTTTTAACCCAGCCATGAATATCTTACATGATCTGCTTTGCTCTTGTCTCCAGATTTGGCAGTGTGGAGGTACTTTGGAAATCGTCACGTGCTCACATGTTGGACACGTGTTTCGGAAAGCTACACCTTACACATTTCCAGGAGGCACAGGGCAGATTATCAATAAAAATAACAGACGACTTGCAGAAGTTTGGATGGATGAATTCAAGAATTTCTTCTATATAATTTCCCCAGGTGAGCATTATTTTGTATTAGAAACACAACACTGTCATTTTCTTATCCCTGATCCTAATGGATTCTGAGGGGTCGAAAATAAGCTCTAAGCAGAGGCCAAACACCTACCACATAGGGTTGATGTAAGGAACAAATGAAATCACACACAGTATAAAAAGTGCTTAGCAGAAGGCCTTGTGTAAGATATTATTAACAATAATAATACATTATCCAGGTCAGTTTATGTAAATTACTAGGAGCCCAAGTGTTATTCACGTATTTTTTTTTTAACCTAACCACAGCATTTTACAGTTATTCTAGTTAAGTTTCATCTGTTAATTTTCATTCATTTCCCTAGCTTGTATGAATTTTCCCGTATTCTTGGCTTTGTTATCCAGCACAACCACCCACTGTTTTAGCAGTAGTCGCGTGCATTCCCCATAAGCAGGTCCTTGATGCCTTCATCGTGCAGGGCTTTCATAAGTGTCAAGTATTGAAAGGCCAATACAAACCCCATTTCGGTCCTCAAGGACTTCTCTCTGGGAACTTTTCTCTGCTAGTCAGAGTTTGTGGGAACAGTTGTGCAATCAGCCATAAATCTGCCTGAGCTCGTTACCATTTCATCCTCATTTTTGTATTAACATACTGTCATGGGGTGGTATGCACAATTCAGTCAGTTGTGTGAGAAAAACCCGACTAGAAGCAGTTGTTCTGTTTTAAACCTGATTGTTTTGGGCAAAAGAGATCCTGATTGATTGATTGATTGATTGATTGATTGATTGATTGATTGATTGCCTTAATATATATTAAAGTCTTCTGAGCCCATTTAACTTATATCTGTGTGTAGTATTATTATGTGTACTACTATGTAAATAATATTATGTATTTCATTCTCATATAAATTTAATTTTTCTTTGAAAAATTGTAGCACATTTTAATGTCTTTTCCTTGTTTTATATTTTGAGAGGTGGATTCATGGTACATGAATATGAAATGATTCCACTTTTCCCATTCACATGGCTTGATAGATGAAGCATATAAGTAGAATTGTGTTACCTAATAGAACACTAATAATTCAGGGTCAATTATTTCTTTCATCAGGTGTTACAAAGGTGGATTATGGAGATATATCATCAAGGCTTGGTCTAAGACACAAACTGCAATGCAAACCTTTCTCTTGGTACCTAGAAAATATTTATCCTGATTCTCAAATACCACGTCATTATTTCTCTCTGGGAGAGGTAAAAATATAGATATATATCCTATGTAGTTATTATTTTCTCCCTTCTGTATCAGAAATAATAGAGGTTAAACTTCCAACAAGAAATTACCTTTATATTAAAATTACATAACTTTAAGCATGGGAAAACTCTTGTTAGTTGACAGAGTCTACTTCATAACTTGAAATGTCTTTAACTTTTAATCATGTTATATTTTGAAATAAGAATGCTCTACCCCTAACCTAATTTATCACTGTCTTTGGTAGGCTTTGTATTTAACAAACTGATCCTTTAGTTGAGACCATATACTGTTAAAGCTAATGTTACAGTGTTACTGCCTAAATCAGAGCTTGAGGAACTTCAGTGTGAAGGTAAATTGTAAAGAACTGACAAGGAAACTTGAAAGACCGTCCATAATAAATTGTTTTCAGCACTTACTTATTTTTTGAGGGGCGGGCGAGATTTTTAAATCTCAGTTTGGGCAGGAAGGTTGGAGAGAATATTGGTTAGCATATTTATTTCTGGTGATGCCTTTATTTTTCTTTTAGAGTTCAGCAGTAAATTTTCTTGAAATTTGAAATTTACTTATTAATGCGTATAATTAGCTAACAATTAATTGTGCTTGGAGGATGGTCACAAGAAACTATTTCTTGTGCCCTATTACACTATATTCCTAGAGCGTGAAGGGTATGTTGAGTTTCTTGGACTTCAGATGATTCTCATTCAAACTTGAGGGAGAATGACTCATTCATGTCTCATTAACGAGAGTCTGTTCCCTTTTTTGCAGCCCCATTCCGGTCAAGAAAGGCCCCGGAGAGATGATGTGCTGTGGAAACAATTAGAGCAGTTGCCCCTGTAACTTGCTTTTAGAATAGAGAATGAGGAGTTGTTTCTTTTGAACTAACCCAGTTCTGAACAACACCTAGGCATTGCTGACTGAGCCAAAACATAGGTGTATTACAAAGAGACACTTAACTAACTCATGGTGGATAATTACCAGGGCAAATTTTCCTCGTGCCCTGCCCCTTGCCAGCTGGCTTCTTATGTAAGGGACAAGTTTTACCCTATGTGGCCTGCTGGTTATTGCCTTATTAACTATGCAGCTGGTCTTAAGCCTGCTATGCCCTTAATACCAGGCCACACTATCCAGGCTCTAAAGCTCTGATTTCGGGGCCTGTGGTCGTTTGCAAGCACCTGTCACAGTACAGCCAGGAATCTTATGCTCCAATCATTGCTCTGCCCTTGTGAGCCTGCCTTAGCCAGAGACTGGAATGGAGCCGTTCAGGGATCTCTTGTCATACCTTAACAGCACAGGGAAACCTGAAATCATAGGATTTTAGAGTAAAAAGGAAATTAGAAGGAATAAGTATGACTAGAGTAAGAGACATAACTTATAGAGTATCTGGCATCAACCAGATTTGACTCCCATAACTCCTGTAGGACCTAGAACTGAATAAATGTTTTCCGTTGTGATATCTAATAGTTATTAATCTGGCAGTTGAATATTCTAAACAACAGCAAAAAAAAAAGGATCCAGGCCATTGATGGTTTTGTCGGTATCATGGACCAACCAATCATTTCTCCAGACAGATCTAATAATCCTAAGATTTACTGAGCATGTATTCTGTCAGGCACCAATCTGAGTGCCTTGTGTATATTAACTCATTTTATCTTCACATCAACACTGCAAGATGGGTGCTATTATCCCCACTTCACGTATAGGTAAATAGAGACACAAATAAAGGTTTAAACAAGTGACTAAGGACACAGCCACAAAATGGAAGGGACAGGATGTCAACACAGGCAGTCTGGCCCTAGAGCCTGTGCTCTTAACCACTAACACCCATACTGTTTTTCAGATCTAGCCAATATTTCCCTTACGTGCTCAATTAAAAAGACAGGGTGGAGGAAGGGGAAGTGGATTTTGCACCCAAAAATGTTTGGGAAATGCTGCTTTTTATAGCTTATACTTTCTGTACCATCACTTCCCACTCCTGCCAAGATTTTTGGGACTGGGGTGGTTCTGGGACATCGTACTGTGACAAGGGCCCCGGCCCCCAAAACTGGAGCTTTTGGCCCTGGATAGTGTGGCCTGGGATTGTGTCTTAATGGCCCAGTCAGAGCACATTGAAAGGCTCTGAGAAGTTCTTTAGTAAACAAACCTATTTAAATTTGTTTAAACCAGCAGTTCACAAATACATTTGCTCATAAAGCCCCTTTTCTAGTGGTACATGTTGGAATACTATGCAGATGGTACATTTGCTGTTACAAACAATAAATGGCCTGTTTGTGGTTTTAACTTTACTAACACTTTATCACTCAAAATTGGTTACACTTTTTTTTCTGTCTCTATGTAATGACAAATGTCTGTCGCACATCTCCCCTGTGGCTTTCCTGCTAACAGTACCATCCATTGGAATAGATTTAGGACTTGCAAATGTTTATGAATTTACCACATGCTTTTAAATTGCAGTGGTTCCAAAGAAACAAAATATCAAAGGCATTGCTTAAAATATTCTCCCTAAGGCTGATGACTGAATTAAATTCCTTTTCCCTAATTGACAAATATTTAACAAAAGAGCGGTGTTTGCATCACAGCATGCTTAGGCTTCCAGTTAAGCCAGACTCCAAGCTTTATGACTAGAAAATTCCCACCTTGAGTTTCCTAAGAAGTCAGAGTCGTTATCAAAAGTCATGCCCCTTATCTTGGTTGTTACTAGTGTCCTCAGAGAGTTGTGAAATCGCTTTAAATTATTAGGCAAAGTAGAGTTTATTGAACTGAATATAAATCCTGAAGTACAGCTTGGAAAAATGAAGGAAATAAGAATTTAAAGGATGTTCCCCTTGAAGCACAGAAGTTATATAAACTGTAAGACCTAGACCAAAGAATTTTAGATTTATATTTAGACAGGGGTTCTCCCACCTCCTACACCAGCCTATACCCCTTACCTGGGGAATTCGAGGTTTTTTTATATAGCACCAGGAAAAGTGGTTGATTTTAGTGTGTGTGTGTCTGTGTCTACTTCTCTAATTCCTGATATTTTCATTATTCATTGTCCCATAGATAAGAAATGTGGAAACAAATCAGTGTCTGGATAACATGGCTAGGAAGGAGAATGAAAAAGTTGGAATTTTTAACTGCCATGGTATGGGGGGTAATCAGGTGAGTATCTTAGTAAAGCTTTAAAAGAGATAATTTTCAGATTTTTTTTTTTCTTCTGCTCTTTTTATGCCCATGATACCATTCAGGAAGTAGTTTCAGTAGTTTCCTACCTTTCAAAATAAAATAATAAAGCTGTTAGGTGAAGGGAACCTTCAATCTACTTATTACTTTTAAATGAAACATTTGTGAAAGGCCCCTTGTGAGAACTCTGTTTACACTGCTGAGCATGAGATTTGCTCTGCCCTTTTTAGTCAAACAGATAACAACCCCCAACAGTATACTTAGTATGTACATAGCACTCCAGGTCATTTTTGCTTTCCTCTGTGTAAACTTAGTGGTAACTTTTCTGAGTCGTCTTGTTCAGAGAATAAAAATTTATTAAAGTTTTATTTCTTTCTCCGTTACTTTAATAAGGTTAAACAATCGCGTATCTTGAAGTACTTGTTTTTTCCTATGCCAGATGATTGAGCATATAAAACACTTTTTACTGTGAGAGCTTGCATATGTGCACGTTTGTCTTTAGGTTTTCTCTTACACTGCCAACAAAGAAATTAGAACAGATGACCTTTGTTTGGATGTTTCCAAACTCAATGGCCCAGTCACAATGCTGAAATGCCACCACCTAAAAGGCAACCAACTTTGGGAGTACGACCCAGTGGTAAGTTACCCGGCTGCCCAAAGGAAAAAAGTTGTGTGTGTCATTTGGGTATATTTGTATATTTTTATAGATAAAGGACTGAATTCTTGAGGAGTTTGAATGTGAGTATTCTTACACTGTAAAGATTGATAAATGGAGAATAAATGTAAGTAAAATAAACACATTTTATTCTCCCCAGTAATTAAACTAGTCTTGTAAAATCACAGGTACGTTTATTCCTTGGGTCTTTGTTGTTAACTAGGTAGCCAGTGATCCTTCTGTATGTCCTCAAGCTCTGTAGCCTAGCATGGAAGAAATGAAGAAGTAAGTGGCCTTTTAAATAACTGAATTAAACAATTAGGTAAAAGGTGAGTCTTGATAAAATTATGTGGCCTATAATAATTTTTCAGTGACATATATAATGAAACCCCTCATGTTTATCTTCTTTGCTTTCCTTTGGAGCTTGTCTATGTCGATCTGCTATATA
The DNA here is from genome assembly GCF_000243295.1 of Trichechus manatus latirostris. Classification (NCBI taxonomy): domain Eukaryota; kingdom Metazoa; phylum Chordata; class Mammalia; order Sirenia; family Trichechidae; genus Trichechus; species Trichechus manatus. Next base: position 12,543,582 of record NW_004444014.1, on the reverse strand, counting down.
TCATGCTCACATAGAGGTACTTTAAAGATACTAGTTCAATCAAAGCATCTCCTGTAAAACTCTATCCCTCTCCTCATCTCTGACTAATCTCCTACCTTATGCTTTTGACTCTAATTCTGGAATCAGCACCAATATTTCTTTCTCTGTTTATTCTTCTTTTGCTTATGACCACAACTAGTTTTCTTCCTCATCGTAGGAGAAACTTTAGTTCCTACTTTACTTTCTGTATACCATCTTACTTGTCCCCTGCTTTGTCACAAGGGGAGTGAGTGGCTGGCACTCATGCCTTTGGTTCACCAGCCCTGGCTCTTGTCTCAACCTGACACTGTATGGAAACTGCTCCTGAGTACAAAGCCAGGAACTTTCCAGTCTCTTTTCTTCCTTAATTTCTCTGTAGCATTTACTATTGCTAAGCAGGTGATTTTTAAAAATCCTTTTATCCCTTGGCTTTAGAAGCTCTACTGCGTAGGTTCTTCTCTTAATTTATTCTCTGTTCCTTTTGTCTGCTTGGCTCTGCTTCTTAAATGGAAGCATTGTCCAAAGTGATGCCTTCAGCTGCCTTTTCTTCCTGTACCGTGTCGTATTCAAAGCCTGGTCTACTTTTCTATCCCCTGAATATACCCTGCACTTTCCCACTTCACATTTAAGATCATACATCTCCCTCTGCCTAACAAATCCTACCCGTTCTTGGGGGCCCAGCTTTGACCTCACTTCCATGCATCCCAGCCAGAAATTAGCTCTCTCTGCCCTAACTTCATTATAATCCTCTTTGACTCCTGCAGTGCTTGTGCTTCTTTGTAGTTATTTATCTACCTGTCTTTTCTCCACTACTAAACTGTTAAATTTAATAGGGCAGAGACCGTGTTTTATGGGTTCTGGGTCTGCCTTCACAGTGTCAAAGTATCCCATTACTGTCAAGTCAATTCCAACTCATAGCAACCCTATAGGACAGAGTAGAACTGCCCTGTGGAGTTTGCAGGGAGGGGCTGGTGGATTTGAACTGCCGACCTTTTGGTTAGCAACTGAGCACTTTGACCACAAACTATAGTAAAAATAATATTAAATATAGTAATGGTTCAGTGAATATGACCATTAGAAATAGCCTGAACATTCTGTTCCTGGGTTTCCCATGGTGGATGCTATTGCCATTTTGGGTACGACTGCCCTATGCATTGCAGGAAGTACAGCGTTTCTAACTCCAGACAGTAAATACCAGTAGTACCCCAGAGTCATTGTGACAACCAAAAAACAATTAGAAAGCTCTCACATTTAAGTTCATTTGGAAATGGAAATGACAGTGTATTAATTATACAATGCTAAACCTACTCATAGTAGCTTCAATAGGGTTTTTGTTTTTTTAACATAATAATTCTGGGAGTAAGTGGTTTCTGGTGTGAATTAAATGGCACAGTGATGTCAGGGCTAACATCTCTTGGCTTTTCCTTATGACCAGGATGGATGCTGCACCTCTCACATCACATCCCAGTTTAAGGCAGGAAGAAAGGGGAAGGGGAAATGTTGCACAACCACATGTGTTGCTCTTTATCAGGAAAGCGAATCTTTTCTTGGAGCCCCCTCAACAAACTCTGCATATGTCTCCTGGGCCAGAACTTCATCCCATAGTGACCCCCAGGTCCAAGGGAGGCTGGGAAAGCAAGCATTTGGTTTTCCAGTCCTTATGGTGTGAGATAGCAAGGAGATAGAGTGGGAATGACTGTTTGGTAGCCATCTTACAGGGTCTACCACAACATGTATTCCAAAATTAATGTTTGATGAAGAATGTAAGAAACTAGAGATGGATTGGGGTATTTGGAAAGGCCTAGTCATGAGTGTAAAGTTTTAGAACTTCTAAATTGCTTTGCCAAGTCATTAGTTCGACTACAGACCGAGTCATATTTTTTCCCCCGAGATGACACTTTAGTGTCACAGTCTGGGTTCTCCCAGAAACAGAGTTTGACAGAATTTCAAATTCTCATGGACTGCAGACTTTTTGGAGCCATGGGGGCCAGATGAACCTCTGACACTATTGCCCAGAGATCATCTTTAAACCTTAACCCAGAAATATCCCCTGAAGTCTTAAAACCAAATGATCGTTTAGCTTATCTAGTAAAAAATGTCTGCCTTGAGCATTATGCTCTTTTAAGAACTACCTGTATGGGGTCAAAGTGACAACAGCTTGAAAATGAAAATGTTCCAGGTTAAAAAATTACATTAAAATAGAGCCATGAGTGAAACAATCGGATAAATGTGTGTTAATAAACACATACTACCTTTCATCATCATTGTTTAACACTTAGGATCATCTTAGTGCAAATTCCTGCACAGCTGTTATGGAGTCCTTAACATGACCGTGGCACAGTATATCAGAATCATCAGTGTGAGTCATTATAACCATGTACCCGTTAGCTCCCACCTACCCTGCCCTTTTGAAATTATCCTCAAATTCAGCATGACAGCATCCAATCTAGAATGTAAATAAATAGGAAGATACATAGCTATATCCATCAGCCGTTTACTAAGGCCCTGTTTTGTTTGAGGCAGTATGCTAGGTATTTTATATTCGTTATCTCTGTTTATTACCAAATCTGCTGAAAATGCGTAATGTTATCCTCATATTAAAAATGAGAAAGCACAAGTTAACCCGGCTCTGAACCCAGTCTGTCTGACTCTCAAATCCTGTGCTCTTCCTTCTACACTGTATCACCTCCCTCAATCACAAGGGACCCTCTAGATTTGATATGAACATAGACTTAAGGTTGATTACTAAATCATAGCAGTCCCAACATTTCTTATGATTTTGAGTCTTCAAAAGGACCTTAGTTTCTAAGGACTTGAGGTTTAGAATCACAGAATTTACTTGAACAGCCTCATCACAGGGAAATGCAATGTTTTTGAAATAGCTTTTTGAAAATAGGTTGAGAATCCTAGATTAGGAACCACTTCTCTGATCATTTTTTGGGAAACTGGACCACAAAAAAATGAAATTTTGCAGTATTGCAGAGCTTATGGCACAAGTGAGACTTAGCATTTAGGTCATCTTATTCCAAATCCAGTGTTTTTCCACTATACCCCAGTGCCTTTCTCCCTGCCACAGCTCTTAATGCTGCCTTTAAATATACACCATTTTCTCAATTGTATTTTAAAAAATCACTTTTTCTGCAAGGAAGAATTTAATAGTCACCAGAAATGATGGTAGAGAGTTTTTTCCCCCCTTCCATTTTCATGTTAAGATTTTCTTTCTGTCACTTTCAGAAATTAACCCTGCAGCATGTGAACAGTAACCAGTGCTTGGATAAAGCCACGGAAGAGGACAGCCAGGTGCCCAGCATTAGAGACTGCAACGGAAGCCGGTCACAGCAGTGGCTTCTGCGAAATGTCACCCTCCCAGAAATATTCTGAGACCAAATTTACAAAAAAAGAAGAAAAAAAAAATATATGGATTGACTGGGCTACCTCAGCATACATTTCTGCCACATTCTTAAGTAGCAAAAAAGGAAAAGTGCTTTCCTGCTCTGCAGGATGTAAGGTTTATCAGCCATTAAAACTTAGACTCCTCTAGCTTTTCACTAGCTGTGAACCAGCCTTCCTGTCCAAGGACATGAAACTACGTACTGGTGAGACTGTGCACACTGATGTTTACAAGATTGAAAGAGTCTTTCATGAAGAATCATTGTAAGGAATATTCAGACAATAAACAAGATGTGCTTCCTGGAGAGCTGTACCATTGACGGTTTGCTTGCACATCAGTAATTTCTACTGAATGTGCTGTCATTGTGAACAGATTTCCAAGATTTTTTTTTTTCCTGATTAGAACTGGTAGAGCCAGTATATGAAATATTGATATAAAAATAAATGAAAAAGAACTGGAACCAGATTCAGTATCATGAAAACAACATTTTTACAACAATAATAATTAAAAAAACTATATTAAACAGGGTTTAAAGAAAATTAAATCAGAACTATAAGAAGTACAATTTGTTATAGTATAGTATCAAATTTCTATATAGATTTTATACCTCAGTGGGGAAAAATACTGATTCCAATGACATTCATTTTGTTTTCATCTGTGATAGTCATGGATGCTTTTTTTTTCCTTGGGGTGCTGAAATTGAGCTGGAAAAAAAAAGGCTCTTTGAACATAGATTTAATTTCTTTCTACGGTTTTTTAACTTTATTTGGTTGGTGGGCTGTTGGAATTGTAATTTTTAATTGCCTCTAAAAATGTCTGGTCTCAACTGAACAGGTTAGGTATCAGTTGCTCTTGGGTCAACTGGCTTGTCAACTTCTACACACACACATACACACACATTCATTACACTTTCAGCTTCTTAACTAGCATATCAGATTATGCTTAATACCCAAGAGTCATACTGCTGTACTACAAATTTGTTTTCACAGCAATAAATCTTCAGTTCTTTGTTTATCATTCTACTCAACAAAAGGCCTGCAGAAGTGATTATTTGGGTATTTGGAGATGATATATTTGATGGTTTTTTTGGAAAACCTTTTTCACTGCATACTCAGATGTACTTCATTGTCAAGTACATATTTAGATTAGATTCTTGAATTGTAGTGTTGATCTGCTTTTTTTTTTTTAATAAAATTTTATTGAAAATGTTTAATTGGCTTTTTTATAATGTTAGCCAAAGAAGTGCAGCTATTATTCCATATTTCTAGTCCTGCATTTCTTCCCTAAATTCAATTTAGGTTAAATCACTTTTCTTTTTCTTGATTCTTTAATACCACAAAATAACCTGAATATCAATTGAAAGTTAATCTTTTAATCTTATAGAAAGAAAACCTCAGTGTGACATTTTTCCTGATACTTAAAACAGTCCATTGGCTACAGGGCGTATGTTATTCCTTCCTGTTTGTAAGATTGTATTTAATGGTATTCTTTTCTTTGATTATCAAAGGCTTTCACTACAGGCAGTGCTATTTCTTGTGCCTAAGAATGTTTCTGAAAGTCACATCATTAATGATACCTACCAAGTTGAGTGTACATGAAGTTCCTTATATCCTAGTCAGGTTAATTTTTAATATCAAGCACACATTGATGCTTTAGGGTGGGGCTGTGATAAGTGTATAAACTTTGTCCCCAGGAAATTTGAAATGAAGCAGGTGCTAGATGGAATTTTTTTTCCTACTCCATGAGCTATGTTAGTTCTATCTTCAGTAGGCCTAATGCTTGAATAAACCATATGTCTAATCAATAAATTATTTTCATGCTCAGAATTTCAAGTTTTGTACTCTAGTGTAGCTTGGACTTATTCCTTACTGTAAGACAGCTTAACAGCAAGGTGATTTGAGGTTTTGTTTTTTAAGCGGGGGATGGGTGTGGTTTAATTCTTGGGTACTTTTTAGAATCTGATACATAATCCCATTGCCTTTATTTTTCTAATTAAAGAGTTCCTAAGTACTTTGAAAATATAAGATATTCCTGAATAGTTGTGCCTTACATTGGTTTTACTTGAAGTTAAAATGGCTCCCTGCTCATAATAACTTTTTGTAAATCAGGCAGTATGCTGATTACTCTATCATAAATCAAATCGGGAAGAAAAGAACAAATGAGAAAGAAAGCAAAGAATGAAAACATGGGATTATCGATTATTATTTAACCAGTGAAGAATTCATAAATCTGGCAATTAAGGATAATTTGAATCTCACAAAGCTAACCAAGCCTTTTCTTCTTTAGTAGCCCTTAGAACTTGGAATTTACAGCATTTTTTTCACCCCACTCCTATCTCAACCCATCTTAATATGACTGTGTTTCTGTTCCAATTGACATTCTTAGAAAGTGGTACTTTGTTCACCCCTCTGCAAATGAAGGGCACCAAGTATGCCATGTCCTCATTTCTGTTCTACATGCAGCTGAAAAACAAAGATTCCTCTCCGTAAGGATTTGGTACTTTCCTTGGAGTTAAAGTGATCGTCTTCTATGAAGTATCTGCAGAGCAAAGTTAATTCCAGAGCCACCTGTTCTTCAGAGGAGAAAGAAGTTCAGAAGGTATTGTTTCTGAGATGATAACTATGGAAAGTGGTATATAAACAGTGAGTCACTTTTTACTGTTTGGAAAATTAGATGTTTCCAGTCATATGACACTTCTCCCATTCTCCCATTGCTTGAAGATTACCAACAAGTGTTTGCCTGATAAATTCTGTAAGTGTCAGTAAATCTACTAAAACTAATAACGCCGTAGGATATGTGGTAAATGTACAAAACTCAGTTGTGTCTATACACTAACAGCAATTAAAAATTAAAATTTTAAATACAATACTATACCCATTGCCATCGAGTCGATTCCAACTCAAGTGACCCTGTAGGACAGAGTAGAACTGCCCCATAGGATTTCCAAGGAGCAGCTGGTGGATTCGAACTGCTGACCTTTTAATTAGCAGCTGAACAGTTAACCACTGCACCACCAGGGCTCCCTCTGTTTGCAATAGCATCAAAGAAGTCTAATATCTAGGAAGAAAGTTAACAAAAGATGTACAAGACCTCTATCCTGAAAACTACAAAACATTGCTGAGAGAAAGAACATTGTAATAAAATGGAGGGATGTACTATGCTTGTGGCTTAAAAGAGTGCATAATTACAAAATGGCAGTTTTCCACAAATTGATCTATAAATTCAACAAAATCAAAACCCTACCAGTCATATAGATTAACAAATGTATATGGAAATGCAGCAGACCTAGAATAGTCAGGATAATCTTGAAAAAGGAAAATAAAGTTGGAGAACTTACACTACCCAATTTCAAGAATTGCTCTAACGCTATAGTGATTAGGAGAATGTGATACTAGAGTTCACATAAAAAGACATTAACCGTAGAATAAACTGATAATATTCATCAAAATTAAATATTTCTCATCAAAAACATGACTGTTAAGAAAGTGAAAAGGCAAGCCACAGACTGGGAGAAAATATTTGCAATATATATAACTCTTAAAAACCATTGCAAAAGCAGCCCAGTATGAAAAAGAGCGAAAGACTTGAATACGCACTTCACAAATACTCAAATGCCCAATTGGCATAGGAAAAGGGATTCAACATCAGTCATCAGGAAATACAATGATATCACAAGGAACTATCACTGTATGGTGTATATGGGAGCAACCTGGTGGAAGTGTAAGATGGTATAATCACGTCGGGAAACACTGTACCAGTTTTTTATAAAGGTAAACGTGCCTTTGACTTGGCAATTCCACTTCTAGAGAAAAGAGTGTGTATGTTCACAGTAATATTTGTACAAGAATATTCACAGCAGCTTTACTTATAATACCCCAAAACAGGTAACTACACAAATATCAATCAAGAAGTTAATGAATAGTCAAATAATCATATATTTATAGAATGGAATAAATAGTTGCCATCAAGTTGATTGCAATTCATGGCAACCCCATTTGTGTTGGAGTAGAATGGTGCTTCATATGGTTTTCAATGGCTAGTTTTTCAGAGGTAGATCACCAGGCTTTTTTTCTGAAGAACCTCTGAGTGGACTCCAATCTCCAGCCTTTCAGTTAGCAACCAAGCACATTAACCATTTGTACTATCATGGAATACTACCCTGCAATTAGAGAAAAGAACAAATTGCTGATAAAACAATAGGAATAAATCTAAAAAACATTGTTGAACAAGGAAAACTAGACACAAAAGAGTATATACTGTATTCTCTATATATTACTTATATAGATAAAAATATATATTTTCCCATTATAGATCAAGAATAGGCAAAATCTAGTATAGGCAGATCTGAGTGTAAACTGATAAGTGGTGTGAGAAAACTTTACATGGTGATGGAAATACTCCATGTCTCAATTTAGACAATGATAACACTTGGATATACCCTATTTAAAAATTTTTGTGTTATATACTTGTGATTTATGCATTTTAGTATGTAAATTATACCTCAGTAAAGCACTGGGGGAAAATGGTAAAGGTATTTACACTTCTGACATTAGGGTTTTCTAAAAACGTCCTCTACTTCTACAAAACACCCAAAGGCTGAATAAATTGCAACAAATAAACCTTTAAGGGGAAAGCTGATCTCACAAGGAAACAGGAAAAATTCCTATGGGTGAGGAAAGAAATGAAAAATTGTATGTAAAAACCACAGAAGGAGCTATTAAATTGAAAGTTGTTCCTCTCCCGGGGGACAAAAATACAATATCCAGATTTGAGAGAATGGGAGCTTAGATCTTGGGCCTGAACAAAGTTGGGAAATTGAACTGAAAATCCCTGCATGAAGTTGAGATATTCAAAGGAGTTACACGTACAAGTGAAAGGGTGAGTAAGGAAAAGTCTGCCGCCTTATAAAAGAAACCAAAGGGGAATCTTGACTCTGCTCCTTTTCCAGTTAGTAAATAATGATTTCTTAGTTATCCAGTGCTGCTGTAACAAATACCACAAGTGGATGGCCTTAACAAACAGAAGTTTATTCTCTGTCTAGTAGGCTAGAAGTCTGAATTCAGGGTACCAGCTCCAGGGGAAGGTTTTCTTTCTCTTCTTCTCTGGAGGAAGGTCCTTGTCATCAATCCTCCCCTGGTCTAGGAGCTTCTCAGCGCAGGGACCCTGGGTCCAGAGGGTGTGTTATTCTCCTGGCTCATGTTTCATGGTGGTATAAGATCCCCATGTATCCGTGCTCACTTCTCTCTTTTATCTCTCAAAACAGATTGGTTTAAAACAACCTAATCTTGTAGATTGAGTCCTGCCTCATTAGCATAACTGCCACTAATCCCATCTCATTAACATAGAGAGAGGATTTATAACGTGGGAAAATCGCATCAGATGGCAAAATGGGTGGACAGTCACAATACTGGGAATTACGGCCTAGCCAAATTGACACACATTTCTGGCGGAACACAACTCAGTCCGTAACGCATGACCTAGCTAAATTGACACACACTTTGGGGGACACAGTTCATAACGATGATAGTGATGATGCCACCCTTTGTAATTACAGGCCTGTTTTCACATAGATCATGGGTTTAATACCATAGTCATGAAATCCATAGATCGAGAAAATCAAGTGAGCCTAGCACTTACTGGAAACCATTAGAATAAAACATAAATCTGTTTTAGAAAAAATCCTTGGTCTGTGCCTCATACTCCCACAAATTAAATTCAAACATGAAATCACTATCAAAAGGAGGATTTGAGCCACCGTGTTTGAGTGTTAACAGAAAAGAATGAACAGATTTACTTTGGCTTTTGGTAATGTGAGAGTAGCCTGTATCAGACACCCTCCTGCCAGTATCATGTTAAGTCTGGACAAAATATTTTTAAAATAAAACTGTTTGAAGGCCTTGGAGAGTGAACAAAAGGCAGAAAATATAAGGGATACGATGTTGATAAAAAGGGACTCTCACTGAGTAAGGTCATATTTACATGACTTTTCCCCCAGAAAGCACTCCATGCACACAGCACACTGGAGGTAGAGTTCATGCAGAATGTGAAGGTCTTACTAGGCTGTGCAGTAAGAGGTCTTATTTGGAAGCAAACAGAATGACTGGAAACTGGGGAGGAAATCCCAGAGGGGAGCACCAAATCTGCATATAAATGTTTCTCAAATCCTTGGCTCATTTAACTGAACGTGCACAGGATAAGACTCCAGGAAGCCCAGAGTAAAACAACAGGAAGGCAGGAAGATAGGAGTAGAGATTTTAGCAGCTGCCCAGCAGTGAGAATACAGAGATTGAAGTTCAAATATTTCCAACCTGGAGGGGCTTGATAAACACTGGAGTTTAAAACCATGATTTTGAAATCATGGTCCAAGAAAGGCCATGTTTCAGAGTAAGGACCACTTTTCAGGAATTAGGGCTACTCCCAGAACCAAAGGAAAAGTGGAACTAGACCAGGCCTAACAAAGCCTAAAACCAAGCCTGTATAACATTAAGTTGATCTACCAGTGATTTAACTGCCTACTTGGACAAAACTCAGCAGCCTTCCTAGGAATATAACAGAATCCAGAGTCTCTAATGTATCAATTACAATGTCCAGTACACAATAAAAAATAGAGCAACTCCCAGCGTGACAATGTATGGACATCTATGGGCCCACTCCCCAGTGAAACTGGTGAAATTTATTTTTAAAACAACCACTTAAATTCTCTGGAAATGGTCCTAAGGGCATACAACAAATGAAAAAAATATCCATTCAAGGGAAACTACTACAGTTTGATAAGACAATTGAGTGTCCTTCTGAGTGCAGCAAGAAACTCCTCTCCATCCTGGTATAGGCAAGAACACAGAACTGCATTTTCCCCCAGCTACCAGTAGAGGGCTGTCTTCCTGGGAGGATCATGTCATCCTGCCCAGTTGCTGAGGCTAAGTTCCAGGCAAGCGTGGCCAGGAGGTGGGAGTTCTCTTCTTCCACCCAGGCCCCACTCATGGAATGGAGACTACCTTGGATGTGGCCCTGCTGAGAATACGGGGGCCCCACTCTCAAGCCAAGAAGACCTGAGACTGCTGCCCTCTCCAGTGAGCACTCAGCTCTTAAAAGGGGGGGGGGTCACTCAGAAAGAAGCATGCCATTGTCCCCATCCCAAATGGTGGAGGTTATGGTGAAAGGCAACTGAGAGGAGTTTAGTAAATTTAATGAAGATGCAGGGTAAACTAGGAGTCTCTGGGTGGCACAAATGGTTAGGTGCATGACTACTGGCTGGAAGGTTGGCTGTTCAAACTCATCCAGAGGTGTTTCTGAAGACAGGCCTGGCAATATGCTTCTGAAAGTTCACAGCCTTATGGAGCAGTTCTACTCCCCATATATGGGGTCGCCAGGAGTTGGAATCAACTCAATGGCAACTAACAACAACAATAGTAGGGCTAAACTCTAGGCCAGCTAGTTTGTAGGAAAAAACTGGAGAAACAGTCGAGAGGAGCCCTCTTGGGATCAGAACAAATATCACACAGTGACCTCAGGGAACTATTGCTTTGAAAGAGCCCAAATTTGATTGGAGTAGTCTGTAGAGCAAATTATACCCCAGAGCGTTGTTGGAAACAGTAGAGCAATAAAGCCAGCAATTAGTGGAGTTTAACAGCTGGATATGGTCAGAAAAAAAAAGTCCTGACAAAACCACTGTTGGTAAGTGGTTTGGGGCTGAGCTGTGCAGCCCAGGTTTGAATTTTGGTTATGGGTTGAATTGTGTCCCCCAAAAAAGATATAGACTCTTTGCAGATAAAATTAGCTAACATGAAATCATACTGGAGACAGACACACAGGGAAGAGAGCCTTGTGAAGACAGGCAGAGATTGGAGCTATGCTGACACAAACCAAGGAATGCCTGGAACCACAAGGAAGGATTGTCCTGGTCTGCAGGCAGGAAGGCTATGTCTGAAACCAGCAAGGAGGATGCTGCCCCCAAATGCTTAAGCTCCTGGCTCATGGGCTCTGATTTTCTGTCCGCAGCTTTGGGCCTTTGCCAGGTTTCAGGGCAGCAGGCAACATCACTCTGCATGTCCTGTGTGGGAACAGTGACAATTGTGACATTTGAGGAACCAACATTTGGGGTTCCCTGTGAAAGGAGACAGCCTGGCAGTATGGAAAGAGCACCAGCATCATAGATAGCCACAGGTTCAAATCCTAAGTGGGGCACTTACCAGCTGAGTGACCTTTTACTACAAGTCCTTATTCTCACAGGGCGTTAGTCATGTCATCTCTAAAATGCCGGCATCATTGGGGAATTATAATGCCTTGACAGAGATGGTGCTGACAAATGATTGTTCCCTTCTACTCTTATTATTTGCTTCTAGGGCTGGTGCCTGTGGTGGGGCAGCTCCGTAGAACTGGGTGGTCAGAGCAGATCAAGGCTCTCTGCAGCTGGGCAGCTGGAAGAGGAACCAGTCCAGAAAAACATAAATCTAGTCCCATTTCCCCACTACATGACTTGATTGAACTCTACTAAAGAGACATTTAAGGAGTCCTGTTTGCACAGTGGTTAAGCACTCAGCTGCTAACCGGAAGGTTGGCAGTTCGACCCTACCAGCTGCTCTGCAGGAGAAAGATGTGGCAGTCTGCTTCCGTAAAGATTACAGCCTTGGAAACCCTATAGGGCAGTTCTACTCTGGCCTATGGAGTTGCTATGAGTTGGAATTGATTCAGCAGTGAGTTTCGGTTTGTTTTAGTGGAGCAACGGTCAAGTGCTTGGCTGCTAACCAAAAGGTTGGTGGTTTGAACCTGCAGAGCCGCTCTGCAGGTGAAAGACCTGGCGATCTGCTTCCTTAAAGATTACAGCCTAGATAAAAACTCTTTGAGTCAGCTCTGCCTTGTCACATGGGGTCACTATGAGTCAGAATCGTCTCAATGGCACCCAAGAACAACAAAGAGATGTGTAAAACTGCAAAAAGGGAAAAGAAACAATATAAAAGAGAGCGTTCATTCTTCCCTTGCCCCCTCTTTTCAGCACTTCAGTGTTGCTAAGCCCAGGAAATCTGACTCCATCCTGTACCCTGAGTGTGGGTCCAGGGGAGGCTGATCCACAGGGCAGCTTTAGTGATAGAAGCTGATTTGAGAAAGGGGGCCAAAAGAAAAGGCTCAGCCTACCTCCTCCCTCCCCCTTATAACTGCAGACTCAGAACTCCTAGATACAATAGTAATGGGCAGAACTGAATGTTAGATTAAAAGAAAATTCACTTCAGCCATGTTGGGATTGTCTCAGTGTAACTGTGGTTCAGTAGAAAAATCTATTAATGTATGGGCCCAGTGTTTGATAAAACATTTCTAATAAAAACATCTTGCAAAAGAATGTATGTATTCAACATGCTTTAAAAAAAAATAGTACTCTCATACTTTAAATAATAATATTTCAAACCAACAGCCAGAATTATATTTAACAATAAAACCCAAGAGACTTTGCTATTTAAATCAAGAACAAAACAAGGATGCCTGCTATCACCATTACTACTGAACTGTGTTTGGGAATTTCTGGGCAATGCATTAAGACATGAAACAGAAAGGAGAGGCAAAAATATCATCAAGAAAAAAATTGTTTTCATTATTCGCAGATGACAGTCATTTATTGTTCATTAATTCACCAAACATGCACGAAGCGCCTCTTCTGTGTCCCATGCCATTCAAGGCCCTGGGGACTCAGAATGCCAAACTCCCTGCCCTCATGGAGCTGACATGGTCAGGGCTGGGGGACAGGTTTTAAAAAATAATAATAATGTGCCTCAGAAAAAAATAAAGCAGCCATCAGAGTGACAGAGGAAAGGAGGCCATTCTAGAGGAGATAGACAGGGAAGGCCTACTTGAGGAGGGGATGTTTGACCAGAGCCCAAATGGTACAACAGAGCGAGCCACGAGGCAATCGGGGGCTGTGTTCTAGGAGAGGGGGAACAGTGAGTGCAAAGGCCCTGGGGCAGGAGCAACCTCAGTAAGCTGGAAGACTAACAGGAGTGTGGCCAGGGCATAGTGAAGGGAAGGGAAAGGGGTTTAAGACAGGGCCCAGAAACAGGCAGGAGCCAGATGACACAGGCATTATGGGCCCTGGTGAGGACTTGGATTTTAATCTGAGTGTGACAAGAAGAATGGTTTTGAGCAGGGGGGTGGCATGAGCTGATGTAAGTCTCAAAAAAGTTACTCTGGCTGTTGTGTAGAGAACGTTCGATTAGGGCTAAGAGTGGTAGCCAGGGGTCCAGTTAGGAGAATGTTTTAAGAATCCAGTGTGTAAGAGGCCTTGGAAACAGGGTGTCAGGAAGGAGCTGGGAGGAAAAGGCTCAGGTGTGCGTCAGAGATTTTGAAGCTAGAAACAACTGACTTGCTGATGGACTGCATGTGAAATGTGTGAGAAGCAGAAGCATCAAGAATGACAATGCAGATTTTGGCCTGAGTGGCAGGTACCACGGGATGCACAGGAGAACTGGGAAGGAGCCAGTGGGCTCAGGAGGCCTGTGCTGGTTATGATGTCCAGGTGTATGCCAAATGGGCAGGTGGATGTTCTACCCTGGGGCCCAGGGGAGAACCACAAGAGATAATGTTTTGAGTAATCAGCAATAGATAGTGTAGGAAAAATGTGTGCTTCATTGGGAAACCATACACTGTTTACAGCACATCTTTCCTGGTTGCTTGAGTCTGATTCTGTGGGGTCTGTTTTACAGCTCTGTAAGTTGTAAATGACTGATAGCAATTAAAAATAAACCTTGTCTGTAGACATGCAAATAAGTTGTCCAGTGGAAGTTCAATTGACTCTCTTCCTCCACTGTGGAAGAAACAAGTTTTGCTACCACTGGCACGTTCATTTCAACATTCCTCATCTCTGGATTCTGCTTTGAACATCTTACCAGTTCCCCCATTAATAGTAAGTTAAATAAAATCTTTAACACATGCTTAATTTTATATGTGAACAGAGTCATGAACTTACTTTACTATTTTTTTAATTACCCTTTATCAATAATATTTAAAGCTGCAGGACTAGATAAGGTCATGAGTGGGGGGCTGGAGATAGAGAAATTAAGGAGGACAAGGACTAAGGCCTGGGGCTCCCCACCATTAGAGGCCAAAAGGGGAGGAGGAGCAGCCAGTTGGGAAGGGATGACTGAAGAAGTTGCTGGGATAGCACCCTCCACCAGTGGCACCCTCCACCAGGGTTTCCTTCACCAAGAGGAGGTGGAGCCATCAGCCATGTCAGATGCTAAAAGGAGGCTGAATCAGGTGACGCCTGGGTGGACCTTTGCATGGGGCAAAACAGAAGCTGCTGGTGACTTTGACAAGAGCAGTCTTGGGAGAGAGTGGTGGGGAGTGGGCTCAGCAGAGATGGCAAAGAGAAGTTATCTCTGACATGCGGGATCTTATACAATAGGTAGACTTTCATGACTCCTTTCTCTCACTGACTGCCATGGATTGAATTATGTCCCCCCAAAATATCTGTCAACTTGGCTAGGTCATGATTCCCAGTATTTTATGATTGTCTACCATTTTGTCATCTGATGTGATTTCATCTGATGACAAAAGGAGGCTGGATCAGGTGAGGCCTGGGTGGACCTTTGCACAGTGCAAAACAGGCTGCTGGTGACTTTGTGTTGTAAACCCAATCATTATGATGTAATAAGATGGATTAGCAGCAGTTATACTGATGAGATCTACAAGATTAGATAGTGTCTTAAGCCAATTTCTTTTGAGATATAAAAGAGAGAAGCGAGCAGAGAGATATGGGGACCTCATACCACCAAGGAAGCAGTGCTGGGAGCAGAGCTTGTCATTTGGACCTGAGGTTCCTGCGCGGAGAAGCTCCTAGGCCAAGGGAAGATTGATAACAAGGACCTTCCTCCGGAAGCCAACAGAGAAAGCCTTCCCCTGGAGCTGATGCTCTGAATTTGGACTTCTAGCCTGCTAGACTGTGAGAAAATAAATTTCTCTTTGTTAAAGCCATCCACTTGTATTTCTGTTATAGCAGTACTAGATGACTAAGACATTGACCATGTCTTCAAGGTTCACCCATGTTGTAGCAAGTATCAGTACTTCATTTCTTTTTATGGTCGAATAATATTCCATTATGTGGATATACCACATATGATTGATTCATTCATCAGTTGATGGGTGTTTGGGTTGTTTCTACTTTTTGGAAATGAGTAATATTATCTATGAACATTCGTCTATAAGATTTTATGTGGGCATATGTTTTCAGTTCTCTTGAGTACGGTATATAATTAGGAATGGAATTGCTGAATTATATAGTAACGCAATGTTTAACTTTTTGAGGAACTTAACCACCAGACTGTTTTTCCAAAAAGCATGCACAGAGGTGACACTGAAACACAGCTCCCATCACAGGTTTCTCGGCTTGGATCCTGTCAGTGACTCCCCATGACTGCAGCCCATGCTAGGCCATTGGTAACAGCCAAGAGTTAGTAAAAATGTAGCAAGGTTCATCAAGGGGAATGCTAGCCAAGGCTATTAGGAATGCCTCGAGTTCTGCCCACGAAGCCAAGTGATTACTCTCATTTTCTGTTTTATGGAGATGGCACCACGGCTGAACAGCAGCAGCAGTCCAGTAGACAGCATGAGGTCTCAACTTAGCTAAACCATCAGTGAAGCAGGCCCAGTCTTTTAGGAGCATCTTTGTGAGCCGAGGGCCCCATTGAGCCAGTGACTTTGCTTTAGGAAGCAGGACCGGGGGTAGTGTTTCCCCTAAAGTGGTTGCTACCACTTTTTCATGTAAAGCTGAAATGCTGTTGGGGCCAGGCCAACTGTGCCCTTGAATACATCACTGCCGTTTGAACAGCGAGGCCTGTTGGACTATTCCCACCCTATTAGTCCTTGAATCTGAGTTGGTCCACCCCAAAATAGGGAAGTCAGGCCAGGGAGTCACAAGGCATTCACGGGTCAGGCATTCAGTTTCAACAAGAGCTTGGTAACAGCTTCCTTTAGGGAAAAAACAAAACAAAACAAAAAAAACAGTGTGCTTGGTGGCTTGTCAGGCAGGTGGCGCTGTTATACTAGGAAAGGGCCTCTAAATTGTTTGGCAGCCATTAAATCTTTAAAACTGTGATTCTTCTTTCTCTTGCAGGATTCTATGTTGTTTCTGCTGTTCCAGCAGGGATGGTGCAGGGAGATGAGGGGAGGCAATCTACCTATACCACTAGCGCTTCTAACATGCAGTGATTCCCCAAATGGGAGAATCTTCCCTGACACTCATAGGATGGGAAATGCAAGCATTAAAAACCCGTTGCCATCTAGTCGATTCTAACTCATGGCGACCCTATAGGACAGAGTGGAACTGGTCTATAGGGTTTCCAAGAAGGGCTGGTGGATTCAAACTGCAGACCTTTTTTGGTTGGCAGCCATAGCTCACCATAGCTCTTACCACTGAGCCACCAGGGCTCAATTCTTCCTACACATTCAGCGGTGGAAGCCACAACGACTGTTCGGTGAATCAGCCCCAAAGGCCCCAAAAGAGACCCAAAGGAAAGGTCACTTAAGTTTTCCTTCCCTACTGTAAACGTTGGATTTGTAGTTAAAACGGTTTTTTAAAAAATCTCCAAACCCTGATGCTTTCACTGGTGAATTTTTTTTTTTAAAATAGTGTAACAGCTTTATTGAGATAATAATTCATATGCCATACAATTCATCTGTTTAAAGTGTACAGTTCATTGGTTTTTGGTATATTCACAGCATTGTGCAACCATCACTACAACCAATTTTAAAACATTTAGAACAAAAAGAAATTCTGTATGCATTAGCAGTCACTCTCCATTTTCCCCCAATTCTCCAGCCCTAAAGGTGATCATTCTAGAGCAGGTGGACAGGTAAGGCCTACCTGAGGTGGGAATATTTGACCAGAGCCCAAATGGTGTGATAGAGCAAGCTACGGGGCAATTGGGGCAGTGTTCTAGGAGGTGGGGACAGTGAGTGCAAAGGTCCTGGGGCAGGAACAAAGTCAGCAAGCTGGAAGACTAACAGAACAGTGTGGCCAGGGCATAGTGAGGGGAAGGGAAAGGGGCTCAAGACAGGGCCAAGACATAGGCAGGAGCCAGATCATGTGGACCTTATAGGCCATGACAAGGAATTGGATTTTAGTCTATATTTTTCTACTCTGGATATTCTGCATATAAGCAGAATACATGATCTTTCTGACTAGTTTCTTCCACTTACCATAATGTCTTCGAGGTTCACCCATATTATAGCAGGTATCGGTACCTCATTTCTTTTCTCATATTCTATTATGTGGATATACCACATTTGATTGATCCATCCATCAGCTGATGGGCATTTGGGTTGTTTCCACTTTTTGGCTATTATGAATGATGTAGCCATGAATATTCGTATGTAAGATTTTATGTGGACAATCAACAGATGAATGGATAAACAAAGTGTGGTACATACATGCAATGGAATACTACTCAGCCAGTAGGAGAAATGAAATCTTGATACATGCTACAACATGGATGGAGCTTGAAGACATTATGCTGAGTGAAATAAACCAATCACAAAAGGATAAATATTGTATGACCTCACTTATCTAAAAAGACAAGAAAAGGCAAATGTATAGAGACCAAAGTTTATTAGTGGTTACCGGGGTGGGAAGGAGGGAAAAGGGGAGGGGTTATTGCTTATGGAATACTGAGTTTCAGTTTACAGTGATGGAAAAATTGCATTGATTAAGGGCAGGGTTGCCCAGACAATTATTTTAAGTGCTGTCAATAAGTTGTACACCTGTAAAAAGTTGAATTGGCAAAAGTTGTGTGACAGACTTATTTATAACAACGACCAAAAAAAAAAAAAACAGTAACTGCTGAGGCTGTTTATGTACAACCAAACACCTCATGAGATTTGGTTCCTTGGTTGGGAGGTTGTCTTAGTTATCTAGTGCTGCCATAACAGAAATACCACAAGTGAATGGCTTTAACAAAGAGAAGTTTATTCTCTCACAGTCCAGTAGGCTTGAAGTCTGAATTCAGGGCGCTGGCTCCAGAGGAAAGCTTTCTCTCTCTGTCAGCTCTGGAAGAAGTTCCTTGTCATCAGTCTTCCCTTGGTCAGGGAGCATCTCAGTACAGGAACCTCAGGTCCAAAGGACACACTCTGCTCCCGGCACTGCATTCTTGGTGGTATGAGGTCCCCATGTCTCTCTACTCACTTCTCTCTTTTATATCTCAAAAGAGATTGGCTTAAGACACTATCTAATCTTGTAGATCTCATCAATATAACTGCTACTAATCCATCTCATTACATCATAGTGTTAGGATTTACAACACATAGGGAAATCACATCAGGTGACAAAATGGTAGACAATCATACAATACTGGGAATCATGACCTAGCCAAGTTGACAGATATTTTGGGGGGACACAATTCAATCCATGACAGAGGTTTAGGATCATGGTTTCATGGGACATCCCAGTTAATTGGCCTAGTAACGTGTTTAGTGCTTCTGTTCTAACTCCTAGTTTGTTGTGTAGTACCTGGGTCTTAAAAGTTTGCAAGTGGCCGTCCAAGGCACAACAATTGGTCTGTATTTCCTTGGAGCAACAGAGGAAGGAGGGTCGGCAATAGGAGGAGGAAATGGATGTGTGGCTAATTGCCTCCATGAACAACTGCCTCCTTTGCCGTGAGACCAGAAGAACTGGATGGTGCCTGGCTACCATTACTGAATGTTTCGATCAAAGGTTCCGTAGAAGAATCCTGATCAAAAGGGGAAGAATTCAGAACAGAAATTCAAATTCTCATGGACTTTCTGGAGCCATGGATGCTGGATAAACCCCTGAAACTATTGCCCTGAGATAATCTTTAAACCTTAAACCAAAAATATCCCCTGAAGTCTGTTTAAAACCAAACAATAGTTTAGCTTAACTAGTAAAAAATATCTGCCTTGAGCATTATGCTCTTTTAAGAGCTATCTTTACGGAATCGAATTGACAACAGCAACTCAAAAGATTAGATAGGAATCTTAGGGGACAGTGAGTTTATATTAATGGGGGAGGAACAACTCAAAAGGAGGGCGAGAAAGGTTGCACAACTCAAACAACGTAATCAATGTGACTGAGTTGTACATGTTGAAACGGTTGAATTGGTGTATGTTTTGCTGTATACTCAACAACAACAAAATAAAATAATTTTTTAAAAAAAGATTCTATGTGGATATATGTTTTCATTTCTCTTGGGTATATACTTAGGAATGGAATAGTTGGGTCATATGGTAAATCTAGGGGTCCTGGGTGGTGCAAATGGTTAGGAGCTTGACTACTAGCTGAAAGGTTGGCAGTTCGAATCCACCCAGAGATGCCTTGGAAGACAAACCTGATGATCTGCTTCTGAAAGGTCACAACCTTGAAAACCCAGTTCTACTTTGCACACATGGGATCACCACGAGTCAGAGTCAACTTGTCGGCAACTAACAACAACAACACGTCAACCCTATGTTTAAATTTCTGAGAAATTGCCGGACCATTTTCAAAAGAAATTGTACCATTTGACATTCCCAACAGCAATCTATGAGAGTGCTTATTTCTCCACATCCTTACAATCCGTCTTTTTGATTCTAGCTGTCAATAGTGGGTGTTATGAAGTAGTATATCATTGTGGCTTTGATTTGAATTTACTTGGTGGCTAGTAGTGTTAAACCTCTCTTCGTGTGCTTGATGACCATTTGTATATTTTCCTTGAACAAATGTCTATTCAGCTCCTTTGCCTATTTTTTAACTGTCTTTTTATTATTGAATTGTAAGAGACCTTTATATATTCTAGATACAAGTCGCTTGTCAGATACATGATTTTCAAATATTTCCTTTTTTCTGTAAGTTGTTTTTTTACTTTCTTGATGGTATCCTTTGAAGCATAAAAGTTTTTAATTTTGATGAAGCCCAATTTACATATTTTCTCTTTTGTTGCTCATGGTTTTGGTGTCATATCTAAGAATGCTTTATCTAAACTTCAGTCACAAAGATTTATTCCTGTTTTTTTCTAATAGTTTTATAGTTTTAGCTCTTACATTTAGATCTGTTTTGAGTTACTTTTTGTGTATGGTGTGAGGAAGGGGTCCAGCTTCATTCTTCTGCATGTGAATATCCATTTATCCCAGCACCATTTGTTGAAAAGGCTATTTCTTCCCCCTTGAATTGTCTTGGCACCCTAGTCAAAAATCAACTGACCTTAAATGTGAGGGTTTATTTCTGGACTCTCAATTCTAGACCATTGATCTCTATGTCTATTCTTAGCCAGCTCTACACTCTCTGATAATGTAGCTTTGTAATAATTGTGAAATGGATTAGTGTGACTCCTCCAATTTTGTTTTACCTTTTCAAGATTGTTTTGACTAACCTGAGTTCCTTACATTTCCATATGAATTTTAGAATCAGCTTGTCAACTTCTGCAAAGAAGCCAGCTGGGATTTTATAAGGATTGCATTGAATCTGTAGATCAGTTGGAGAGTATTGCCATCTAACAATATTAAGTCTTCCAATCCATGAACATAGGACATCTTTTCATTTATTTAGGTTTTCTTTAATTGCTTTCAAGAATGGTATGTAGCTTTCAGCGTTCAAGTCTTGTACTTCTTTAAACTTATTCCTAAATATTTTATTTTTCATTTTTTATTCTGTTATAAATAAAATTGTTTTCTAAATTTTCATTTTTGGATTGTTCATTTCAAGTGAATAGAAGTACAGTTGACTTTCATATATTGATCCTGTATCCTACAATCTTGCTGAACTTGTTAATTAGTTCTAATAGCTTTTAAGTTCATTCATGAGGATTATCTATATTCAGGATCATGTCATCTGCAAATAGAGAATGTTTGAGTGAAGATCAAACAGGTGAGTGCATGTGTCTGGCACACAGTGAGCTTTCACTAGATAACAGCTTGTGTTATACATCCTTATTGGGTGCTACCTCTCCTTGTGCCCCCAGAGGTACGCTGCCCCTGCTGGACTGGTCTCCCAGGAGATGAGCTACATGGACTCTGCTCCTGCATAAACCAGTTTACTCCAGACCTGAGTACCTTCTTTTGTTCCATCATTGGCCCTGACCCCAGCCCCTTCTCCCAAGCAGAAAGCACTCTCAGGCTCCAATGGTGCCCACCCCCATGATGTCTCCCAAAACAGAAGAAGAAGGGAAGTTGAGGTTTTCAGTCCTGCATTGCTTCTTCCCAAGTCAGTGGCCTCCACTTGGGAGTCCTAGGCTTCTGCACTGCTGTGGCAGCCCCAGGGGGCACAGGGGCACACCTGCACGTTCTGCCCTAGGAGAAGGTCCCATTTCCCTCCCAGGTAATCACACCAGCTGGACTCCAATAACACAGGATTTCTCAAAGTTATTATTCCCTACATTGAAAAATAACAACACTATTATGAGCAAAGCCTCCTGACAGAAGGACTGGTTGCATTTTGGAGAGGTATTGCTGTTATTCGGCTTTATGGCACATTTGCATTTAAATAGATTCTTAAAAGTTTTTTTTCCCCCCCGAACTTCTCAAAAATATAAGCTTTAAAAGTGCTGACTAATAGGGTGATGTGTGTTTAATTTCCACTTTAATTTTTTAACACTGATAAACATTGTTTTATCATAGCCATTCCAGTTCAAATGATGCTTGTAAATGCAAAGTTTAAATTAGTTTTTTGTTCTTTTTACTTAAGAATCAGACAATTCCTGGGCCAGCATTACAGGGAAGAATCTCATCTCACAGACTGGCCCAGCTATCCCCAGCTCTGAGCTCTTCTTAGAAGGCAGCCACTTGTGTGTCCCAACCTTCACTGCTTGTCTTTGGGTAAGGTCTCCCTGTACCACGCCAGTTCCTATGGATAGCCAGCAGTGTGCCAGAACTTCTCGTACCAGCTCCCAAGAGTTATTACTAAATTTTCAGGAATTTTGCAAGCTAGTTCTTTGACAGTGTCCCCGCCCCTACCCCACCCCCGATATGTACTGAAATCCTAACCCCTGTACCTGTAAATATGACCCTGTCCGGAAATAGAGCGTTTTCTTTGTTTTGTTAATAAAGTCATACCAGTGTATGGTGGATTCTAACCCTAATCATTTCTGGTTATAAAAAGGCCAGAATAGACACAGAGACACACACTGGGGTAGACAGTTGCCATGTGAGGATTGTCTACAAGCCCAAACACCAAGGAACCAAGGAACACCCTAGGCTACTGACAAGGAAGGAATCGACACAGATGAGACCCTGATTTGGACTTTTAGCCTCCAAAACTGTGAGAAAATAAATTTCTGTGCTTCAAAGCCACCCACTTGTGATATCTTTGTTACAGTAGCACTAGGTAACTAAGACCAAAAAAAAAAAAAAAAGACTGTTGCCTTTGAGTCGATTCTGACTCATGAAAACCTCATGAGTGTCAGAGTAGAACTGTGACCCATAGGGTTTGCAATGACTGATTTTTTGGAAGTAGATCATCAGGCCTTTCTTCCAAGACACCTCTGGGTGGACTTAACATCTAACTTTTTGGTTAGCAGCTGTTATGGATTTAAATGTGTCCCTCAAAAATGTGTATCAACTTGGCTAGGCTATGATTCCCAGTACTGTTTGGTTGTCCACCATTTTGTGATCTGATGTGATTTTCCTGTGTGTTGTAAATCCTACTTCTATGATGTTAATGAGGCAGGATTAGAGGCAGTTATGTTAATGAAGCAGGGCTCAATCTACAGGATTAGGTTGTATGTTGAGTCAATCTCTTTTGAGATATAAAAGAGAGAATTGAACAGAGAAGAGGGGCACCTCATGCCACCAAGAAAGCAGTACTGGGAGTGGAGTGTGTCCTTTGGACCCAAGGTCCTTGTGCTGAGAAGCTCCTAGACCAAGGGAAGATGGATGACAAGGACCTTCTCCCAGAGCCGACAGAGAGAAAAGGCCTTCCCCTGGAGCTGGCACCCTGAATTCGGACTTCTAACCTCCTGGACTGTGAGAGAATAAATTTCTCTTTGTTAAAGCCATCCACTTGTGATACTTCTGTTACAGCAGCACTAGATGACTAAGACAGCAGCCAAGTGTGTTAGCCATTTGCACCACTGAGGGACTTCTGGTAACTAAGACTAAGATAAGCCAAAACCAAACCTGTTGTCCTGAGCTGATTCCAACTCATAGTGACCCTATAAGACAGAGTAGAACTGCCCACAGGGTTTCCAAGGAGCGGCTGGTGGATTCAAACTGCCAACTTTTGGTTAGCAGCCGAGTTCTTAACCACTGCCCCACCAGGGCTCCAAGACATAGATAGGCAGTCATTATTTAAAAATTAAATTATGTAAACTTACTTATATTAAAAAGAAAGGTAAAAATATTGAAAATTTATTACTTCATAATTATAACTTTTGATGCCCTTGTATCTCTATATGAAAGTACTATATAGGGGTGTTCAGTGACATTATGCCGGTAGCTTGAAACCTAGCATTTGCAAACCAGGCCCTCCCTGCTCCTACCCAGCCCCCATGATGATTTCTCAGAGAGCTTGTTGTTAAACATCTAACAGCACAGTGCTGGTGACAACTGCCACTACACAGAGGAACGATGGACCTTGTTTCCCACAAAATCATCCCAGCAAGTCTTCATTTACGCTCAACCTCTTTGCACCTTCCCTGTCTGTCTCCTTTGGGCAAGACATTTGTTGGCCCTGGGCCGGAGAGAGTCTGGCAGACTCCCCCTGGAAGGGCGGCTCATGGTACGCCAGGATGGTTTGGCCAGTCCCAAAGGACTACTCAGTACTTCTATTGATGCAGCCCAAAGTGGCAAACAGAAGCAGCTGAATGAGAAGGCACAGCTAAGAGGGTTGGCTTTGCAGTCCCCTCCCTCCTCTAGGCTCTGAGAAATCTCCCCAAAGGGAGCTCTACGCCATCCTCTCCGTCAGTCTTGGGTCCACCTCTTCTGGGAGACTTATGGGGCTCAGGGCCAGCAGGTCGCCCCATCCCAAGGCCATCCTGAGGTTCCCACCTCACATCTCACTGGTTTCTCAGCCTCCACCCCCTCCCTCTCCCTTCCCCTGATGCTGTTGCCAGATCTTCATCTCACTTCACCTCACATGGCTTTTATGATGTCTTCCTCACCTCCAGGACCTACACTAGCTCCCTAGGTCCTGCCATGACCATCACCAAGGCCCCCCCTCTGGCTCTCAAGGCCCCACCCTCCCCCTCAGTCCAGTTATCACTCCTCAAAGTGAGGCTTTCAGAGAGGGGAAGTCAAGAACATCTTTGCTTATGTTAGTTAAGAAAAGGAACATTTGGCCGTTCTGACATACATGGCCAGGAAAAGCATCCTTTTCGTCAAAAATAGAATCATCAAAGGGGTCCAGATGTCAAGATGTCCTCGCTGTGTCCCACAGACCCGTGCTCACTTTCCCCACTCCCCGCTCCTCAGGGCCTTTGCCTCTGCTGCTCTGGCCGCCTCCTCTGTCCCGTCTAAGTCCTGCCTCTGCTTCACCGCCCACGTGAAGGCTATCCTACCTCCAATTCTTTGTCCCTTTAGAAACAAAGAGGCTTAAATACGCCTTCAATGAGATGTTTAAAAGGTTGTTTTGGCAGAGGCACCAAATTGCACAAGATGCCATGTCCCAGGCCCCGTGCTGCAGGGCTCATCCAAAAGTCCTGTGGCCCTTCCACCCCTCACCCTCATCAAGGCATAAAAGTTTCCCCTTTACCTCAAGTCTGGATCCTTCAGCAGGATGCTTGATGAGCTTGATTAGTGTTCTTTGCGGTCCAGGGCTGCCATGGACAGTTGTCTGAGGCTGCGGCCCGTGGGCTCTTAACCACCGCGCCACCAGGGCTCCTTAACACCATCAGGCTTCTTGATTTCTTCACAGCACTTTGTATTTTGTAATTATTTGCTTACTTCTTGTTCATTCATACATTTATCCACTAGATATGACTGAGAACTCTTCTAGGTGTGGGAGACACAGCAAGGAAGAACACAGTCCTGGTCCCTTGCCCAGCTGACTATCAGCTCCACGACACAGAAACCACATCTGTTCTGTTGCCCACAGGCCTGGCACAGGGAAGGGATGCAGTGAACATTTGTTAAAAGAATAAACAAATGAATTTGTTGCTTTGTTAACAGATTTGTCTAGGTAGTAGGCTTGAACTGATTAAAACAGTGTCTTAGCTGTAAAGTCTCATAGAAATGGAATATTTGCAAATCAAATAAGCCAAATAGAATATACCAGAAGGCATTTTGGAGCCCATAGCAAATTCTTTTTTAAAGAAAGAATCCTTTTGTTATGTAAATGATCCATCGCTTCCTCACAGCTCTTTGTTGTTCTCTCTCAGGAGCCGGCTCCTTGAGTTCATGCATCCTCTAAAATTATATGCAAAATGTGTGTGCAGGCATCTTGTGCACTTTTCTGAGACGTGCCTACCTTCCATTAGATTCTCGAAGAGGGCCATCACTCCAAAAAGGTCAGGGCACATGGCTCTGGCCTGTTCTTTTATTTCAGTGCTGTTTTGATGGAGCCCTTTCCCTGTGAATCCCTTATACCGACCATTGTCTATTTTAAGAAAGTGGCTCTTTGTAGCCACAAACATCCATCTAGTCATTAAATGAATCAGGAGTTCCATGCACTTTGTGGGAAGCCTTATATTTAAAGCATAAGAGGGCTTTCTAATACTCGGATGGAAAAAAATATATTTTTACCGTACTTCAAAGAGGCTGAAAGTAAAAAGTCTTATAAAAATATGAAAAGCTGGATAAGCTGCTGAAAAACAGGAGGGTCCTTGAAAACTTCCTGTCAAAGAAAAGAGCACTGCGTTGCAAGCTGCCACTGGGTCTCAGAGTGAACTTTACTCCATCTAAGCTGCAGATTTCTTCCCCAAAGATGTTATAGCCCCTTAAGCAGCATCCCTTAGAACACAACCCGAGCACCAGCTTCTCCATCTGGAGTCAGATCCCCGATTCCGCCAACTTTGCTGCCCCAAACTGAGTAAACATCTTGGCCGTTACGCCCACCTCCCACTTGTCAGTCAGGTCAGTGGAGGATGTTCCCATCCCCTCCCTAAAGTCAAAAGCTGGCTTGGTCGGACCTTTGCACCCTCCTCGCGGTCATCGGCACCCCCTTGTCTTGCCTGGAATCTGGCCAGGACGGTGCCTGGCCCCGTGGCATCTCCAGGGCTCCACTTGGCCATCCCGTCCCCTCCTGAGCACCTGCCGCCCTTGTGTCCCTCTCTCCACAAGCCACTTATCCCATGGTGCTGTTGCTCCCGTACACCTGTCTGTCTACCCCATCTAGCTCTCCATCTTCCTGAGGAACCCAGGAGGGAGGGGTCTGGCTTGGAACCTGTGCTGAGTAAGGAGGACCAAGCCACCTCCCTGCCATACCCAGGCCACATCTAACCCCACAGACCCCACTGGTGTTTTGCCCTCCAGATCCACCAACCAAGCTGCCCAGAGAGATGATTCCTGGGCTACACAGGGGCCTTATTGCATGGGTGGGAGGGGGTCACTGAAGGGTGGGAAGAGAAGAAGCAGGAAGGGGAGGGGAGACAGCAGACCTCATTTACAATTGTGCTTGGGGCCTGTCCTTTTACCTCCCTGCTTTATGACCCTTAAAGGTTTATGAATATTTCAAAGAGCTTTCTAAAGCTTCCTTCCTGTGTCTGCAGACTTTGAGCGATGGACGGACTTGATGTTTTCCTACCTTGGGGTCTAGGGCAGATCTTGTAAGCTAAGGCTTTTCTGCAGAGTCCTCAAGGTTCAAGGTTACCCTTCAGGGTTTCTGTTTTATTTATTTTTGTGTTTGTTCACTTTCTACTATGAAAAAATCTCAAACATATGTAAAAGTAAAGAAAATAGAATGATAAATCTGTATATGCTCCCCCATATACTCAGTCTCCACGATTCCCTTCCTGTCAATCTTGTTTCCTTTATACCCCACCCCCAGAGGATTATTTTGAAGCATATTCCAGACATCATAGCATTCCACCTACACATATTCCCATGTATCTCTGAAAGATAAGTGATATTTTATGTAAACATAAACACAAGGCTATTTGCACATCTAAAAAGTTTTGACAATAATTTCTTCATATCAATATGCAGTCAATACTCGCCTTTCCCTGATTGATTGTTTCACAGATGGCTTTATTATTATGGTTTGTTTAAATCAGGATCCAAGTAAAGGCCACACTTTGCTATTCATTGATTTATCTCTTGTATAATTTTTCCTTCCAACTCTTGCTTTTGTAACTTATTTGTTGAATAGTATGCTTCGGCTTTAGTTTTCTTCAGTTCTTGCCTCTGAGCGTCTTTTTTTTTTTCTTTTGCTTTGTCTCTCATTCTTCAAGTGTTTGGTGGAGCTTGGCTGCCCCTTATTTAGAGAGAGAGGCTGAGAAGCGTTGGAGGCTGTGTGCGTGCTGTTGTGCTCAGGGACTGGGCTTTGCTGTAGCAGGGTCAGGTCACACAGGGAGGCTGCTCTGTACTGGGAGGTCTTTGTCTTGGACTGATGGCTTCCCCAGAGAGGAATCCTTAGGTTCTTGTCACAGGATGTGTGTCTAGTTACAACTTTTTCTCAGAACCAGGTGGGGAAGGGGGTTGGGATCTCACTGCTATGTCATTGAATCCCCCTGTTTTGAGAGTACACCCCCCTTTCTCAGCAGTGCCCGGTGTTACCCCAGCCTCAGTACCCCAGGCCCGATCTCTCCAGGGCACCCTCTCATCCCTGGCTGCCTGGACTAGGCGGGGAGGGTCTGGGGCCTGTTGATGTCCATCAGTCAGAGACCTCTAGGAACACACCTGTAGTCAAAGTTGGGCTTGTTGCAATGACAGAGACCTACGTCATGGAGAACCATGGACATCTCAGTAAGAGAATGTTAGGAAAGACTTAGAATAAGGCTTGGACTTGAGTTAGGTGATTTGGGAGAGGTTCAGGAAGTGGGGTTTCTCTGGATTATGAGGAGTAATTCGGTGACCATTTAATGAATCTTATCTAGGAGTCGAAAGGAATGAAGTGAGGCTGAAGCTGTAATGGGTAAAGCAACGGGGGTCATCGCATTAGCCAGGAAAGTAGGTCTGATGGTCATTGTTTAGGTCTGGACAGTGCTCTTGTTTTTGTCAACACTCAGACAAGATGATGGAGTCATTGTGTTTTTATCTGGATGCATCACGGTCAGCGTCTTCTTACCTAGTACTGCTAAAACAGGTGGCTTTAACAAACAGAAATTTATTTTCTCCCAGTTTAGGAGGCTAGAAGCTCGAAGTCAGGTCACCCACTCTAAGGGAAAGTTCTTGTCTCTTTTTAGCTTCTATTTCTTGGTTCCCCGGCGATCTTCATGTGTTGTAACATCTGTCTTCCCCCATCTGTGCTTCCTTGCTTCTGTGCTCTTTTTATAGCTCAGAAGTGCTTGGTTTAACCGAGGTTCACCGTTCAGCCTGGGAGTGGACAGCCCCATAAAACCAAATGAGTCTAACGAGGTACAGGAGTCCAGCGACAAGGGCCAGAAAGCAGAAGGGGACAAGGACACTGGTGATAGGGAACCCAAGGTTGAGTAAGCATATTGTTGATGTGTTGTGAGATTGTTAACCATTGTTATAGGGCAACATTTGTAGTAACTGTTAAATGAGAAACTATTTTGTTCTGTAAGTCTTCATCTTAAGTGAGAATAACAGCACAATTCAAAGAACGTAGTCATTGTCACTGAACTGTGCATGTAGAAATTTTTGAAATGGTGTATCTTTGGCTATGTGTATTTTCACCAAAAAAAAAAGGTTGAGAATTTAAAGGGTTGATATGTTGTGGGGTTGTTAACCAATGTCATAAAACAACATGTGTACTTCTGTTTCATGAGAAACTATTTGTTCTGTAAGCCTTCACCTGAAGTACAATAAAAAAAAAAAATGCTTGGTTTAAGACACACACCTTCACCGCTATGGCCTTATTAACATAACAAAGAAAACTTTGTTCCCAAATGGGATTACATCCACAGGTATAGGCATTGGGATTGACAACACATATTTTTGGGGGACACAGTTCAATCCATCACAGTCACGAGTGGCCCTGTCTGATGCAGGTGTTCTGTGACACTTGTCTATGTTCCACAGGAGAGTATCCCAGCTGGCACCCTGCTGTGGTCTCTTGGTCCCTGACTGTACCTGGGTTCACAGCCCTCCTCCCTGCCAGCTGTCAGCCTGCTCTGGTTTGCAGCCTCAGTGACCTCTCAGAGCTCTGTTTTCCAAATTCCTGTTGTCCTTGCTGTCTTCTAAAGGAGCCCTGGTGGCGCAATAGTTAAGCACTCGGCTGCTAACCTAAAGGTTGACAGTTTGAACCCACCCAGTGGTTTCCCCGGAAGAAAGACCTGGCCATCTGTTCCTGTAAGTACTGCAGCCAAGGAAACCCTATGGGTTAGTTCTTCTCTGTCACATGGGGTCGCTATTGAGTCAGATCAACTCGACAGCACCTAACAACAATGCTCTCTGCTGTGGTCTCAGCCTTTTGTAGCTTATGCCTTTTTTTTTTTTTAATCCTTTTACTGTGATTTCTAAGGACTTTGGGGAGCGAGCAGAGGCAGGTGACCGCACCCCTACAGCCACGTGTAGCAGTTCCAGTTTCATCTCAGCCCATCTTGTCAGAGGACTGTTTCCCAGAGAACCCCTCTGTCCTTTGCAAGGGGCTGGGGTGGGGTGGGGGGGCGGTGTACCTGATACTTGTGTTCAACAAATGCCCTTATTAATAAAATGGGAACAAATGTGTGGGTCACAGGCCAACACTAGGATGAAAAAAGTTCCAATTCCCTTATTTAATTAGAACTGTGTTTTTCCTGCAGCGATTCCACTTTTATCATCCGATTCTGCTGAGGGCTTTGTCATCACTAGGGAGTCTCTGGATTCATTTATTTTCCAAAGTGGGTTTTCCATGGGTGAGTAAATTTGTTCCTTTATATCCAGAGCAGTAGAAATATTTGCTTCTTAGAAACTGTCACAGTAGCAAACGAACACTTTAATAAGAGCCGTTCTTCTCATCTGTGAGACTCTGTATTTTTAATTTGCTAGATAGACAGCTACTAGTCTCTATCTTTAAGGCATAAATTATCAAAGGCCACAGTGGGAAGCATCCATTTAATGCAATGACACGCTTATCCCATTAGTCTCAGCAGCTCGGTTTCACGGGGTTATACTCAGTGGAGAAATAACGACAATATTACAAAAGAATCATCACTAGGATGTGATCCCTGGGAGCAGAGAATGTTCCTCCACAGTCATAATTACACATCCTGCTAATGCATTACGGGTGGAGGAAACTTCCTGGTTGATGCCGCTCCAGAAGGAAGTCAGCATTAGGGATGGAGGGTCCGATTCAGGTTCTGCAAATCCCAGCCATTTAATGGGGGCTGTGGCAGACACCTCAAAAGGAGAGGGAGAGATGACAGTTGCAGGAGCCACACAAAATGATCTGTGGCAAAATCCATTTATAAGACCTTCTTACAAATCTTGTTCCTGTATATACAATCATATTTTTAAGAGCTGTATTATCACATAGGCTGGGATGTGTTACTGGAAGTGAATATAATCTCTGTAAAGGAAGGTGTGTTATCAGAAAGCAACCATTTTTGTTATTATTAAGTATAATATTAACAATAGCATCCCCGGCTGTGACTGTTAAGACAGCCCTGTGTGCCACCCACCCTCACATGATACACATTTTGTTTTCACAACAGCCCCATTTAGCAGATAGGTAAAGAAGGCCAGAGAGGCAGACCATGTGTCACATAGTTGGTGAGTATGAAGCTTGAATTCAAACCCAGGTCTGAATAGGCTCAGGGTCACTTCTTCCAGGAAGCCTTCCCCGACATCCCAGGCTGGAGGGGTCCCTCCTCAGCTCCACCATAGAAGGCTATCCACATGTCCTCCATCATGGCACTTACATTGAGCCCTTGGGACCTGCTATGTATCTGCTTCCCCTGCTAGACCACAAGGGCAGGCCAGGAACTCCTTCTTTGTCTATTCCCAGTTGTGGCCCAAAGCCACCTCTAGACAAATTCCTCCCAAACTAGCCCAGTGGCAAGCCATGTTTCTTCCCTCCTTTGTATCAAGGCACTGCCCACTTCTCTGTCTTCACACAGTCCTTTCACACACGTACCAGGGGCCCTGTGATGAGAGCCCTCTGTGAAGGCACCGTCTCTCAAAGGTGTAAATAAGGCATGAAGTAGTATACATTGTGGTTGAGGTTTTTCTAAAATCAGAACAAAACAAACAGACAAATAACAAGAGGCAAAGGTGCAGAGATGGCCAGCCCAAGATGCATTTTGTACCTGGACTCTTGCTGACAGCCCCCTGCAAGTAAGCCGAGGCAAGGAGGGAACGGGGAGCTCATTACGAAGGCCAAAGGTCTGTGCAGTTGGCGAGGAGAAGACAGCCCAGGACGAGGGCCACAGCCCCAGAGGACTGAAGGAGGCTGACAGCACCTCCTTTTAAACTTGGAGCCATATCCTATTTGAGGGTAAGGTAAGAGAAAGAGAAATCATTCAAAAAAAAAACATCGTAGAAGGGTCTGGTGGGGAACGCCAGGTAGATTAAGCAGTGAGGCTTAAAAGTGTGATAAATGGATATCCGGAAGGAGCCTGGTGGTGCAGTGGTTAAGCACTCTGCTGCCAACTGAAAGGTCAACAGTTTGAACCCACCAGCCACTCCATAGGAGAAAGATGTGGCAGTCTGCTTCCATAAAGATTTATAGCCTTGGAAACCTTATGAGGCAGTTCTACTCTGTCCTGTAGGGTCGCTATGAGTTGGACTTGATGGTAATCAGTTTTGTTTTTTGTTTTTGTCTTTGAATGATATCAGGGGAGTCCCTGGGTTGTACAAATAATTGATACACTTGACTACTAACCAAAAGGTTGGAGGTTTGAGTCCACCCAGAGGCACCTTGGAAGAAAGGCCTGGTGAACTACTTCTGAAAAAATCAGCCGTTGAAAGCCCTATGGAGCACGGCTCTACTCTGACCCACATGAGGTCACCATGAGTCAGAATCAACTCAACGGCAACTGGTTTTACTAGTAATGATATTAGACATTATAGTAGAGTAAAGCCTCTGAGCCAGGACCGTCTGGGTTTGGATCCCAGGTTTGCTAATTTCCAGCGTGTGACCTTGGGCTAACTGTGCCTCAGTTAAACCCTCTGTAAAATGGGGGTGACAAAAATACTTGGGTCACTGGGTTGCTTTGAGGATTAGGAAGGTAAATACCCATGAAGAGCTCAGAACAGTACTTGGTCAATCACAATAGCCAAATGGATCAAGCAGCTGCTATGTGCCAGGCCCTGTACTAAGTGCTCTATATGTGTTAACTCGCTTGATATTCTTACACCCCAATGAAGTCAGTACTTTCGTTAGTATCATCCCCATTTTACAGATGTGGAAACTAAGGCATAGATTAGCTAAGTATCTTTCCCAAGATCACACAGCTAAGAAGCAGCAATGCCAGTTGTTGAATCTGGACAGTCTGGTGCCGGAATCCCTTGCCTAACCACTGTGCCACTGCTGCCTCTCAAAAATGCTTCTTCTAATTATTATCATCATAACCTGTTGTGGGTTGAATTGTGTCCTCCAAAAAGGTATGTTGAAATCCTGATCTTGACACCCATAAATATGATTTTATTTGAAAATAGGGTCTTTGCCGATGTAATCAAGTTAAAACGAGATTATACTGGATGAGGGTAAATCCTAATCCACTGACCAGTGTCTTTATAAGACAAGGGGAATGTGGACACACACACAGGGAGAACACCATGTGATGAGAGGAAGAGATTGGTGCGATGAGCCTATCAGCCAAGGAACACCAAGGATTGCCAACAGCCACCAGAAGATAGGAATAGGCAAGGCGCCTTCGAGGGAATGGCCCTGCTGACATCTTTTTTTTTTTTGGCTGTAATCTTTACTGAAGCAGATCATCAGGCCTTTCTTCCGTGGTACCACTAGGTGGATCTGAACCACCAACCTTTAGGTTAGTAGTCAACTGCAAACCATTTGTGCCATCCAGGGACCTTCCTGCTAACATCTTGAGTTCAGACTTCTAGGCTCCAGAACTGGGAGAGAATAATTTTCTATTGTTTTAAGCCACCTAGTTTGTGGTACTTTGTTACAGCAGCCATAGGAAACCACTACAGTACCTAAATGTGTCTAGGTGTGTATTTCTGTAAAAACCTGCTCTTTACAGAGTATGTTGTTGTTGTTGTTAGGTGCCATCAAGTCGGTTCCGACTCAAAGCGACCCTATGTACAACAGAACTAAACCTGCACCGTCCTCACAATCATTGTTATACTTAAGGTCATTGTTGCAGCCACTGTGTCCACCCATCTCGTTGACGGTCTTCCTCTTTTTCATTGACCCTCTACCAAGCATGAAGTCCTTCTCCAGGGACTGATCCCTCCTGATAACATGTCCAAAGTATGTGAGACGTAGTCTAGCCATCCTCCCTTCTAAGGAGCGTTCTGGTTGTACTTCTTCCAGGACAGATTTTTTCGTTCTTTTGGCAGTCCATAGTATATTCAATATTCTTCACCAATGCCATAATTCAAGCATCAATTCTTCTTCGGTCTTCCTTATTCATTGTCCAGTTTTCACGTGCATATGAGATGATCAAGATGATCAAAAACACCATGGCTTGGGTCAGACTTAGTCTTCAAGGCGATGTCTTTGCTTTTTAACACTTTAAAGAGGTCTTTTGAAACAGATTTGCCCAATGCAATATGTCCTTTGATTTCTTGACTGCTGCTTCCATGGGTGTTAATTGTGGATCACTTCCGTGGGTGTTGATTGTGGATCCAAGTAAAATGAAATCCTTGACAACTTCAATCTTTTCTCCGTTTATCTTGATGTTGCTTATTGGTCCAGTTGTGAGGATTTTTGTTTTCTTTATGTTGAGGTGTAATCCATACTGAAGGCTGTGGTCTTTGATCTTCATCGGTAAGTGCTTCAAGTCCTCTTCACTTTCAGCAAGCAAGGTTGTGTCATCTGCATATCGTAGGTTGTTAGTGAGTCTTCCTCCAATCCTGATGCCCCGTTCTTCTTCATATAGTCCAGCTTCTCGGATTATTTGCTCAGCATACAGATTGAATAAGTGTGGTGAAAGGATACAACCCTGACACACACCTTTCCTGACTTCAAACCACACGGTATCCCCTTGTTCTGTTTGAATGACTGCCTCTTGGTCTATGTATAGGTTCCTCATGAGCACAATTAAGTGTTCTGGAATTCCCATTCTTCACAATGTTAACCATAATTTGTTATGATCCGCATAGTCGAATGCCTTTGCTTAGTCAATACAGAGTACAGACTCCTTTTTATAATGTGTGGTGTGGTGAATTGGTGTTATGGATTGAATCGTGTCTCCCAAAAATACGTGTTATAGATCCTAACCTATAGGGTCGCTATGAGTTCTGAATCGACTCATTCGGCAACAGGTTCCCCCCCGACCCCTGGATGTGCCTGTGGTTACAATCTCATTTGGGGGTGGGTTGTCTTTGTTATGTTAATGAGGCATGATTAGTGTAGGGTGTTTCTTGAGTCAATCTTTTTTGAGGTATAAAAGA
The DNA here is from genome assembly GCF_000243295.1 of Trichechus manatus latirostris. Classification (NCBI taxonomy): domain Eukaryota; kingdom Metazoa; phylum Chordata; class Mammalia; order Sirenia; family Trichechidae; genus Trichechus; species Trichechus manatus. The sequence continues at coordinate 12,508,649 of NW_004444014.1, read as the reverse complement.
GATTAAACAAGCAAACTAGGAAGCAGAGATGGGGGAAGAAAGTTGCCAGGCCACATGAAGATTGCCCATGAACAGAAGCTCAGAAGAGACAAGGACCGTCCTCCAAAGCCAACAGAGTCTTCTCCTGGAGCTGGCACCCGGAATTCACACTTCTAGCCTCCTAAGCTGTGAGTAAATAAATTTGTTTGTTAAAGCCATCCGCTTGTGGTATTTCTGTTACAGCAGCACTAGATAACTAAGACAGTTGGAGTCCTTGGGTGGCGTAAACAGTAACGCATTCGACTACTAGCCAAAACATTGGCAGTTCAAACCTACCCAAAGATGCCTCAGAAAACAGGCCTGGTAATCTGCTTCTGAAAAGTCACAGCCTTGAAAACATTTTGGAGCAGTTCTACTATGCACCCATGGGGTCGCCGTGAATCAGAATTGACTCTATGGCAACTAACAACGATCACCTATGGTTAGTTAGGTAGATTTATGTGTGATCTCAGGCAAAAGTTAACTTGGTGGGTAACATATTTTATTAATAACTACAGATCTGGCCTGTCTAAAAGGAACCTTTAAGGAATGAGGTTCTTTGTGAGCTGACAGACTAGGAGCTCAAATCGTCTTTGGATCAGACTCATCAATCAGGTGGACAAGAACAGGGAAGAGCAGAATGACATCTATTGATACTTATGCCCCAGATAAAATGTAAAGGATCCCTAGTCCAAATCCTGTGTTGTCAGTCACTCATAGAGACTCCCCAGCATGAGCGTTGGGCTCAGCATGGGGGTGGGGAGAGAAGCTTGGGCTGAGCAGATACTCACTAAACCCAGTCATCCTTGGAGGAGAGCACAGGCTAGTGTAGAAAATTCAATACTAGGAAAGCCACAGGAGGCCAGTGGTCTGGGCAGTGTGCCACGTGGATAGTTCTGTAATATCACTTGGCATGTTGTTCTGGTTTGTAACTCTTTGCAGCACTGCCCTGCGTGGATAATGAGGATGTGGCTCGTAGGGGGCTTCGGTCTGTGTTCCTGCAACTCTACACACTCCGTCCCATCTGACAATGCAGACCAGTGATCAGGGGAAACGACCAGACTGTCAGGGATGCCCTCGCACACTTGCAGAGTGATGAGACACAGCACACGGGGCAGGAGGGACCCAGGGACCTCAGTGCCAATGGCTGCAGACACATTGTCTTTTATTGGATCTCTGAGCCAGGGGCAAAGCTGGGGTCCAAAGTCTCTGCCAAGCCCCCTGAATCCGACCCTCAGATTGACCCTTGGAAGAAAGCCCAGCCACCTCTCTCTCATGCATAGCTCTGACCCAGCACCCACTTTATGCAGAATATTGCAGAGGGCCTTTCACATTTAAACTTCTAGTTCTCTCAACAACCTTATAAGATGGGTATAATAATTTTCCATTTTGAATTCCACCCAGCTGGGATTCAAACCTGGGGCCTCTAACATTTGTGTTGTTTTTTCTGCCCCAACGGGCCCCACAGAACTCAGTTCCAAAAGGAAGTCTCTTTCCCTCACTGCTTGCAAATTGTCAACACATTTTGGAGAGCATGTGAGAGACTGCATATACAAACGGACAATGGCCAGGTCATATATGACAATAGAACTCTGACCCACGAGCCCTGTAGCAACCAGCCCCAGAAGCCAAACCATAGCCTCTGCAGTAATCATCCAGGACAACCAGGGCTTGGTCAGTGACCGCAGTTTCCCTATTTTTTCCTCTGCTTCCAACTCAGGACCAACCAGAGAAAGCCGAGTATGTTCCCCAAACCAATGACACAGGATAACCCCCTTCAAGTTAGCCCGCCTCCAGCTTCCCCATGTCAACCTCCAATCACGGCCTGCCTCGGCCTTCCCTTGTTTTCACTATAAAGCTTTCCCACTCCCCTGCCAGCCACAAGTGATGGTGGCTGACCCCATGATATAGCAAGGGCTAAATAAATAGCCCTTCTGCTCTCCACACATGACTCAATTTGTTAAGAACATTTTGCATGTACAAGTGCTTGGATAAATGGTGATGTGACTTAACAAGTGAACAGGTCCTCTGTGATAATGCCACCCATGGCCTCAGGCAATGAAAAGAAACCCAGTAAATGAAAACTCCATTTTACACTGAAATTAATTCTTTCTTTTAAAGAAGAATTGGTTAGCCTTAAATTCTGACTCTGTTGTTGTCTTTGAAATATTGCCTGCCTCATCCTCCTCCCCCACCCTCCCATGACCTCTCTTGGCAGGAAGGAGAAATGGTGAGGTGATGTCTTGGTTTCTTAGTGTTGCTGTAACAGAAATACCACAAGTGGGTGGCTTTAAGGAACAGAAATTAATTTCTCACAGTTTAGGAGGCTGGAAGCCCAAAGTCAGGATGCCAGCTTTAGGGGAAGGCTCTCTCTGTCTACTCTGGAGGAAAATCCTTGTCTCAGCTTCTCTAGAGTTCTTAGCGTTCCTTGGAGATCTCCACGTGGAATCTGTCCTTCTGCATCTGTGCTTACTTTCTTCAGTGCATAATCTGCTCCTTTTATACCTCAAAAGTAACTGGCTTAAGACACATTCCACACTGATATGGTCTCATTCACCTAACAAAGAAAACCCTATTCCCAAATGGAATTACATCCACAGGTATAGGGTTAGGATTTATAACACATATTTTTTGGGAGGGGGGCACAATTCAATCTACAACCGGTGAGGACAGATTCTTCTTGTCACTTCTGCCTGACCAAGAAGCAAGAACTCGTTGGAGATATGGAAAGGACAGGACCTAGTGGCTGTCCGCCTGGAGACAGGGAGGGATGGTGGTACCAGGCACAGTAGAATGCCCCCTAGGTCTGAAGGGACAGTTTGAGTCAGCAGGTATACCCCATAGCTCAACAAGAAACTTCCACTCTGACAAAGAACTACTGAACAGATATAAGCTAGAAATCTCTACAGTCACAGAGGACCACATCTGAAAGTAGGAAAGCAGGGTCCAGAACTCACAGCTGGACAGCATTTTTGTAAAAAGAACGGAAGGGCACAAACTGCCGTGTTGACAGAGGTTCGTTCTGGGTGGGGAGGAGGGGTCACAGATGGCTTCTGATTTGTTCTAATTTTATTTTGTTCTGTGTTCTTTTTTGTGCTTTCCATGTGTACTTCAATAAACATTGATGACTTGTGGAATTAGGTAAGTTATTGTTAAGAATATGAGTGTTGGGGGAAAAGACGGCATATCTTGCAAGACATCACAAAGTGATGGCATACCTGCCACCATATAAAAGATCTCTATTGAAAGGCAAGCTGTAAACGTTTCAGTTTTACTGTGAGAAAATATTTTGTGACTGATAAGAAATATTGAAGCCTTGGCTGGTAAATCACAGTGAGCACACTCCTGTCAAAGAGTAAGAATGCATACTCTGCTAAAAAATAAAGGAGATTTATTGAAGGTTCAAGACAGTTCAAACTGGGAACGTGTCTGATTTCACAAAGTGAAACCAAAAGCTCCAACATGGTGTAGTTACAGAGGCATTTTTATGAGGTAAAATACTACATTCTGATTGAAGGTTGCGAGATTAAATCAGCAGGAGACGCGACAACTCGAAGTGGGGGCTTTACAGGGATTAGTTGGAAACACGAATGTGGGCATTTTGGATTGGTTCGTTTAAATACATGACTAAGGCATGTTTTATAGGGTGGGCACAAAGTAATTATAAACATTTCCTGAGGACTGCTGAAGGGATTCCTGATAAGCATCTTTTGTCAAGACCCTCCCTTAGGAACATTCTTTTCATATCTTTAGTTTAACCACAGAGAAAAACATTTCCTTTGTTACGTACTTAAGTCTGTCTAAGGGTTTGATGGGTTGCAGGGGAAATCCTTTGTTATGTACTTAAGTCTGACCAAGGTTTTGGCTGTTGCAGGGGAAATAAGAAAAAGCGAAGATGGAGTTGGGGCTCAGACCTGGGGGATCATTCTGATTCGAGTCAGGTGCCGCAGTTTAGGGATTCTCCCACACTCCTGACTTGCATCGGCCCTTCCCTCTGCCCCAACACTTTTCCCCCAGACGTCTGCCTGGCATCCTTCCTCACTATCTTCAAGTCTCTGCTCAAACGTTTATCAAACCACCCTGTACAGAAGAGGAAGCCCCCACACTCCCATCACACGTGTGCATGTGCTTGTTGTTTTCCTCTCCTCATTAAAAGGTCAGCTCCCTGAGTGTTCACTTGTGGAACAATAGATATAATAGCACTTGTTAAGCATTTATCAAATGAATGAAGTCATTTAGATGTTTCAGGGAGTAATACAAACTGCTATTATCTGGTATGTGGTCAGGAAACCCAGGTCGCTCTCTTCTCTTGGGTCCCCTGAGAATGACATGTGTACTGGACTCTCAAAACAAAGCAAAGGCCTTGGCCCTAAACCCCAATATATTCAGTCCCTGGTGAGCTCTTCCAGTCCATGAGATGTGGGTCGAAAGAAGTTGGGCCTGTAGCACAGCATGTGGCCTATAAATGCCAACCACTGCTAAAAGGAACCACGGCTCCTTAGAAAAACGACTGATTCCATGTCTGGGGCTAGAGTATACAAGATGAACCCTGGGCATCTCATCATGCCTGAAAACAAGGAGCTCTCAAAGACTACCGGGTGACAACAAAAAAAGACCCAAAAGCCAGCTTGAAGGGGCTCCCATTGCCCGAAGATGGGACCATTTGAATAACGATGACAATATTTTGAAATACATTGAATATATTATAATCAGTGTGTTCATATTGATACTCAAAAATAATTAAAACAAAACAAAATTAATCATTCATCTTTGGAAGTTGCTAAGGTACAAATGTATTACCCTGAGAATTGATAAAGGGAGGGGAAATAATTAAGCATTTATCCTACCTTCTTGTGCAGACTGTATTTCAAGATAACCAGATACAGAGGGAATGCTTCTCTCTACAGAAGTGTTCCAGATAATAAATGAAGAAGCAATCAGATAATTAGAAAAATCACCATTTTGCAAATCCCCAGTGAAATAATGGATCTAGGTAGCAATAATCAATGGCTGCTAAACATTAAGTAAAAGTCAATGGAGGATATTAGAATGAATGAATCAGGGTGAAAAACCCACTAATCAATCTTAGCATCACTAGAGCAACCAGACTTATGTGTCTCGAGGGATGTTAGAATAGGAAGCACACGACATCATCTGTAAACTCGTCTTCGGAAAAAAACAAACACAAAAGAGCCTGAATCTAATCAAGGTTTGGATCTAACTAAACTACCAGGTAATAGGAACTACAGAGGTAGGAGAACAAGTTAAAAGACAGCCCCAGGAAGCAACCGGCCAAATCCAGAAATGTGGAAATTCTGCAGGACAAATGACTGTTTCTTCAACAAACATATGGTCAAAAAAAAAAAAAAAAGAGAGAGGGAAATGTTAGGGCAACAGAGAGCTGAGACATAATCAACCAATGCAGTATGTGACCTTTGTTTGCATTCTGATTTGAACAAACCAACTACAAAAATATATTTTTGATAATCAGGGAAAAGTGAATATAAATCAGGTATTAGATACTATAGGAGCCCTGGTGGCGCAGTGGTTAAGAGCTCAGCTGTTAAGCAAAAAGTTGGCAGCTTGAATCCACCGGCCACTCCTTGTAAACCCCATAGGGCAGTTCTACCCTGACTATAGGGTCAATATGAGTCAGAATCAACTCGATGGCAATGGGTTAGATACTATAAGGGATTATTAATTTCGTTGAATGTTATAATATTGTGGTTAAAGTTTTTAAGTTGTTACTTTTAGAGATATATATTAAAGTATTTGCATATGTCATATGATGGCTGGGATTTGCTTGAAAATACTTCAGCAAAAAAATGTAAATCAGAGAATAGCTAAAACAAGAATGCTGAAAGGTGGGCCTTTGTGGCGGCAGATGTTGGCTTCTACAGTTTTACACCTGTGCTGCTTCTTGTCCACCTGGGGAAGAGGGATGGATTGATTTTTGTTTTTTTAATTTCCAGTTTGATGTAGACCAATACTTTTATAAAATACAATAAAAGTGAATTAGAAAAAAAAGATGAAAAACCAGATATACAACATACAAGTCTAAATTTTTATTGGATTCAACAGACATAAAATTATATTTCAATAAATATAATCAGAACAAACATGGAAAGGGAAAACAATTTTTAAACTATACACATTGTTCATTGAATAAGTAGTGAATATGGAGAATTGCTATTACATTCATAACTTTCTGTCATTCCACAATCATAACTCATCAGTATGAGTTTGTGATTTTTCATATTAAATGCCTCTACGCATAGTTTGAACAAAAAACATATACATCAATACTTAATGTTTTTAATGTGACAAATCAGCTTGCTTCTAGCTTGTTAGTGTATCTAATCTAATTTGGATAAACAACACTACTGCTCTCAGGGGGGATAGCGTGCAGCCAAACTTTTTGATGTTTGTTGTAATAACACTCCCAGTAGAGGAATCAGCCTCACATAGGTATGTTGATGGGAATGGCAGAAGAGGTTTTCAAGCAATTTCAGCAAGCTCAGAGTATTCATTTTTAACTTCTATCCAAAATGAAGCAACTCACCCTGTATTTTCAAAATTCATCTTCAATCCTTGATCAGTAGCCAGTTTTGTCAATTTATCCTGTAAAGTTGTAGTTCAGTTTAAATTATCCATATCTTTTAATGAAAAAAATAGATTCCAGGGTCATGGGATTCTTATGTGCGCATTATCTTTTGATGGAAAACAAGCTTCAAATTCATAGGTGTCCAGGGGTCCAGTGATAGGCCATCACTTACTTCCTAATTATTGTTGTCACATTGTGGGACATGTCATAAAAATCTGTAGAAATTCTAACTTGCTTTCCACTTTTAATCTTATTTGCTATTGGACAACATGTTGCATTCCTTCCTTGTGTGGAAATTTTAAGATCATTAAAAATACCAAAGACAAGAATCCTGGGTGGTACAAATGGTTAATGTGCATGGATGCTAACTGAAAGACTGGTGTCTGGAGTCCACCCAGGGGTGCCGGGGATGAACCATAGATTCATACCAGTTTTACATAGGAACTTCTCTTCCTAATAGTTGGCTGTAATATCTGACTTGCTCTGTCCTTGGTCACTTTTTCAGCCAGAGGCCTTTCATCTTGCTTTCAGTATTAGTACTAACAAGGGCCCTATCCCCCAAGTACTAAAAAAAATTGTAAATGCTTTATTAGTCACTTCCTTGCCCCCTCTATGAATGTTGTTTCTTGCTTGCCCCATACAACTCGTGCTGTCCTCCTCCCTTGTGCCAAGCTGTTCTGTCAGGAGCAGACACCAAACTGGCCCGGGAGGAGCCCAGGCCGTGGCTTAGGGGTTGGCTGTGTCAGCTGAGGTAATTAGACTTGAGGAGGTGAAATCATGCCAGGTCATGCTTTATCATATTTTTCAGAGGAGTTTGTGACCAAAAACAAGTTAACTGTTCTATAAACCAGATGACTCAAAGTCTCTGCTACCACTCACCTTTTCCCTAAGAAGGGTTCCTGAAGTGCCCACGGAAAGGAATTAGCATAATGTGTTTTCTCATGATGAGGCTTCTTGCTTTTCCTTTACATCCAGTTTTGGTCATTTTGAAACTGTCAGGTTGTTTAATATTACAATAAACAAGAATTTCAACAGGAAAATCCTATGAGTAATTAAATCAATAATATCTATGCTATGTTACCAGTTATTATTAATACTCTTTAATATAGAATTGAAAGGTAATAGTGCTATAGGGTCGCTAAGTTGGAATCTACTAGATGGCAATGGGTTTTGGGTTTTGGTTTTCAGTGGTTCAGCGGTAGAATTCTCGACTTCCATACAGTAGATCCGGGTTTGATTCCCGGCCAATGCACCTCATATGCAGCCACCACCCATCTGTCAGTGGAGGATTGTGTGTTGCTATGATGCTGAGCAGGTTTCAGCAGAATTTCCAGACTAAGATAGAAGGAAGAAAGGCCTGGCAATCTACGTTGAAAAATCAGTCAAACCTGGATAGGATGGGAGAAAAACGTAAAACAAAACTCAAATTCTTAAAAAAGTACAGACTAACTGGACCAGTTGAGACCAGAGGATTCCCTGAGACTATCACCCTGAGACACTCTTTAAACCTTGAACCGAAACTATCCCCAGAGATCACCTTTTAGCAAAATAGCAGAGTGGCACACAAAGTAAAGGATATTCCCTGTAATAATGGTGCTCTACTGAAAAACCATCTGTATGAGACCAAAAGGTCAACATTTACTTTAAAGCAAAGATGAGAAGACAAGCGGGCAGGGAAACTAGAGTACTAGAAATGGAATAACCAGAACACAAAGAGAATGTTGACACATTGTAACTAATGTCACTGAACAATTTGTGTGGAAATTATCAAATCAAAACTTAACTTGTTATGTAAACTGTCACCAAAAATACAATAAAATATTTTTAAAAAATTAGTCGGTGAAAACCCTATGGATCACAGCAGTCCAATCCGCAACCAATCGTGGGAATGGTGCAGGACCAGGCACGTTTCATTCCTTTGTACACGGAGTTGCCATGAGCAGGGGTGACTCAATGACAGCTGTCTTAGTCATCTAGTGCTGCTATAACAAAAATACCACAAGAGATGGCTTTAACAAAGAGAAATTTATTCTCTCACAGTCTAGTAATTTACAAGTCCAAATTCAGGTTGCCGACTCCAAAGGAAGGCTTTCTCTCTCTGTCGGCTCTGGGGGAAGGTCCTTGTGATGCATCAGTCTTCCCTTGGTCTGGGAGCATCTCAGCGCAGGGACCTCAGGTCCAAAGGATGCACTCTGCTCCTGGCACTGCTTTCTTGGTGGTATGAGGTTCCCATGTGTCTCTGCTCGCTTGTCTCTTTTATATCTCAAAAGAGATTGGCTTAAGACACTATCTAATCTTGTAGACCTCATCAATATAACTGCTGCTAATGCATCTTATTACATCATAGTGATAGAGTTTACAACACATAGGGAAATCGCATCAGATTACAAAATGGTACTTAGTCATACGATACTGGGAATCATGACACAGCCAAGTTGACAGATATTTATTTATTTATTTTTTAATATTTTATTGCACTTCAGGTGAAGGCTTACAGAACAAATAGTTTCTCATGAAACAGTAGTACACACGTTGTTTTATGACATTGGTTAACAACCCCACAACATATTAACCCTCTAAATTCTCAACCTTTTTTTTTTTTTTTGTGAAAATACACATAGCCAAAGATACACCATTTCAAAAATTTCTACATACACAGTTCAGTGACATTGACTACGCTCTTCGAATTGTGCTGTTATTCTCACTTAAGATGAAGGCTTACAGAACAAAATAGTTTCTCATTTAACAGTTACTACAAATGTTGCCCTATGACAATGGTTAACAATCTTACAACACAGACAGATATTTTTTGGGGACACAATTGAATCCATGACAACAGCCAACAACAACATTATAGAATTATGGTAACTAATTATTCGTATAAGAAAATATCTTTAAAATAAAATTCATAAAGAGTAACATTTGCACATGCTGCAGAACAATAGCATCATATGAACCTCCTTTTCATCATGCTGGTGCTAGAGTCAGGAGGCCGGGGGAATGCACAGAGCCCCTTGCTTTTGGCTAGTCTTTGATGTCACTGCGCGATGAAGTGATCAATGCTGAGGTGCATGATGAGGCTGATGGCAGACTCCCCTCCAGGGAAGCCATGTTCCCGCAGGCTGTTGGCCAATAGCTTTAATGCTCTTAGTGGGGCTCCCAATTAGGGGTTCAGGATCTTGTCTTTGGCCTATCATGTCAGCATTTTTAACAATACCTTTGATGATTAGTCCATTTTCTGACAAAACAGAGCTAGGAGAGAGATATAAAGTGATCGACAGGAGTCAAGATTTAGAATTATCTTAGGAGTCAGGAATGGCGAGTTAACACTAAAAAAGGGTAATTTGCACAAGGACGAAGGTCAGGCTTTACACAGAGTGTAGGAGACTGAAGGAAATCCTGCAGAAAAAAGACTTGCTAATCTCAGTTAATGCCAAGCACCATGTCAACCAAGAGTGTAACGTGGCAGCTAAAAGGATGAGTGTAATCTGAGTCTTTTTTTTTTCCTAGTTTTTAGCTCCCATACAGTTTACAAATACACTTTTACTCTGATAATACGGCTTTGCCACTAGCAAAGCAGTTGAGCTAACACCCATAAATACGGGTGGGGAGACAATCAACATCCACTAATGTTTCTCTACATAAACTACTCTTTTAACAACTTTTTTGTAAACAATTGCAAATAGACTACATAATATACGTGGGCAAAAAGGCAAATAAGTGAATCTCTTGAAACACTACGTGTGTAATAAACAACATTTACATGATTCACATCAAAACGATGACATCCTAAAACATATTCCTTTTAAAGGACAGAATTATCAATAAAATATTATGTATCTTTTAATACTCTGGTACAATACTTCTTCATATACTGCAGGAAAATCAAATGTAGGTCTAGTCATCAGTTTAATAAAGGATCCTTTTTCCTTAGCTTTCATTAGTAAAAGTATCACAATTAGGTCATAAATAACCGGCAAAATTATTAATTACATATTTTGAGGATTAGGATGAAAAACTGGACGGTGCAGTGTCCCTGGGTATCACAAAGGGTTAAGCTCTCAACTACTTGATAAAAGTTTGGTGGTCCCACCTAGAGGCTCCTCATAAGACAGGCCTGGTGATCTGCTTTCGAAAGGTCACAGCCTTGAAAACCCTATGGAACAGTTCTACTCTGCACACATGGGATTGCCATGAGGTGGCACTGCATTAATCCCTTCCAAAGAGCAGGAAGTCATGGCTGCACCAACATATCTGGGTGTCATGCTCTAGAATCTCCTTACTGGTCTCGCTGTGTCCCTCCTCTCTTTCCCCTCCTCCCTGGCCCTTATAGCTGGATCCATCACCTTATGTGCTGGGACCACTTCCACATCCTACATTCCCACCCTCAGTGACTCCCTGCTGCCTACCAGACCAAGAGCAAACCCTTGGCTTGGTAGTCAAAGCCCTCCATGTCTTGGCTAGCCCCTCTTCCCAGCATTATTCTCTCAATTCTCTCTGACATATTTCAACCAAATTTGAGATCTCACCATTCCCTAAATATATCCAGTTTTCCCCATCCCCTTATAGAGTACCATCTCCCTCTATAGTCTTCCAGCTGCACCTGCTGGAAGGTCCCGATCCTTTCTGTATCTTGCCTTTGCTACCTTCCACCTCAACCCCCAGTCTCCTGCCCTTGAGGATCCATGACTGATTAGTTCTTCTCCTATACTTTTTATCATATCTGATTTGTAAGTGTTGGGATTCTAGGTGGAGTTCTGGTGTTCATATGATGGAATCAAGCACAGGGTACCAGGAATGCCTAGATCATGCTTCTCCTCCTATCTCCTCATGGAGGCTCAGACAGAGGAATCTATTTGTAAAGAAGAGTTGTGGAATGAGAATAAAGCACCATTCTATTAAATTTGAATTAATGCCCTTGATCCACAATGTAGAGCCCACTAGGAAAATTAAGTTGAAATAAGCAGCTTTGGCTCAAGGTTAAAGGGAGACTCTTATTTTTCCCACCTCTACCTCCAGTGGTGAGTGGGTGGGTAGGTAGGGGACAGGGAGAGAGAGATGGAGAGACCCCAAAAGGGCACTGAGTACACCCACCTGAGTAGATATTTGAAGAAGTAAAAATGGCCTGCCAATAGGTTCCAAGTCTTACCTATGTGTAAAATAGGAAAGTGGAAGAGGGCACCACAAATGGGTGGTGATATTTAAGGCCCAGCCACCCTATCATCTAGTAAAACATGGCCCAATGACTGTCCTGGGGTCTAATCAACCACAGGAACAACTTCCCCTTTAAAAGGAGACTGGAGTGGGGCAGAAACAGAATCATGGAAAGAGGGAGCAGAAATGTTCTGTTCCCAATTAGAAGCTTCTAGAGGACAAGAACATCATTTTTATAAATTTATAAATTATCTATTTATAATACCCAGTTCCTAGCATATACCTGGCACACGGTACTCAATAGATATTGTAGAATTTAATTTGTGATTTACATTTTAAGACTGGTATTGTCAAGTTTGAGTCAGTTCAGGGTATGGTATCCAAAATGGGGAGAAGTTTGGAAAATTTATCGTATAGAAAACGGAGGATTTGGGGGCATTTCTAGGAATGAAAGGAACTTTTCTACATTAAACAGGGCAGAACAAGGCTAGTGATGGAGGGCCATGGTCGAAGGCTCTAGCAACATAAAGAAGACGCCTCCAAAAACCAACCCTTCAAACGGAAGAAGGAGCTGCATTGAGAGGCTGCCTGACTTCTTAGCAACCAAAGGGGATTCGGGCACTGACATCAGGAATTAGGCTCCAGAGCTTCCAAATCTGAGTGTACAAAAACTCACTTCCTCTGGGATTTGAAAGAGAGATAAGAGAATGATTTGTCAAACATTTAAAAGCTAGATTTACATTTTAAACATCCCATTTAATAAAATAAAGGAATCCCATTTCTTTTCTCCTTATCCACCCTGCAGATAATGCATTTCAAAGACACTACGAGCCCCACATGTTTAATTATGTTGTATTATCCTTAGGTCTTTAGAGTCAAGTAAGTCTGGGAATATTGGGTTTTTCACCATTCTGGCCTAAAGTCATTTATATCCAGACTGAAATGGATTAAACTATACGTATTTTTTTCTCTGAAACTTCAAGGTTATCTATTATTTTGAAGTTGGTAAATAGCTGTATTTTTAGGAACATAGCTGGCATTTGACTGAAAAAATGCTGTACCAGGTGTGAATGTTAAAGGTCAGATTTTTAAAATTTTCACTTTTTTCTAACAAAATATTTGTCGTGAACTTAACAAATCTGAAGTAGGGCGAATGATAGCCTGAATATTTAAACATATGAACTCATAAAAGCCACTGTCTGAAACCCAAGAGAATGCCAGGTATTTGCAATTTTACAACTGGGTGAGTGCTATTTTAATTATTGTGATGAACTTGTGACTTTGATAGATTTAATTATAGAGAAAATAACTGCATTTTGTTTATTGCATATTTTGGTGTGGTTAAAATTTACTGGAGAAAAAAATCATCCAGGAAGGTATTTTAACATTTTTCTGTGAATGCCTTAATGACACGGTGCAAAAAAAAAAAAAAATTGAACTATATTTTATGTGTAAATTTGAGCTATATTTCTTTATCACAAGCTGAGCTAGATTTGATCAGCATTAGTCTGTTGTAAATCAGCAGCTGCCGCCACAATTTGCCAAAATAAAACAAAATAATTGTAGAAAGATTATTTATTAACTTGAGCCCCTTCCTTATTAGTCATTTGCTACAATTTTATTTTATAGTCTCATTCCATCAAATGTTTTCTCTATCATTAAAATGTCAATAATTTCAACTATTTTATATTAGTCTGCCAAATCAAGCTGATACAATGCCATAAACCTGTTCTGTCGGAGATTTGCTGGGGGATGGGGAAGCCAACATACCATCCTGGGCCAAATATTCAGCCCAATTAAAAAATAAAAAAAGAAGAAGTTTCACCGAGAACCTGCTACATGTCAGGTACCATCCTGGGCTGGCGGTGCTGGGTAAACAATATAGACCAGGTTACTGGCTTCGAGAACCCACTGCCTGAAGGGGGAGACATACATATGAAGGAGCCATAATGTTACAATGCAGGGTAGCCGTGGTGGGAGGGGGAGGAGCACCAGCCAGCCAACCCAAGAGGAAGCACAGGATGAGGTATCTTTTTAGAGACCTCTTGACTTAGAGGTCCTTCGCTAAGTGTAATTAAATTAAAAGTAACCTCATACAGCGATGTCTAAGTTACCTCGTGCGGCTGTAACCCAAATACCACAAATGGGTGGCTTTAAAGAACAGAAATTTGTTTTCTCACAGTTCTGGAGGTTAGAAGTCCAAATCAGGGTCTTGGCCATGTTGATTCCTTCTTTGTTGGTGGCCCCAGGCATAACTTGGTTCCTTGGCTTGTCGACAATCCTCACATGCATCTTCCCCCGTTTGTGTGTGTGTTTCTGTATCTTATCTGCTCTTTTTACTCTACTAGAACCCACTCTACTCAGGTATGATCTAATACAACAAAGAAAACCCTATTCCCAAATGGGATTACATTCACACACATAAGAGTTAGGATTCCAACACGTATTTTTGGGGGGAAACACAATTTAATCCATAACAATTGAGATACTTTTTTATTTTGAAATGTGAACTATTATATTCAAACTATAAATATCCATCAGTTTCCAGTAGAAATGGGGTGTTTCTGCCTACCCAGGGGGCTTCTCCACCTAATTAAACACAGTGAACCAATTTTAAAATATTTCTTTCATTGATCTAAGGGGAGCATGGGTGTTAAGTGGAAGGTACTCATTAATTTAATTTTGCAGTTAGATGAACACTAATCAGTTTCACCCCCAAAGACTTCAACACATCCTCCTCTCTTCAGAAATGAACTTCCACCTTTAGAAGTCAACATTGTGATCACAGAAAAGGAGAGCTGAGGTGACCGTCAGCCAGTGTTTCTGAAAATGGGGTGCTCAGATCACCTGCCAGACCACTCAGGGCCCTTGTCATGAGCGTGGATTTCTGGACTCCTCAGATTGTTGTTGGAGCCCTGGTGGTGAAGTGGTTAAGAGCTCAGGCTGCTAATCAAAAGGTCAGCAGTTCAAATCCATCAGTCACTCCTTGGAAACCTTATGGGGCAGTTCTACTCTGTCCTATAGAGTAGCTATGAATTGGAATTGACTTGATGGTTCCAACTCATAGCGACCCTATGCACAACAGAACGAAACATGGCCCAGTCTTGCACCATCCTCATGATTGTTGTTGTGCTTGAGCCCATTGTTGCAGCCACTGTGTCAGTCCATCTAGTTGAGGGTCTTCCTCTTTTTCGCTGACCCTCTACTTTACCAAGCATGATGTCCTTCCTAACTGGTCCCTCCTCTTAACATGTCCAAAGTATGTGAGACAAAGTCTTGTCATTCTGGCTTCTAAGAAGCATTCTGACAGATTTGTTTGTTCTTCTGGCAGTCCGTGGTATATTCAATATTCTTTGCTAACTCCACAGCTCAAAGGTGTCAATTCTTCTTCAGTCTTCCTTATTGAGTGTCCAGCTTTCGCATGCATATGAGGCGACTGAAAACACCATGGCTTGGGTCAGGCGCACCTTAGTCCTTAAAGTGACATCTTTGCTTTTTAAAACTTTAAAGAGGTCTTTTGCAGAAGATTTGCTCAATGCAATGCCTCATTTCATTTCTTAACTGCTGCTTCCATGGGTGTTGATTGTGGATCCAAGTAAAATGAAATCCTTGACAACTTCACTCTTTTCTCCATTTATCATGATGTTGCTTATCGGTCCAGTTGTGAGGATTTTTGTTTTCTTTATGTTGAGGTGTAATCCATACTGAAGGCTGTAGTCTTTCATCTTCATCAGCTGCAAGTCCTCTTCATTTTCAGCAAGAAGTTTGTGTCATCTGCATAATGTGGGGCAGCCGCACTCCAGGGCCCATAAACAGGTGGAGCAGGGTCCATCTAGGAGGTGTCAGAGCCCATCTGGAGAGCCATTTTCACTGCTGCCTTTAGCCATTAATTCTGGCAGCACATTTTCTACATGCGCCATTGTTTTGTTTTGTGTGGTCTCTTTTTTAGAACCAACTCTGGTTTCTGCATTTCCGATCATTCTTAGCTTTTGCAGCTCTGCCAATTCTCGTAGACTCTGACACTTCCTGCTGTCTACCGTGAATTAGCTTTGGGGAAAGAGATTATTTCCTCTCCTCCCCCTCCACCCCCACAGGTTTTTTTCTGTTTAACTAAAGAAATCAGAAAAATGGTTCCATCTGTATATTTAGGGGATTTTTCCCAGCTGTGTTAGGGCTGTATTTGGTGATATAGTGACAACAGAAACCCGTGATAGATAAAATGGACAGCGTCTGGATGTTCCAGCGGTAAAATTGTGTCCTCGAGCTGACAGCCCTGACCCCAGGCAGGGTCCTGTGGGGAACCCTTGGCATGGAAGAGTCCCCATGTGATGGGGCCTCTCATTCCTCTCCCATTCTCTGTGTCTCCTAGGGCCTATCTCCCTTCCCTCACCTGGTGGAGAGAAGGCAGTTTTTAGATTGCGATGTTTAAGCCTCACTATCCAATTGTCCTAGTAAAATGCATAAAAATGTTGGTGTGACCTTGCTATATATAGTTCCTAATTTAACTTACCAACCTGCCTCCTTTTTCTCTCCCTCCCCTCTACCCCTTGAAACAAAAATTGGCTTACATAAACATGACCATCACTTGAACTCATTCTCTAGTTTCAGTGATTTTCATTAAAAAAAATTGAGTGTCAACATATGCCTAACACTATGCTGGTGCCGAGGTAAATATGGAAAGAAAAAAACAAAAACAGACAAAATCCTTGCCATAGTGGAATTTACATTCTAGTGGGGAGAGACTGATGATAAAAACATAAATAAGTTAAATAGTATGCTAGATCATACTTCGGAGAAAGACAAATTAGGGAAAGAGAATGGGTAGGGTTTGAGGGAATGCAATTTTAAACAGTTAAGGAAGGCCTCGATGAGAGATGGCACTTGAGCAAAGACATGAAGGAGCTAAGGGAATGAAAACCCAGTTGCCATTAAGTTATGCCTGACTCATGGCGACCCCATGTGTGTCAGAGCAGAACTGCTCCACAGGATTTTCTTGGCTGTAATCTTTTTTTGTTGTTGTTTATTGTTGTAGTTTAAGTGAAAGTTTACATTTCAAGTTAGTCTCTTAATACAAAAATTTATACCTACATTGTTATGTGCCCGTAATTGCTCTCCCTATACTGTGACAGCACACTCCTCCTTTCCACCCCTGATTTCCCATGTCCATTCAACCTGCTCCTAACCCACTCTGCCTTCTCATCTCACCTCCGGACAGAAGCTGCCCGTTTAGTCTCATGTATCTACTTGTGCTAAGAAGCACACTCTTCACGAGTATCATTTTATGTCCCACAGTCCAGTCCAATCTTTGTCTGAAGAGTTGGCCTCGGAAATTGTTTTAGTTCTGGGCTGACAGAGAGTCTGGAGGCCATGTTTTCCGGGGTTCCTCCAGTCTCAGATCATTAAGTCTGGTCTTCTTACTAGAATTTGAGTTCTGTACCCCACCTTTCTCCTGCTGTATCAGGGACTCTCTGTTTTGTTCCCTGTCAGGGCAGTCATTGGTGGTAGCTGGGCACCATCTAGTTCTTCTGGTCTCAGGCTGATGAAGTCTTCTGGTTTATGTGGCCCTTTCTGTCTCTTGGGCTAATACTTCCCTTGTGTCTTTGGTGTTCTTAATTCCCCTTTACTCCAGGTGGTTGGGACCAATTGATGCATCTTAGATGGCCGCTTGCATCTTGGCCATAATCTTTATGGAAGATGACCAGGACTTTCTTCTACAGTGTCAGCAGGGCTGAGTCCTTCTGGAGGCTTCAGGGGAAGAATCCATGTCCTTGCTCTTTTCAGCCTCTAAAGGCCACCTACATTCCTTGACTCATGGCCTCTTCCTCACATTACTCCAACTAATTATATTGTCATCATATGTCCTGCCACCCACTCTGATCCCTTACCTTCCTGTTATAAAGACCCTTGTGTTTATTTTTAGAGCCCACACAGATAATCCAGGCTAATCTTCCCCTTTCAAGATTCTTAATTAATAACATCTCCAAAGTTCCTTTTGCCATATAAAATAGCATTCACAGGTTCCAGGGATTAGGTTGTGACCATCTTTGGGGGCCATTATTCAACCTCCACAGTGAGTGAGCAGGGAAGTGACATGATCTTAATCGGCTCACTCTGGCTGCTGTGCAGAGAACAGACTATGGCAGGGAGGGGCCCAAAGGAGAAGCATGGAGACAAGTCCAGAGGCTATTGAAATAATCCCGACAAAAGATGAGAATGAACCAGGGTGAGAGCTGAGGCAGTGGTGAGAAGGTACAGCTGCCTGGATTTGCTCTTGGGTCAGGTGTGGGGTCAGAAAGAAAGAGTAATCACAATGATTCCAAGGGTTTTGACTTGAGTAATTGGAAGGGTAGGGAGTAGGTGGAAGTAGTGGAGAGACATCTTTTAGTGAGACTAGAGATGAGTCCAGAGGATACAAATGATATTTAAAGCTAGATGAGATCCCCAAGGGAGTAAGTGTAGACAGAAAAGGGCCATGGGGTCTGCAGGAGGTCAAGATGACAACCAGCAAAAGAGACTGAAAAGGAACCGCTCGTGAGGAAGGAGAAAAACCAGGAGAGTGAGATAATGTTCTGGGTCACATGAGCTGAGGAACAAGAGCTAACTCTTGGGATCTACAACAACAAGACTACTGGGGACCTCGAAGAAAATATTTTGTGAATTGGTGGGTCTGACTGTCTCATAGGAGTGAGTTTAAGAAAGTATTGGAGGACAGAAATTGAAGACAGCAAGCATGGTAGGTAGAGGAAGAAATGGGGTCAAAAGAGAGCTTACTTTAGGATGTGTGCTGATGGGAAGGATCCAGTGGAGAAGAAACAATGGAGAGAGAGGGAGAACTGAATAAGACACAGGCCCATAGACTCATAGCACATTAGCTAGAAAGGAGTATGGAGATTGTCAGCAAAATCCCTCATTTTCAGGGGAGCTCCTGAACTTGCGAGTGGGGCCGGTTGCTTCTTCAAGCATGGGAGCTGGTCCTGTGGGACTGGTTTGTTCCCTTGCATTTCAAGCTCCCTTTCCCAAACTGGTCACCAGGCTGTCAGCATGTCCTTTCTTGCCTTGGGTACCAAGGTGTGCAAGCAAAAAAGACAGAAGCTTCTTGCAGTCTCCCCTTGCCTGCCATTTCTAAAAGCCCGAAGTCACTAAAGAAGGTGTGCTGGGTGTGTAGGGTTTGAAGGTTGGTGGGTTCTGCAAGTAGTGGGACCATCACTCAGGGCCTTGGTAAGACCCCTGAGAGGATGACTGTCCAACCCCCAGCCTCTCACAAGCCCCCAAGGAAGCTGATGAATTGGCCATCTCCAAGCAAAGTGCCAGCTGGCACTTCCTGCTGTCACCTGGGGAGGTCTCTCAGTACTTGGGGCCATGGAAGACCCCAGAACCTGGATGCCTTATAATGACAAAAACTGAATTTCCTACCTTCCCGATGGGACAAGGACTTGGAGTTGGAGTCAGGTTTAACTGTTTTTATGATCGAGGTACAGAACAGCTGATGTTCTTTCCAGTTTTGCCTGAAAGCTCCTGTCACCTTTTAGCCCCCAGCCTTGAAGTTATGGAGGCCACTTTTGTTTCCACACTGAGTCCTTTTCCTAATAAACTGAATCAGAGACCTCAGGGCCCTGACACAGTCACTCACCCTCTGCCCTCTCTGCTGAGTATGGGTGTATCCACAGAAAAAACCTGGCACCTGAGCACGGCCGGGAAGGAGGATGGTGCAGAGGGAAGGTTCTGCTGAGTCCCAGAAGGGGCTCTCCATCCTGCCTGTGTAGATGCCTCTCCACTCCAACAAAGCTCTGCCAGCTTCTCCCCCTTCCAGCACTCTGTAGGTTCCAGCCAGCCTCAATCTCCTCATGTTCCAACTAGTAGCACACAGACAACTCCAGCCACTGCCCTACTCTGTGTGAAGGGGCTCTGGGTCAGCTTTCCCAGCCTACACTTTGAAACACCCAGCAGAAGGGGAAACACAGACAAAAAGAGGACCAGGTGGGGTGGGGGCATTGCGGTGACATTCCTCACTGTTAGAAGGCCTACCCTATCTGGGCTCTCTTGCCCCCTAACTCCCTCAGGCCCAGGCAAGGGCTTTGAGACTAGAGAGGCCAGGCCAGGTAGAAGAGTAAGAGATTTCACATGTGTATGAAGCTCATGGTTCACTTCTTATTTAGTTTCCATCTCAATGAAAAATGTGTGATGTTGACATTGTCACAGAACAACTAGAACTTTAACTCATGGGCCACAATGTGCAGAGCTAATTTCACATATTATCATGTATCATATTCTAACAAGTCTAGTGTTTTACAAAAATTTGAGGAGAGGCCAATAATATTATTTTCCTCTGGAACACTAATGTCAATGCCATGAACAGAAGGGAATATCACAGCCTGTGGGGGAGAGGCGTTTTGCTGGACTCTCACCTCCCATTGCACTGTTGGTCTTTCTGTGGATGGAGAAGAGAACCCAGGCTGCCTGGACACTGACTCTCACTTTCGCTTCCTCCACTGTCTCCCAGACTCTTTGCACTGAGGAGCACATATTCCCATTGGAGAAGGGCTTTATAGGGATGAATCAGGAAGCTGGGTCTGAGGTACTCAGCGTGCCTGTAGGTGGTTGCTTTGAATTGCCCCATTCCTTCATACAGCTCTGACCTGCCTGGCTTCTTACCAAGATGTCCTATAGAATAAGACTTTTTCAGAAGGGCCTGGAAAGCCCTAGGAGCCCAGCTCTGTAGATTACATTGCAAGGAATGAATTTTGGCACTTGAAGGGCCTGCGGAATTAAAGTCACAGTACATCTGTACCCAAATGGCAAATGTGCAGTGAGGGCTCTGGAGAGAGAAACTCTGAAATATGGCTCAGCAATCTGGCCCAAAGTCTTGGCTCTGCCATTTACTAGCTTTGTGTCTTCAGTCGAGTCTCAAACTTCTCTGGACCTTGATTTTCTCATAAGTAAAATTAGGATAACAGTGCCCTCATTTATAAGGATCAAATGAGACAGTGTGTGTTCAGCACTATAATCATTTGTTACAGAAATGGAACCCCAAGGAATCACTTCTTCCTGTGTCTATACCGTGGTAGTCCCTTCCCACATTGATTCTGGGATTAGCCATGTGACTTGCTTTGACTAATGTGGTATTAACAAATATCATGCAAGCAGCAGCTTTAAATGTACTGTGCACTGGATCTTGCCTTCTTGTGCTAACCCAAGACTACAGTGTGAAGAAGCCCGCACTAGATTGTTGGAGACATGTGGCTCAGCTGTCAGCCAGCCCAACCACAAGTCATGTAAGTGAGGCCGTCTTAGATCATCCTATGTTAGTTGAGCTGCCAGATGACTACAGCCATATAAGTGATTCACACTGAGACTGTAGAAGAGCTATCAAGCTGAGCCTAGCCTAAATTGCCAACCCACAAGTCAAAGCCTAGAAGCCAAAGTCCACCAGGAACATACTTGTAGTCACACAAAGCTTTATTTAACTTGCTGCAGCAAGGGAGAGCATATATCAGAGGAATCAGTAAGAGGAATTTTGGGGGAGACTTATTATAGGATTTAAGTGTCTGCTGGTGATTCTACAAAGGGTTTAGGGAAGCAGGGGCCAGTTTTGATTGGGTGCTGTCAGGAAATGGGGACAACTTGGTGACTGGATCTCTCGGTAATTTTTATCTACGAGGTAGAGGATTAAAGTGGAATTAGAGTTGTCATTGATAACTCACGTTACCTAGAAGAGGAGGATGTTCTGTTGTTTCGAGGTTGCAGAGTGTCCTTGCCTCTGTATAGTTTCAGGCACGATCACAAAGTAGTGTTGTCTCTGTCTTATTCCTCCATGGTCAAAGAATGGCCCTGTCTGAGTATTGTTTCTATTCTGTGAAACAATGAACATTCAGGAGCATAATACATACATTCAGGAACACAACAGCTGACTACTGCTGGCTGTTGGGGCCATTTTTTACTTTCTCACACAGAATCATATACAAATAATATGATTGTCCTAAGCCTTTAAGTTTTGGAGTGGTTTGTAATTCAGCAATAGATAACTGATATGAACACTTTGCAATGCCCAAAGTTTTGTCCTGCTGTGGCCCCAAACCAGTGGGATTCTGAGTGGAGAAGTTCGGCAGAATGTGAGGAGTCAATGAGGCCTGCCAAGGACAAGGAACAAGAAGCACCTCAGAGGACTGAGGGGGCCACACACCTGGCAGCAGCCCGCCCCCCGTTCATCTACCTCCTCCTCTGAACCTGGCTCTGCCTCTTTCAGATGATGATTCCTAGAACTAGACCACGATGTTCCGTCTTCCTTTGCCAACACCTCTCCACTCATGGCCCTCTCCTGACTTGAGGGGGCAGTAAGGCCAAAGGCAGACTCCCCAAGACCACTTCTTGGTTAACATCTCTGACAGGCATATGAAAGCCTATACTCGTCTGTGCCTGAACAATCTAATGTGCTCACAGAGCCTTCTGTGGGTTCAGTCCTCATATATGATAGTGAAGCCTATTTGCTTTTTGGTAGACGGTTATATGTCCTTGCTCTGGGCACTGGAAGTGCTGGCCTGTTTTATGGAGACATGATTGGGGAGTAATCATTCCTGGTTGTTGTTGGACCCCTGGCATGGCCAATAAACCAAGAGTGAACTCTTCTGTTTTTTGACCAAGGGCTTTGAGCTTAAATCGCTGCCTGTCTGACTCTGGTCATAAATCTCCTGAGGACAAGTAATGCTTCTTGCATCCACTTCTTTAGTCAAAACCTTTAGTGAAGTAAAGGGGAGAAAGAGGGACAGTAAATCTTATCTTCCTCTTATGAATCCTCGATAGGCTGTTTCCTACTGACAGTTTAAAAATTGACTAAACTTAACCAACTTCTAAACTACGAGAATGTGTTTTTTCATTCACCCTCAAAGCCAAAGGCAGTCAGTTCATCAGAATCTGTCAGTGAGGTACAGAAAGATCCAGATGACTGAAAAGCAGCCACTTGTACTGGCTTCACAAAAAGGAAGAAAGTAAATCCCAGTGGGAACACTTGTTACATTTGCCTTGGTTCAATAGGTTCTTGAAAGAAAATGAGAAGCACTTGCTTCCTTTAAGGGTGTTGAATTGAATTTTATATGATAAATTATTATTACTGATCACAGGGGGCTGTTGAATTTTAATGGACCCACCTTCCTTCCTTCTTACTCTATCAAACCAGCACAGAACCAAACACTAATTGCAGAGTCATATGTATCAACTCAACCGCAATAAGCTGGATCATTCATTCGTTGCTAAAACTGCCACCAGGGTTCCGTTAACAGTTTGGCAGCCAATATCAATATTAAGATAGAAATTAAATCCATACTTTGAAGCCACAATAACTAAGCAAAGTGTTTCCACCCTGGATAAAAATATCCACCAGCCAGGTTCCTCTTTCTGTCCCTTTCTAGCTGTCATGTAAGTGTTTTGTATCTCAGTTTCCTTGTTTGTATTAATGTACTTCCATCCATCTCACAAGATTGCTATGAGGAACAAGTGATAAAATGTAAAATTGCTTTGAAAAATATAAAACTATATACAAACGTGTTCTCTATCAAATTTCATAAATGTATTTAATTTTTTATTTCATGAAATCTCACCATAATTCTATCACAGTGAGATAAATGGCAGCAGCTTAAAGCACATCCTTCCCACAAGAATAAATTGTGAGCTCCTTGAGGAGAAGAGTCATTTTCAATTCATTGGTACATCCACAGTGACATGAATTCCCCAGGGAAAGTTGCCTAGGAAATGCTTGCATAGGTATATAGATGACATGTGAGTTGACTGGATGGATGAATAATTGTTTGGATGGACGGACGGACGGACGGACAGATGGATGGCCAAGATGGTGTGCATCAAAATGGACATTCAGGTTGTCAAAATATTAAAATACTTCCACATTGGTTGGTAAAGAGCCCTTGCCCTTAGTTCCTAAGTGCCCCTGCTGTCCTGGCTGTCCTGGCTTCTCCCCCAGGGCCCTCAGTGCTTTTTCACAATCAAGCAACTGAAGAGTTACCTGGCACAGCATTCCGTGCTGGCAGGCATTCTAAGCGTTTGCTGTCTATGCCCCAACCTTTGTGAAACATTCTGACTATCACTCTTACTTGGATGTATGACTGTGATGGTTAATATTATGTGTCATCTTGGCTAGGCTATGGTGCCCAGTTGTTCAGTCAAACACTAGTCTACATGTTGCTGTGAAGGTATTTTGTAGATGTGATTAACATTTACAATAAGTTGACTTTAAGCAAAGGAGTTTACCCTGATAATGTGAATGGGACTTGTCCAATCAGTTGAAGGTCTTAAGAGCAGTAACTGAGGTTTCCCAGAGAAGAAGGAACTCTGTTGTATATCAGCCTCGCAAGGTGGAGCTCGTTTTCTGCAGCGTTTTGGGAGAAGTGTTGGTCTCACACGGGCCCTGTTCCAGCCATGTAAATGGCTGTCATTATGCAGCTTCAGCTCCCAATTGCCCTTGGCTCCATGCTGACCACCCCTTGGAACTCTGGGGCCGCCACCCTCCATGTACACTAGTGCCACCACCTTATTGGCTTTGACAGAGGTGGAGCAGGGGCTCCACTTCCCCTCAATTCCCCACAACAGTCTTTGGGCAGTAATGGTCCCCTGTTCAACACACACACACACACACACACACACACACACACACACTTCCCAATGATAAATAATAATATTCAGAAGCGAAACAGTTTAGAATGGGAGAAAGTATTTTCCTAAGAACACTTACCCCACTGTTCCTGCCTACAGGAGAGGTGGCCCTTTCATTACTGTGTCCTCTTGTCCACCCTCCTCTGTCCAGGCCATGCCCAGGATACAAAGGAAGGGGTGCTGAGAGCTTTAGTTGACCAACACTGGGTCAGGGTTTGGAAATTATAAATTCTTTACCTTGGACCAGATCAGAGTTCCTGTGAAGGTGGTCTCCTCTCTCCCTTCCCCTCCCAAAGGACTCTGTCAGCAGAAGGGTCACCCCCAAGGATCTATTCTCTGGGTTGGAAGGCAGGGAGAGGACTCTTCCAGCTCCAGTTATATCTCAGAAAGCTGCGTGTCACTGTTTCTTAAAAGCAAAGGATGCATCATCTACTATTTGGAAAAAGTTTTATCAAAGGGAATTTCCCATAAGAAACACAAGAATTAGGGTCCCATATGGAGCAGTTCTACTCTGCACACATGGGTTCATCATGAGTCGAAATTGTCTTAACAGCAACTAACAACTAGTCAAAATTATAACATTGTGACGTGGAGTTGGATAATAATGCCTGGGATTCTGCTTCTGTCCAGTATAAGAGCACTGCAGTGGGAGTCTCAAGACACAGAGTCCAACCTCATGGGAAGTTAGTTGTATGACCTGGAGAAAGTCACTTCACATCTCTGAGCCTGGGTTTCCTTAACTGCTCAGTGAGGAGGTGCATTAGAAAATAAAGCTTCTTCCATCTCTAAAATGCTAACCCTCAGAATAGTCTCTCAAGCTATCTCAGGGAATCTTCTTTGAATCAAAAATTTGAAATGTGTGATACTTTCATAGGGGCAATAATGATGTTTAACTGGCTGAAGTAGATACTCATTTTGCATTTTTTCTAGTTTCAAAGATAGAGTTACGTTATTTAATCACATTTACTTACCCAAATCATAGTGACAAATCATAGACATTCTGACCAGCAACGGCTTTAATCTCATGGAGGAAACTAGTCAGGATGAGGATGAAAATACACTCAAACTTATTAATCACTGTTATTAAAAAAAAAAAAAAAAAGTTAGGGTCCCAGACTGTGCACTGTATGAAAGACTGTGACACAGCAAAGGCCAGGCAATAAAATGTGTCAATCGTGTCTGCATTTTGAGAGGATAAAAACATAGTGGTGTCATCTTTCAACAGAGGGTATATTCAATGATATTTTATAATTAGCTCCCAGTCCGACACAAAGAATAAAAGAACTGGGATATCTCAATTCCCTCCGTCAGAGTGCCAGGAAAGAAGCATGGCAGTAATATCAGAGCAGCCACCTTCAACAGCACCTGCTAAATCTAAAGTGGAGATGTTCTTCTGACACATTATTCTCCATTCCCCGACCATTAGAGACCTGGTTGACTTTTGCCCTTCAAATGTAATATTTCTTGTTATTTTTTCTTGACAAAGCATAATAACTATAGTGTCAAATGGTAACACGTTAGAAGACATAAACATAGCACAGATGAAAGAAGGCTGCAGTGTTTGCTGGATGCATCAACCACGTGGTTCTCCAGGGTAACAGGGTTAATTTGCATCATCCTTAACCTCCAGAGATGGAGGTAGACTCCTGCTCTTTTCCCCACCCCCACCCTGTCTCCCTGGAGACACTGTTAGACAAAGTGCTTTCTCACGCAGGATTCTCCTCATACCCGCAGCCCTTGCATCTGTGTGTTTGCAGAGCTCGGGTCCTGCCCAGTGAAGCATTGAGCCATGAGCCTCCCCAGAAAGGACTTGCAGCCTGGCTCCCAGCATGGTGGCGGTCATCTGGACTGGCAGTGAGGACTGTGCTGGCTATAAATGCTCATCTGACCCCCTTGCCCTAGGCAGGGGAAGTGGGCTGGTCCTCTTAGTCTGAGCTGAGGGTTTTCCTCACTAACAAATAACTTCTATAATCATAACAATGACAGATTTCAAAAAACAGAGCCCTAGCCTCATCACTTCTGAGATGGCAGAGACAGGCAGAGGAATAAGAACCTCCCCCCTTTGTCTGTGGCACAAATGGCTCACGCTTGACTACTAACCTAAAGGTTGGCGGTTCGAACCCAGCCAATGGTGCCTTGGAAGAAAGGCCTAGCAATCTGCTTCCATAAACATGACAGCCAAGAAAACCCTATGGAGCAGTTCTACTCTAACACATGGGGTTACATGAGTCAGGATCGACATGACGGCAATGGGTTTGGTTTGAATTTGGGTTCCCTTTGTCTAGGCTTTATGGTTCACAAAGCACCTGATAGCAGTCAGGGTCTGTCCAGGAAAACAGAAATCCCTTACATATTTGATTGGAGGAATTTAATACAAGGCATTGGTTGATGAGGTGATAGAGCAGAAGATTTAAACAGGGAACTGGGGTGGGGGGAATGCAGATTAGCCACAGCAGGAAGCCTCTAACACACCAGCCTGTGAGACAATGGGAGGAGGGGGTGTTGCCAGAGCCCAGAAACCAGGTCTTCCAGCAGATGCTGAGTGTGGAGGGACAGGCCAGTGGGAGCTGGGACCATCAGGGAGGGGCTGTCTGGTAGAAGCTGGAATTGTCACAGAAATACAGTCATTGCTGAGATGCAGGAAGCAGAACCAGAGGGGGAAGCATCAGGACATTTCCTTTCCTCCCTCTTTCCTTCCAGTTTTCTACCAGGTCTCTTATTGCCCCAGCCTACCAGGAAAGGGAGCCTGGAAGTGTAGTTTGCTATGATCAGAAGAGGAGCCGAGGACGGGTTGGGAATGGACCTGAAGCACTGCAGTCTGCCAGTCTTTCTTTTTCCCTGGTGCACAGACCAGGAAGACCAAGACCAAGAGCTGAGATGACCTCCCCATCATAAACTCCAGCTTTGCCCTTCTGGTTCCATCACACCCTTGAAAGGGGAGCGAGAACATGCAAAGGGAAGGGCCTGCTCAGATGTGGGAAAGAAAAAACATCCTAGAAAGAATATGGGAGAACCAAACCCAAGGGCTGAGAGGGTCATAACAAGGAGTTTGCTTAGACTGGGCTCCTAAGGAAGGTGTGGATTTGGGGTTTTGAGGGTTGGGGGTTGTCTCGGAAAGCAGCAGAAATCTAACCTCCCACATTTTATTAGAGACCTAGTCTAGAGGTGGTCCACAATAAAGCAGAGGGAGAGAGATCAGGCTGGGGCTTCCAGCTATATAGAGGTGATTTTGTAACCACATCATGTGCTTGCATTTGACAAACTAGTGTTATTTGAACCACGAATGCTTTGCGCTATGATAAAATAGTCCTCACAGTTAATAAGGCTTGTGGTGCTCTTGTGAGTCGGGTTAGCCAGGCAGGCCTGCCTGGAAGTCCAGTGCTGTAGCTCACTCTTGTGGCCTTGGACTCATTATCTAACCTTTCAGAAGTTCTGCTTCCTCTTCCAGAAGATGGGGTTCCAGGATCTATGGCGAGGATGACATGAGACAATGAACCATAAAGGAATTAGCACAGAGCCTGGCTCCCAGAAAGTGCTCAGATGATGTGGATCTGGTCTGTAAGAGAGAGAATCCTTTTACAGCCTTGGGCAGAGCCACCTGTCTGGCTGATCCCAGGCGAGGAATGGCCTCCTGCCACTTGTCTTTACAGCTGGGTGATGAAGGAATCCCGAGAGTGGGGCTGAAGGTGGCAAATGACCTTCCGAGCCTGTCGTTCCTTCATCACAAGAAACAAATCATGGCCTGTTGGGACAGCCCTGGAAGCAGAAGGAGGTCAGAAAAATGTACTTTCACTGGTAAAATTTACAGCCTTTAGATGCCTGTGAAGGTCCTGTAGCATGGCTTGTATTGTTGTGTTGAAAAAGAAAAGACCCTTATGGAGACAGGGAAAATCCTGTGCTATTCTCACTGCTGAGGAGGCTGGCAGTGGTCCAGGACCCAAGAACCCTTAAGGATGGGGAACAGCTGGAGCAGGGGAATATGAAGGGGCAGCCAATGGGCCTGTGAAAATGCTCAGATGTCTCTGAACCTCCCAGGCTCCCTGCCTGGCCTCCATGGGCAGCCTCACTGGCCCCTGGTGACAGCTGGGAGGGCAGAGGAGGCTGAGGCAGTCAGTGGACTAACTACTTGATACCAAAGAGCATGGAGGAAGAGTGGTCCAGCACACAGAGAGGAAGGATGCAAGGAGCAGGATGCCACTGGGTGAACAGAGGCCAGAGCTCTGTATAAAGAGCCAGAAGGCAGTTACTAGAACATAAAATTACATCTAGTCTTCCTGAAAGAAATCAATTCCTTCACAAGGAACTCGGGCTGCTTCATCTGAGATTTTAAGCCATGGTCTTAAGACAGAGTCTTATTTCTTTAGAGCTATTTGCACAAACCACTACCGCCACACGCCCATACTGCCAGGGTGCAATCACAGTAGCTCTGCAGTCCTGTTTAGTGTCAAAATAATAACCACTCAAAAAAAAAAAAAAAATACAATTTTTGGAGGATGGAGAGAGAGAGGAATGAGAAGGCTCTGGAAACTCTAAGGAGGGCCACAGTCGCTGAATCCACGATGCAGAGGGCAGTGCCCATTTACAAACTTTGTTTGGGTATCACCAGGTAAAGGTCACCAGGAGAGGCTGCAAAGCTCTGCCCCTGACTGTCTGGAATGAGAACACTGTGGTAAAACCAGATGGGACACATGCTCCAGTGGAGGACAGCATGACTGTGCCCAGGTACAAGTCTGGACAAGATGGAAGGGAGGGGCCACTCTGACAAGAGTCTGGTGGAATGTCTTGGTCAAGGAGGGGTTTGGGTGAAGTCCATAGGAGAGCATAACAGGTAAATATGGGGGCTGGGCTAGGGTGTCTCAGGGAGAGCACAGAGCTTCAGCAAAGGGGCAGAAGTGGACAACCCTGTTCTGGGGACAGGAAGTCATTTTGATGTGTCTGGAGTGGTGAGTGTGGGGCAGTATCGTTTGTCAGCTGGTATATATTGTCTTAATGTCAACATGTAACACCAGTAATTCATGTTTACTCAATATTCATTTTATTAA
The DNA here is from genome assembly GCF_000243295.1 of Trichechus manatus latirostris. Lineage (NCBI taxonomy): Eukaryota > Metazoa > Chordata > Mammalia > Sirenia > Trichechidae > Trichechus > Trichechus manatus. Next base: position 12,479,174 of record NW_004444014.1, on the reverse strand, counting down.
ACTTTGGGGGCCAGGAGAAAGAATCTGAGCCTCATTTGACTGAACCAACAGTGGAAGGGTGATTCCCAGGCATTGTCTGTGAGTCGGGAACAGGGAGGGAGTCATGTTGCAGCCCAGCAGCGGGACTTCTGGAGGACAGTCCCTAGTGACAAGCTCAGAGGAGGTGATAGGCCTCATAGGTCACCCTAATTCTGTGAAAACTACCACCCTCCCAACCATGCCCCACCTGTCATCACCACCCACAAACACATCCATTTCCTGCCCTTCCTGCTCGCACTGCCCACAGTGGGCCACATCTGTGGGTCTGATTTGAGGCCCCCCCAACTTGACACTGGCCTTGTAGGTCCAGGCCATTCCCCACTGCAGCCCCTGGGACCTGAGAGCTGCCACAGAGGTGCCACTGCAGGGCGAACCCTTGTCTCTATGGGTACAATGCTGCAAATACATGCTATACCTTATGAATACTAAAGCTGATCACAAAAGTAAATTAAAATATTACATAAACATGCTTTTACAAATATTTGTTAAGTAAGATTAAACGTTTAATATACAAGCTGCCATGAATAGTCCCTTTGGCAGGTTTTTTGCTTAGATTAAACTAGCTGGCACTATTGTTTTGTTGTTGTTATTTTTAAGTTGAAAGAAAATACAGAAAAGCTTTTCTTGCTCATCCTCTTCCCCTTCTTCCTGATTCAGTCTTTTTTTTTAAATAATATTTTATTTTGTTTTTGGTGGAAGTTTACATAGCAAATTAGGTTCCCATTTAACAATTTCTACACAAATTGTTCAGTGACATCAGTTACATTTTTCACAATGTGTCACACATTCTCATTAATTCCATTCTGGCTGTTCTGTTTCCAGTAATCTAGTTTCCCGGCCCCCTTACCTTCTTACTTTTGCTTTAGAGTAATTGCTGGCCATTTAGTCTCATGTAGATGATTTTTTAAAGGAATGCAGTACTCACGGGTGATATTCTTCATTTTATGAGCCAATCTGTTATTTAGCTAAAGGGTGACCTCAGGGGATAGTTTCAGTTCAAGGTTTAAAGAGTATCTCAGGGAGATAGTCTCGGGGAGTCCTCCAGTCTCAACTGGTTCAGTAAGTCTGGACGTCTTAAGGATTTGAGTTCTTTTCCACGTTTTTCTCCCATTCTGTCAGGATCCTTCTACTGTGGCCCTGATCAGAACAGTAGGTAGTGATAGCTGGACACACATGTAGTTCTTCTGGTCTCATTGTAGGTGAGGCTGTAGTTTGTGTAAACTATTAGTCCTGTAGACTAGTTTCTTCTCTGAGTCTTTGGTTTCCTTCTTTCTCTTTTGCTCAGAACAAGTAGAGACCAATAGTTGTATCTTAGATGGCCACTCGCAAGTTTTTAAGACCCCAGACACTACTCATTAAACTTGGATGCAGAACATAAGCTTTATGAACACAGAAAACCAATCTCTCGAGGTGTTTGGTTATGTCTAAGAAGTGTCTGTAACTGTGTCCCCTATGTGGTTTATTATATCTATGAATTATATATGCATGCACACACATACATGCATATACACTTACATATATATACATCTATACGTGCACACCAATTCAGTCTTAAAGCCATTTGATGAGGCAGAGAAAGGCAGGCAGGAGCTGTGGTGGCCCTGAGAAGCATATTAGAACCCAAGTGGGGTGAGGAGGGTGTCCCGGTGGGAGGGCATCAGCATGGAGCAGGACTGATGTCTGAGATGGGAGATTGACTATGTACAGGGAGATTAGTCAAAGAAGAAGAAATATTGAGGGTAATGGGAGCAAGCTTCTCACTGACAGAAAAGAGTTACAAATAAGGAAAGAGAAAACGAGAAGAAACCCTGTGGCATTGAGTTGGAATTGGCAGTATCAGCATGAACTCCTATTTTCCTATATTTATGTATGTTGTTAGGTGCCATCAGGTAGATTTCAACTCATTGTGACCCCGTGTGACAAAGTAGAACTACCCCGATAGGGTTTTCTAGGCTGTAATCTTTATGGGAGCAGACCAACAGGTCTTTGTCCCTCGGAGCCGCTGGGTGAGTTCAAACTGCCAACCATTAGGGTAGCAGCCGAGTGCTTAACCATTGCACCACTAGGGCTCCTTACGTATATGTATAGGATCCCATAATGAGGGGATCAAAGTTAGCTCACCTGTAATGGGATAAATTAAAATCATGCAGCACTGATCCGATGCTCTGAATAAAACATGCCATTTCATGATATTCCTGCGAAAGCGTAACCTGAATGTAATCATGTGAAAAGCATGGCTTCTAACCGGTTCAAGCCGGTTCTGTCATGGCCAACGAAACGAAAAAGAGACAGATCTGAATTTTTTCGATTTGGGTGATTCCGCATAGTAACCAGAATAGGAAAAATTGCAGGAAAAAGACTCGGAAGAAACATCGTGAGCGCTTTCAGGAGCCTGATATGTGAAACTGGATTATTGGCAGGACTGTGAAGAATGACATACATCTAAAGCAAAGCAGTCAGCTACCATCTTTGAGCAGGGTACTGCCATCTTTGAGCAGGGCACATCTGTTTCCGGCTCTGCTCAAAATCCAGTGGGCAAGAGATTTGGTTGCTGTGCCACATGTCCACTGCCCTTGTTTTCTAAAAGGGACATTAAGTTTCTAGCGGGACTTTAACCTGTAATTATTCCCATTCCAGTTCATCCAAATTTTAAAACTTAGGGTCTGTTCCAGAGATACTCCCTCGGCCATGATTGAACTTAGAAGAACCAGTTCAAAGCCCTGGTGAAAACATCAGACGGACCCAAATTGAGAGACTTTCTACAACCCATTGCCATCGAGTTGATTTCGACTCATAGCGACCCTATAGGACAGAGTAGAACTGCCCCATAGGGTTTCCAAGGAGTGGCTGGTGGATTTCAACTGCCGACCTTCTGGTTAGCAGTCAAGCTCTTTAACCACTGTGCCACCAGGACTTTTCTACAAGATAACTGGCGTGAAAATCGGAATCCACTCAATGGCAACTGGTTTTTAATCTTCAAAACTGTTGAGTTAATGAAAGTTGAGGGAAGACTGAGGAATTGACCCAGATTTACGGGGACTAAAAGGAAATAACAACTGGATACACCATGATTTGGGACTGGATTCCTTTGCAGTGGTTAAGATTTAGTCATATTATTATATTTCACTAAGAGGTGTAATTTTTTAATGTATTAAATCTCCTCAGGAAAAGTTGTAGAAAGACTAGAAAATTGTGCATTAACTTTTTTTTTCTTTTTTTGAAAACATTCAAAGGACTTATCAATAAAGTAAGTATGCCTTTTCCAACCGTCTTTTTCAATACTTGAAGGTTTTAGCTTTTGTTTGAAATAATATTTTTACAAATTATACTTTAAGGTCTGTTCTTTTCATAGGGTTTTGCACATTAGGTAAACCCATATTTCAGATAATCTTTTTTATAAATGTCAGTTAAAAAAATAGAATGTGGTTCAAACACATTATAATGTTGATTTGAGTCAACATTTTCCTAAAAATTACTGCTATTTACACTTCAAAATTCTGCCACTGAACTTGAACCTGGTTATGCATGTTCTTCCCTTTTTTCTTCTAAATAATAAAATGATCCATTTTCTCAATTGTCAAGAACTGAAAAATGCCTTGTTCTCAAAGACACATCTGGGGTGTTAAGTGGGGTAGTGAATGATGTTGCAACTATCACTCACATGGTCTAGCAAAAATTATGCAGAGAATCTGGGTGAAGGATATATAAGTCTTCATTGTACTATTATTGCCATTTTTTCCCCAGAAGTTTGAAATTTTTCAAAGGAAATATATGGAAAAAAATAATTTGGTGTACATCTTTAAGATGACCCCCATGGCCTTTAACCCTGTGTTATTCTGTGATTATGTTACATTATACTGACAAAAAAGATTATCTGGGTGAGCCAAATCTAATCACATGAGACCTTTAAATGCAGATGTTTCTCAAGTTGATAGCAAAAGAGGAAATCAGGGAGATTCCAGAAGGAAAAATTTAAGCAAAGTATAAAATAAATATCCATGAGTCCATACTGACATACACAAATGATTGAATAAACAAATAAATGAGGGATTGTTATTGTTGTTAGTTGTTGTCAAGTCAACTCACAGTGACTTTATGTATAACACAAGGAAACACTGCCCGGTCCTGAGGCATCTTCATGATCATTGGTATGTTTGAGTTGTTAAAACAAAAACTATATTAAGTGAATAATACAAATCGATTGAAGTTTTTTAATAATATACAGTTTGCAAATTGGGGTAACATTTCGACTAGAGAGTGAAAAATGTTCCAAAGAAGAAACATCTTCCATAGATTCTTTACTTCAGCTCATTGCTAGCAATTATACATTGCCATGGAAATGGGACCAGAATAGTGTTTACAAAAAAAATATTAATCCTAAAACACAGCTTTTAGTCTGACCTTTGAAGTTTCTGTTGTGGAAATTACACACAGATAATTCTTTAAAAGAGCACAACGCGCAAGGCAAAACGGTCTTTGCTAATTAAGCTAGGCTATTGTTTGAAACCTGGTGGCACAATGGTTAAACTCTTGGCTGCTAACTGGTTGGCAGCATGAACCCACCCAGCAGCTCCACAAGAGAAAGATCTGGTGATCTGCTCCCACAAAGATTAAAAACCAAACAAACTTGTTGCCGTTGAGTAGAGTCCAACTCATAGCAGCCCTATTGGACATAGTAGAACTGCCCCATAGAGTTTCCAAGGACTGCCTGGTGGATTCGAACTGCTGACCACAGCCTATATGAAACTCTATGGGGCAGTTCTGCTTTGTCACATGGGGCTGCTATGAGTTGAAATCAACTTGACGACACCTAACAATAACATCGTTTGATGTAAACCAGTCTTCTCAAGGCTCAAGGTTCAAAGATCATCTCAGGGTGACAGCTTGAGTGGGTTTCCTCAACTTCGATGGAACCCAGAAATCTGGATTCCACGAGACTGAAAAACTCCGCCCCTCAGAGTCCACTGCTGTGGCTAAAACGGGGCATAAGAATTTCATTTAATTTATGTAAATATTCGCCCCTCAAGGAAGTGGAGCATAACTCACTGTGGGCTGCTCATGGTGACTTCTTTCCAAAGAGTACAGTATAGAAAAGGGAGAGAAAGAGTAACTTTACAGTGGAGAAACATGACAAATACTACCTTGGCCAGGTGATTAGATTTAACAGCATCAGTGATAAGTCCTGTTGATAACATGTACTGTTGGTATGATGTGATGAAAATAGTGCTTTACCTCTGTGGCCTTCCTCTCAAAAACCTATAACCTCAATCTAGTCATGAGAAGAGCATCAGACAAATCCCAGTTGAGGGACATTCTACAAAATACCTGACCAGTACTCCTCAAAACTGTCGAGGTCATCAAAACAAGGAAAGGCTGAGATCCAATAGGAGCTTAAAGAGACATGACAACTAAATATAATGTGGTATCTGGGTTGGATCCTGGAACATAAAAAGGATATTATAAGCAAAAAACTAAGGAAATATGAATAAAGAATGAACTTTAGTTAATAATAATGTATCAGCATTGGTTCATTGGCTGTAATAAGTGTATCACAGCAGCAGCATAAGATGTTAACATAGCAGCATATGATGAAACTGGTTGCAGAGTATACCAGAATTTTCTGTACTATCTTTGCAAATTTTTTATAAATCTAAAAGTATTCTAAAAATAAAAGTTTGTTTAAATATTTTTTAAAAAGAAATGACTCAATATCACAATTTTGCTCCCCTCCACAATGAACGAATAGCTGTAGACATTAACTATAAACAACTGCTATGATCACAAAAAGAGAGACAATCAGACATTAGGTGTCCCCTATAGTCCTGCCAAACACTCTTGCTGAAGACATTAAATTGAGTCTGGTCCAGTCTCTGGCTCCAGCTGTCAATTTGCAAGAAATACAGAAGACAGAGGAACATGTTGATCTTCGCCTTGTAGGGACAATCAACAAAATTCAATACCACCTATCAATAAACCTGTACCTGTTGCCGTTGAGTCGGTTCCAACTCATAGCGGCCCTATAAGATCGAGCAGAACTGCCCTATAGGGCTCCCAAGGAGCGGCTGGTGTATTTGAACTGCTGGCTTTTTGGTTAGCAGGCAGGGTCTTAACCACTGCTCCACCAGGGCTCCATCATCTATCAATAGTGAAACTCCAAGATTAAAAACAAAAACTAGAGAATGTAGCAACACACTAAAAAAAAAAAAAAAAAGTTAAGTTATCATCACGAAGGGCTCCCTCATGAATGTAAGGTTAATTCAATATTAGGAAATTTATTAATAATAACAAGAAGAAAAAAAATACATCCATGGATGTGAAAGGCATTTGATGAAAGTAATCCTCAATTACTGATTAGTCTGACTAAAATAGGAATAGATGGGTATCTTCTTAAGATGATTTTAAAAGAAGTCTACTTAAAATCAAAAGCCCATATTACACTTAATGATAAACATTGAGAATTCATGTAAAATTCATAAACAAGTTGGTGATAGTAACCATCACCCTATGTATTAATGCTTCTAAAAAGACAAATCAGTGTAACTTTTTTTAAAAAAAGAAATAGGTCAAAAATAAGAAATGAAGAGGAGAAATTATTTTTGTTTGGACTTGATATAAATGTATACCTGGAAAATCCAACTGAGAAATGATAAGAAAATTTGACAAATTAGGTTTAAAAATAATAAAGTCAACAGCTTTCCTACATGCAACAATAACCAGTTAGCAAATATAACAGAATAACAGATTTCATTTCAAAGTGACATAAAAACAAGGTAAAAATTACTAGGAATAAAATTGTTAAAGATGCAAAGTATGAGAAAAATTTTAAACTTTATTGGCAGAACTAAAAGAAATACATGGAAATATATATATACATATACAGTTATATATACAGTGAAAGAGTTTTAAAAATACGTAACATTAAAAATAACAACAAAAACTATAAAATACCTAGGAACAAATCTAACAAAAAATGTCCAGAATCTTTATGGAGAAAATTATAAAACTTTACTGAAAGATATAATAGAAAACCTAAAGAAAAAAAGAGACATATCATGCTCAATAATTTCAAATAAGTCAATGATCTCAATGAAATGACAATTGAAATCCTCACAGGGTTTTTTATGGAACCTAACAAGGTGATTTGAAAACTCTCATGGAAGAGCAAAGGACCTTAGCTAGGACACTCCTCGAGAGAATAAAACACTGAGACTTATCAGAAAGCCACATGGGATAATGTGGAAGCACTCACCATACCACACTATAACTATTGCTGTTGTTATTGCTTTTAGGAATATTCTTGACTAATAGAACCCTTTTGCCTGCTGCCATTTTATCTGGCACACATAGAGGGTTAAAGCCAGTTTGCTCAGTGCATGGATAAGCCTTAATCCTTTTCTTCAGAAGATGGAAATGCCACACTGAGATTTGGCTCCCATGGCTGGAGAAACTTGGATCTGCCTGCCCTGACAAGTTCTCCACCATCTCCTAGAAATCACTGTGGACCCTTGTATCCCCTTGCCTCTGTGTCTGGGAAATGCAGCCTCCCAAGTGCCAGCCTCCCGGGAAAGTCTGATACTAACCCTGCCAAGGTGCCAAGTTGGACCTGAGTAGCTCCAACCAGCCTTCCATTCCTGCTGGTATTTAAGCAATCAGTTCATTGAACAGCAGCCCTGTGGTGCAGTGGTTAAGAACTCAGCTGCTAACCAAAAGGTTGGTAGTTCAAATCCACCAGGTGCTCCTTGGAAACCCTATGGGGCAGCTCTACTCTGTCCTATAGGGTCACTATGAGTCGGAATCGACTTGACAGCAAGGGGTTTGGGGTTTTTTTGTTTTTTTGCGGGGCAGCTCTACTCTGTCCTATAGGGTCACTGTGAGTCAGACCCATCGACTTGACAGCAACAGGTTCGGGGTTTTTTTGTTTTTTTTGGCTTTTCATTGAATAATACTTATTGCTAGAATGAGAGAGTTCAGCATTGATTCTACTCCTATTTTTCATTTTCATTGATATAAGTACTAAGTACCCTTATTCATATAAAAAAGTAGATGGGAATGGAAGGAGATTTGTTATAGCAATTTGGTCAATTCTTTGAACTCCCTCCAGTTTTATGCCAAAAATCACAGAGGAATATATCATCAAATAATTGAAATTAAAAACTTCAAAAAATTTCCTGAGACCATAATGCTTTATAATTAAGATTATAAATTATTAATAATGTCTTTTATCAAAATTATATGTTGCTTTATGCATTATAAATTTGATAAGTATTATTAAACATAAAAAAATTTGAAAACACACTTGCAATAAAATGTTATTTGCTTTAAAAAAATTGAAGCAGGTATTATAGTCAGAAAAGTTTTTTAAGTTTGTAATTTAAATGATACATTTTTTAACAAAGAAATATGTCAAACCAATAAAGCGTAAGTATTTTATAATAGGATAAAATTATTAGGAAAATAGAATGGAATAAGGGTGCCAGGGGCTGGAGCTTGGAAGCTGCAGTCCTGGATATGGGAGGCTAGGAGCTAGAGGAGCCAAGGCTGGGGACCCAGGGAACTGGGGTAACCACTCTCTGCTCCCACCTCCCCTGCCCTGACCACAGGCCTTGGTTTCCTCTCAGTGTGCTTTTTTCCAAATGTTCCTGGAAAATAGACATTGCTCTCTTTTGCCATTATTCCACTTTTTTTTTTTTAATGTTTATATTCTTCCATTGTCCTTTCCAAAGGCTGAAGGCATTTAACTATCACAAGAGCCCCATTGCTTCTCAAATGTGATTTGGGTGGCTCCGCCTCTGCCGGAGGCACTTACACCTGCCTGCCTAGGATCAAAAGCCAGAGAAGCAGGTATTTTATGAGTCCAAGGCCCTGTGCCTCCTGGGCAGGTCTCCTTCAGACCTCTTCAAGACAAAGGGTCCTAAACAGGAATACCAAGAGCACCCTTACACTCAACAGCCCAGGTTACCAAACTAGGCCCTCAGAACTTTGAGGGGAAAACCTCAATGTCACCTCCCCTCTCAGAACCAGATTCCTTGCCTCCTTTTGGGTCACAGTGAAATGGAAATGTTAGGATGTTAGGAAACAGAAATCGGCCCAGGGGTTTCTCCCACCATTTATTCACTATCAAAATTTAGAACTAATTAAATAGAGAGCACTTTCTAATAATAAACTCAATGTCAGCAATGTGGTTTTAGAAAAATATAATCTGTCATTAAGTTGTTTTTAATTTTATTGGTTTTATAGTTGAAAAATTATTTTGGTTTTATATAGCCTTGGACATATGTTATATGTTTGTACTTAGTATAAAAATAATTTAAATTCACACAGGGTGTCTGGTAATGCTTTTTTTTTTTTCTTTAAAGAGGTTCTGTATCTTACTCAAATTTGAAAAACATGCCTTAATGTATAATCATGAGAGACTTTGGGGAGCAACTGTAAACAGAAAAGAAAACCCAGACCCAGGCTCAGGCACACTTGATATAACTGCCTCCCAGAGAGAAGGATTGGGAATTGGCACTAGAGGTGCTCCTGGGGTGTTGAGGGCTGAGGGGTTGTCCGGGGAATGTGTAAGAGGGTAACTGGTCCATCACCCCACAGTAGTCAGGACTCTCAGCTGCTAGTGACATAAGTCCCAACTCAGACTGGCTTGGTCCTAAAGGGAATGTCCTAGCTTAGAGTGGTCCCCAGGCCAGCTGGAGGGCTCCAGGACATCCTGCATGGAAGGTCAGGTGGCAGCCCTGACTTAACATCTTTCCAGCTTGGTAACCTCAACAGAAGAAGAGATCTTATTTCTGCCACTATCTGTGTATCAGGCCCAAAAAGGACCTCTGTGGCTCAGTCTGAGTGTAGACCAGCTGTGTCCAGGAATGACGCAGGCCTGAGCACTGTGGCAAAGAAGAGGGGGCTGGTTCCATAAAAAGGGAGTGGGGTAAACTGTGCTGGCCAAAGGTAATAGCTCTATCACTGTCTACCATGGTGTACCCACTGGGCTCTGTTTCTATAACCCCAGACCTACAGTCACTCCAAGTCCGGGCAGACAGAGTGGTACCCTGCGGAAGAGCTACCAGAACTGGGGCTTGCAGGGAACAGGCCCAGCAGAGAGGGTCTTGGTTCTCCACTGCCACCTTTCCTGGGGGTAGGTGAGTTGAGGGTGGCCAAGATCACTCCCAGGTTCAATGTTTTGCTGGACTCACAGGACTCAGAAAAGCTATTATGCTCATAGTTACGGTTTTTACAGCAAATGGAGGCAGATTAAAATTAGCAAAGGGAAAAGGCACATGGATAAAGTCCAGGAAAAACCAGGTACAAGCTTCCATTTGTCCTCTCCCAGTGGGGTGGCACAGTCAGCACTTAATTCTCCCAGCAATGATGTATGACAACATCTCACACTGCAAAGATATGCTCCTGGGAGCACTAACCCATAATGTGGACACCCCCGTGAAGGTCATGGAGCTACCCTGAGACTGGGGGGGCAACCGCCAAACATGTAAAATATCCAAAAGACTTGTGCATGCCCTTTAAATTCATCTGGAAGCATTGTCTAACAAGGCTGTCTAAGGGTCATTTGCTGCCCTAGAGAAATGTAACCTGGTTTGATGTATTATTGACTACTGATCAGAGCACAGACTCTGTTATACTAGATATTGACTTATAGAAGATTGATAAGATGTAAATTGTTTCTGTCCAGTGGAGAAGACAACCCCAAAGATTATGGTTTTTGTCCTATGGATATTACCAGCTTTATCCCAAATTTAGCAATCTGTTGTCTACTTTCTTTCACTGGCTGTATATACCTGTTCCATTTCAAATTGTTTTGCTGCTTAGGCAAAAGACTTGACCAGTGTTTTTCAACCAATTTATGCAGATACTCAAAGAGCTAACAATGGTCACTCCCAGGACAATCTGAGCATTCTACCTGCAGAAGTTAAAACACTGTCAACCTGGGGGTGCTGCAGGGATTTTTCTGGAGCCCCACAGTACAGATCTCAGCAAGGGTGTTGGGAGCAGTCTATTTGCATACTTCACACTTCCCTGGCTTAGAAATTTATTGATTCAAATATGCAAAAAAGCCTGGGGCAGGGACTGAGTAGGTGTGAAAGACAGCCTGATGGCTCTGCTTAGCATCAATTAGCATTTCAAAAAGTGTCAAGTTTCAGCAAGACCTTTCTTTAACTGCTGCTAATCGGAGGTTCCAGAGGGAGCAAAGGAACTATCTGCAGTTGCAAGTCCTGTGCTGGGAGAAGGAAGGTGTCCAAAAAGATATGGGGGGTGAAATGGGGGATGGGGTGGGGCTTCATCCATAAATACCAAAAGTGTCCTTAGTTGGTGGGGTGGTGGTGGTGGTGGTGGTGGTTTAGATCCCTTTAAGTGTGCTTCTCTCAGTTTTCCATTCACAGTGGAGCCTTGGCCCCAGGTTGGCCACTTTCCTTTTCCATCCCTGTTGGTAATGTGGAGACAATGCCAAATACTAAGAAAAAAGATGTTTTTCCTGTTTCTCTGCTGTCATTTTATTGTGTTCTTTTAAAGGAAATAGAGCCTGTCACCGTAAAATCACTCCCTTTTTACTACTGAGGATATTTTTCCTTTGAGCAGTTGGGGCTGGGAGGAGGACAGGAAACTGAAGAGCTGATATGACTTACCCAGTGTGGAAATAAACAGACTACCCAAATGAGAGCAGAGAGGCTATTTATTCAGAACTTATTATAGCAGGGGGTCAGCCACCATCACTTGTGGCTAGCAGGGGAGTGGAAAAGTTCTACAGTGAAAGCAAGGGAAGGCTCAGGCATGCCTTGATTGGAGGTTGTTGACATAGGGAAGCTGGATGTGGGCTAATTAGAAGGGAGGTGGGAGTATTGTCCTAGTGGAAACACTGGATCAACTCGCCAATAGATATTAAAATAAAAATTTTATTGAAAGAATAATTTCATTCCATGGGAGAACACGCAGCATTTCATACTGGCCGCAGTACATGTTCTGCTTTGCCAGCAGAACAACGGGGTACTTAACAGACAGTAAGTAAATGCAAAGGAGTTCACATCAAAGCAATTTCAGTGGAAGGAAAGAAAATTTACAAGGGGTGATTAAACTACAAACTTTCTTAATATGGATTTCTAGCCTAACAAAAATCTCTTATTCTTGATACAATTTGACTAAGGCAATATTTCTGACGTGAAATATATAAACATTCTTGGTGTAGGGGTTTAGTGATGGTTTGCAAACTGAGTCAAGATTAATTGGAGTCTTTGAAATGTAGAGTGAAGATTAAATTAGCTCTAAATCTGAAGTCTTTTTGAAATGTAAACATTGCGCATCCATCCAAGGGGGAGTGAGATAGGGCCCAGGAATTCAGTTAACAAGTTTATTTACATAAGTTAAAGCCTGAATCTCTGCACTCTTTGTGTTACCAACAGTCAAGACTTTTACTGCTGTGATCTGTCTCCTTATTTTAACAAACTTAGTTTCTACCTAGTTACTAATTTGCATAGCACTAGCAGATTGCAGTGGAAAAATGCTAATGAGTGAAAATTAATTTGGAAGTCAGAATGAGGGAAAAGGCTTGATATATACCTATTTTGGCTATGAAGTTATTTATAGGTTCTAATTTTACTTAACATTGTCAGTAAAGTGCCTTCTCTGAGGCCAGATGCATAAACATTCTTAACAGGTACTGGGCTTTTGTTTTTCAAGAAATAAAACCTTGATAAAATGCTGAATGATTTCTTAGAAGAGTAGAAATGAAATTCTTAGTTTAATTCAAAATGGAATTTTTAATTTTTGGTCTCAAATTACCCAATTTAGATATGCCAGCACCTCAGATTCTAAAATCCACATATACAGTGTCCTGTGTGATTGGTTTGGGGAGCATACTTGGCTTTCTCTGGTTGGTCCTGAGTTGGAAGCAAGGCAAAAAAATAGGGAAGCCGCAGGTACTGACCAAGCCTTGACTGTCCTGGATGATTGTTGCAGAGGTTGTGGTTTGGCTTCTTGGGCTGGTTGCTTAGAGTTTGTGGATCAGAGTTCTATTGTCATATGTATTTTTTGTATACTTAGTCTCTTACCAGGATCATATTTATCATAAAAACTAAGATCAAGCAAATAAATGACTTGTTCTCAGACTGCACTAAGAGCTCTGACAAATCTGGAGCACAAATGGCAACCAGTTTAGGAACAGCTACTATTACACCTGAAACATCACTCAAAGGCATTCTTGACTTCCCATTCCATTATCACCAGGAAAGTGGGCTCCTCAGGTTCGTTGCCAGTGGCAGCTAAACAGGCTGGGTTGTTGGATTATGGTCTAAGGGTCTGAGGACATACAGCTGCCACAATGCCTCTCCAGGGCTTCCTGATCAACAGGTCTCTGGATGCTTCATTTAGGGGTCTTTTAATCAACAGCATATTCAGTGGGATGCCCAAGCTATGGTCAGAGCCAAGAGTGGGCAAGACGCCAAGACACCTATGAAATGGATGTTAACCTGACCAAACTAGGCCCAAGATGGAGTCACTTATGCTAAGCCCTATGTCAGCAAACCAAAACCTAGCTAGTTTCTATTTCCTGAAAATTCCTGACCTTCCTAGGAGCTGAAACCTAAGTCAACTAATCTGCACTTGATGCCTCAGCTATAGCATATGACCAGACTATGAAAGTTCCCAATATGTCATATATGAAGGAAAGTAACTTAGAATTAACCAATCACTTTTTACCTAGTGTTACTTCCTTGTTCTTGTACCACTTTGCCCATATAACTTTGGTCTCATCCACTTGTACTTCAAAGCTCTTGTCTGACTTCCAGACCAGATGCCCTCCAATTCATGAATTCCAAATAAAACTTATGAGTTAATACATAAATTTAATCTTGTGTAAATTTTAGTTTTTCATTGATGGTCGGCTAGCCAGGATAAGAATCCTCCAGCCCCAGAGATGGGGGAAGTAGAACTGCAAGAAGGCCCAGCAATGAAAGACAGATCAATCAACAGAAGAAATGAACCAAGGAGAGCAAGAAAGTCAGATTAGCTTGCTGTTGCCACAGGTCACTAAGTGGAAATGGAATCCGTTTTGTACTTTGGTTCACAATGCTCAGACCAAGATGATGGCAAATGGGAGACAGATCGCCCAAAAGGAAACTCGGTCCTTTCTTATTCTTTTCTCCAAGTGGAGAAACCTGATCTCTTCAATTGTTCTCAAAGTTGGCTTCTCTGGCAGAAATGTCATTCTCATTACCTCCATTCTTCCTTTCCCAGAGCCCCTGGAGCTGGGCCCCCAAGCTAGAAAGGAAATGTGAAGCCTGTGGCGGCCCTTCCTAGAAACCCACTGTCTTGGATTGAATCGTGTCCCCCAAAAATATGTGTCAACTTGGCTAGGCCATGATTCCCAGTATTGTGTGATTGTCTACCATTTTGTCATCTGATGTGATTTTCCAATGTGTTGTAAATCCTACCTCTATGATGTTAATGAGGCAGGATTAGACGCTGTTAATGAGGCAGGACTCAATCTACAAAATTAGATTGTGTCTTAAGTCAATCTCTTTTGAGATATAAAAGAGAGAAGCAGGCAGAGAGACAGGGGGACTTCATTACCACTAAGCAAGAAGAGCTAGGAGCACGTGTCCTTTGGAGCCGGGGTCCCTGTGCTGAAAAGCCCCTAGACCAGGGAAAGATTGATTACAAGGACATTCCCCCCAGAGCCGACAAAGAGAGAAAGGCTTCCCCTGGAGCCGATGCCCTGAATTCAGATGTCTAGCCCCCTAAACTGTGAGAGAATAAATTTCTCTTTGTTAAAGTCATCCACTTGTGGTATTTCTGTTATAGCAGCACTAGATAACTAAGACATTCACCCTGGGTGGGATCTGCTCTTAAGCTTAATAAAATCCGGTCCTTGAGGATAAGTGGAAAGAGCTTTGCATTTGGAGTCAGGAGGAGACCTGGGTGACCCTGGCTAAACTCTCAATGTTTATTTTAGGGTCTGCCAAAATTAGGGATGCCATCACATAAGTGTGCCAGATCATAGTCTGATTCTTTTTAGTGCAATGTGATAGAAAGCGCAGGAGTCCAAGAAACAGGCAGCAAACAAAAGGCCTTCATTCTAGGGGACAAGGAAGCTGGTGATAGGGAACCCAAGGTTGAGTAAGGATATTGTTGATGTGTTGTGAGATTGTTAACCATTGTCATAGGGCAACATTTGTAGTAACTGTTAAATGAGAAACTATTTTGTTCTGTAAGCCTTCATCTTAAGTGAGAATAACTGCACAATTGGAAGAGCGTAGTCAATGTCACTGAACTGTGCATGTAGAAATTTTTGAAATGGTGAATCTTTGGCTATGTGTATTTTCACCAAAAAAAAAGGTTGAGAAGTTAGAAGGTTGACATGTTGTGGGGTTGTTAACCAATGTCATAAAAATAGTGTACAACTGTTTCATGAGAAACTATTTGTTCTGTAAGCCTTCACCTGAAGTACAATAAAAAATTAAAATTAAAAAAAAAAAAAAAAGGCCTTCATTCTCTTTTACTCCTTATGGAAGGCAAGTCCTATACAATCCACACATTATTTGGCTGCTCCTTCCTCTGCCTGAAAATGGAATTCTTCACTTGACCAAATGTCCCAGAGCTAGCTAGGTTTATTTGTCTATGGAGGGCAGAAAACAGAGAGGGCTAGAACTGAGACTGTGTATCTGCCATCTTCCCTGGGAACAAGTAAGTTGGGGGGTCCCCAAGGTCACCCTCAGGTTCAATGGTTCACTAGAAGGACTCATAGTTCTCGGAAAAGCTGTTATACTCACAGTTACAGCTTGTTACAACAAAAGGATACAGACTGGAAAAATGCAAAGGGAAAAGGTACATGGGCGAAGTCCAGGAAAAACAAGGTACAAGCTTCTAGTTGTCTTCTCCCAGTGCAGTGGCACAGACAGAACTTAATTCTCCTAGCAATAATATGTGACAACACATGTGAAATGTTGCCAACCAGGGAAGCTCACTTGAGCCTTGGTGTCCAGGGTTTTATTGAGGGTCAGCCATTAGGTAGGCAGCACCTCAGTGACTGACCTTAGCTACTCAGTCTCCAGCCCCCCAGAGGTCAAACTTATACAGCATGACCCAGGGCCTCAGGCATACAAAAACACCCTTATTAGAGGTTCTGAAATTATAATCCAGGAGCCTCTCAAGGGCCAGTCCTCCTAAAGATGGGCCTTTTTTTGGAATATGCTAGGCTTGAGCAACCTGGGCCAGCTAAGTTAACCCTTTACTGCACAGCAAGGGACACTGACCCATTTTTATCTCTTTCTTCAGGGTAGAAACTCTGGATTAAAGGGGATAGCTAATCACAATGCTCTTACCTTATGTGGGACACTGTGAGGCAAGCTTCCCCCTAGATGTGACTAGAAATATTTTTAAACAAACAAACATAATTTCTAACAAAGAGGGAAAATTAGCTGGAAATTTTCAAAATTACATGTTCTTTTCCTTTTTGCAGATATACAGCACATCTGGAAAGGAATACATCAATCCGTGTATATGTCACTTAACAAAAAGAGACCCTGGTTCTATTCATCCCATCTGCTGCCAATGAGAAGGAAAAACCTGTTCAGTGGGGTCACCTGTCAGAGGATCTGTGAGCTCACTGCAGACAAAGTCCTGGTGCCTGATTTTCCCCCAAGGTCTCCCACAATAGTGCTGAGGCTTCTCTATCAGTCAAATGTCAGCTTAGTTTGTGTTTGCATTCCAGAGACCAGGACTTGACCTCTTAAGATATACCTGAGATGGAAAGAACGCTTCTTTTTCTTGCAAATGGGCGATGTGTGTTGACTGAGAAAAGACAAGGTTCTTGCTTAGGGTCAGAGATTAGAGTAAAGAGGGCCAGAAATAGAAGACCAGCATTTTTCTTCAACTGTAGAAGTGAACTTTCCAGAGACGGGAAAGTGGCCCAACATAGCCGCTGTGGAATTGAGCCTTCAGGGAATGAATGAGGCTGCTCACTGTCCCCTCAGCATCACCTATCCCTGCCTGGGAACTCACAGGGTCCCCTGGCAGCTGACCCCACTGGCCACAGACAGCTAGAGAACCTAAAGGACTTACTCAGAGTCAAATTTTAACCCAGAGACTGTGACCATGGCTCACTTGCATTTGCACCACAGATGGTTATTCCAGGAAGTAACATTTTGGGGCCCATCTTTAAAACAGTTCTGGAGATAGCAGCATGCAAAATTGTTCCCGTGTCCTAGAAGCATTTCTAGTGGCAGTGCAAGAACCGTGCAGGAAGGTGTGGGCTGCTGCATGCGACCAGTGACTTGGATGAATTCAGGGCACTAGCTCTAGAGGAAGGCTTTCTCTCTCTGTTGGCTCTGGAGCAAGGTCCTTGTCACCAGTCTTCACCTGGTCTAGGACTTTCTCAGTGCAGGGACCCTGGGTCCAAAGGATGCACTCTGCTCCTGGCACTACTTTCTTGGTGATATGAGGTCCCTAGTCTCTCTGCTTGCTTCTCTCTTTTATATCTCAAAAGAGATTGAATCAAGGTACAATCTAATCTTATAGATTGAGCCCTGCCTCATTAACATAACTGCCTCTAATCGTGCCTCATGAATATCATAGAGGTAGGATTTACAACACAAAAGAAAATCACATCAGATGACAAAAATGGTGGACAATCACATAACACTGGGAATCATGGCCTAGCCAAATTGACACACACAATTCAATCCATAACACTCCCCCATTCACATACTGTCCTCTAAGCTTCCTATCTAATCTTTCGAGACGCTGTTGTTAATTTGAGCCCATATAGATAGATCTTAAAAGAGCATAAAGCTCAAGACAGGCAATCTTTACTAGTGAAGCTAATCTATTGTTCGATTTTAAGAAAACTTCAGGGGATATTTTTTAGTTTCAAGTTTAAAGATTATCTCAAGTTTAAAGATTATCTCAGAGGAATAGTTTCAGGGTTCCTTCACACTCCACGGCTCCAGAAATTTGGATTTCATGAGAATTTTAAATTCTGTTCTGTATTTCTCCCCTTTTGATCAGGATTTGTCCAAAGAATCTTTGATCAAAATGTTTAGTAATGGTAGCTGGGCTTTATTGAGACGCTTGTCAATTACTTTTTTCAGCATCTATGGAGAACATCATATGATTTTTCCCCTTAGAACTATTAATATAGCATATTGTATTTATGGATGGCCTAATATTGAACCAATCTTTCATTCTTAAAATAAATCCCATTTTATCATCTTGTATTATTCAATTTGGTATTGGATTCTGTACAGTAATATTTTATTTAGTAATTTTGCATAGATATTCATACATGATATTGGTCTATAATTTTATTTTTGTACGGTCTGTCAGATTTATGGAGCCCTGGTAGCGCAGTGGTTAAGAGTTACAGCTACTAATCAAAAGGTTGGCAGTTTGAATCCACCAGCCACTCCTTAGAAGCCCTATGGGGCAGTTCTGCTCTGTCCTATAGGATCACTATGAGTCAGAATCAACTACACAGCAACAGGTTTAGTTTTTTAGTTTTGTCAGATTTAGGTATTAATGTTAATCTTGCTTCATAAAAATATTTTGGAAATTTTCCTTTATTTTCATTGCTCTGGAACAATCTATGTAACACTGCAATTATCTGGTTTTCGACGGTTTAATAGAATTCCCTGTGAAATCATCTTGGCCAGCTGCTTTTTTTGTGAGTTAGTTCCATGATAACTTTCTCTGTTTCTTCTAATTGGTTCAATTTTGATAAATTGTATTATCCTAGAAAAGTATCTGTTTCATTTAGGTTTTCAAATCTATTTGCATGGAATTTTAAAGTTTCATATGATTTAAAAAAATGTCTTCCGTATCAATAGTTATTTCCCCTTGTCATTTCTTATTTTGTGTATTTGTGCTCTCTCTCTCTCTGTTTAATTAGGCTAACTAGTGTTGAGGTAGCCTTTAAACCCCTAGACCTGAAGCGACAAGAGGAGGATCCTATTATTGGAACCCAGGGAGAGCTATGGTTATGGGAGAGGGTCTGCCTCGTGGGAGCTGTGCAACCAGACTTGGGGTAGGAGTAGAGAATAAATATCTTCACCTCTTTCTCTTACCATCTTTTGAACTGCTGCTGCTGGCACCTCCCACTGGCTGATCTAACCATAGAAGTCAGCCTTTTGGGGAATAAAACAGGAAAGAAGGGTAGAGCATTAGTCTGAAGACTCAAACAGAAAATATCCTGCCACTGCCAACCTCTGGTTTACCCTCATTTCCAACAGGATCTGGTAAAGCTCTTCGCAGGAATGGCAGCCACAAAAAGTCCCAGGAGCTATAGCTAGAGCCTGGGACTCCAACAGCGATGGAAGGAAGCCCCAAGAGAAAAGGGAAAGAAAGACAACAGAGAGGAGAAAAGAGAGGCTCAAGGCAGAGTTGGAAGGTAGAAGAGTAATAAAGTGGAGGAAGCTCTGCAAATGATCACAGGGCTAAGCTCTGAGCCTTGGTTTAAAAACTGGTGCATTGAGCTGTTTACCTACCTTGAGTACTTTCGACAGCCTCACAACTGTCGTTATTTTGGACGTGCTCATGGAGCCATCCATGCTGCTCCTGGGCCCATTCTCAGTTATATTAAAGCACTTTTTAATTGCCATATTTTCTGAGGCAGAGAAAGCCTAATCTGAATGGAGCTTTAAAACCAACAGCAATCAGCAGAGATCCATCAATTAACATTCGGCATTAAGCAATGCAGAACATTTTCCAAGGCTCCCAGGGCCTCTCCACACCTGAGCATTTTACACGGCTCATTCTCTCCTGTTTGATTAATATTAGGGGCTCTTGGCTCTCAGTCTTGACTGACAGACTGTATTTTTTCAGCTGCCAAAAGAATAACCAATTTTCCACCAAAGCTCTTTTCTAATTCAAATGCTTTAAACTCCAACAAAGCTCTTTACTCTAGCATGCTTTTTTTTAAAAAGGAAAAAAATGTATCTGTGCTTCTAACCACTAATTATAATTTAGTATAACAATACTTCCCAGGAAGCAGAGTTCTTGCTATAATTAACTGCTGAGGAGTAGGATGGAGCAACTGTTTATTTAGTTTCAATCTACTTGTTCAGAATTTGTCACCCCTTGAAACTTAACTCACAGTCAGAACTAAATTCAAAATGTTATGGAAGTACACTCAACTTTGGGCTGAATATTTTTTACTAATTTTCTCTCCCTGTCTTAACGATTTTCTTTAGGTTAGATCTGCCATTTTCTCTGATTTAGAAGAAAGCATTTATCCTAAAATGTTGACATATTTATTATGTCTCTTTCATGAGGTTGGAGCCTCGGTGGCGCAGTGGTTAAGAGCTCAGCTGCTAACCAAAAGGTCAGCAGTTCAAATCCACCAGCTGCTCCTCAGAAACCCTATAGAGTAGTTCTACTCTGTCCTATAGGGTCACTACAAGTCAGAGTTGACTCAACGGCAATCGGTTTCATTAGGTTGAAACATATAACTTTTGGGCATCACAGCTTTCAAATGCTGGAAATTCTCACATTTCTAAGAGAGAATTTAGAAATGTGTAGCTTTACCAGCATTACTTCAATCAAGTACCATAATGAAAACATCTCTTTTTCATTGGCTAGTCACCATACTGAGGTTTATACTGGTCCTCAGTTTCCTTGTCTATAAAATGGGGGTGACAATATATGGCTTACAAGATTGTTGTGAAGTTTGAAGACAAGCTAAGCATTTAGCACAAGACTTGGCATATAGTAAGCAGTTCTTACTTTTATTCTTTGTTAGTCAGGAAGAGGCAATATGGCAATGACTGAAGTGGGCGAGAGAGTGGAGTAGTTTTCTTAGGGCCGATCTCTGAATCCGTGATGGGAAATGCCTGCAAATGAACAGCAGAGCGTGACAGTCTCCAAGCAGGCCTGACTTCAGAAATTCTCGATGGTTAATTCATAACAGAGGCACCAGAACAAAATGGTTCTAAATGACTTGAATCTCAAGTGTCCAGAGGAGCAAATACTTCACTCAGTCATCTTTCTTATCTGTTTCTGACTTTCAGATTATTCAGCACTATGAACTGAGATTTCCTTCTTCAAAAAAAAAGAGATATGGCTCCCAGTCTTCTCTAGAATCGGGCATGAATTCATGAGATTATTTATAAGATGCAGGGAATTCCTGGGAAGAAAGTTACTTCACAATGATATATTTCCTATAGTTATTGAGATGTCACTTTTGGCAGCTGAGAAAGTTTTTACCTGGTGACAACCTAACAATATTAATAAAATCACAGCACAGAAACACTTCTGATGCATTTCATTGTTTTGCAGAATGGAAATAGTTTAATTGCTGTTTGTGATGATAAAAGCAATATACAGTTATTGTAAAACACTAAAAAAAAGGACAAAAAATAAAAATTATCCATTGTCCTACTTTGTAGTAATAACTTTTTCTTAAAAATTGATGTAGATATATATTCAGACACTTGTTTTATACACTCAGAACATTTTTGAGTTTGTCTAGTGTTCTCCTGCGATTAGATTCAGGTTATGCATCTTTGACAGGGATATCACAGAATTGATGCTGGAATCTCAATACCTAACAAGTGGCCAAGATGTCAGTTTGATGTTCACTTTGATAACTTGATTGAGGACATGACTCTAGGCTTCTCCACCATAAAGTACTCTTTTTGCCTTTTTAATCAGTGGAGAGGTACTTTAAGATTATGTAAATACTCCATTCCTCACCAAACTTTCAATTTATTCATTTTATATATATACACACCAGCATGGGTGCATGGTTTTCTACTTTATTCAATAGGTTACAGTCTGTTACTATAACCATTCATATACACTTTAATGATCAAGTTGTTCCAGATTTGGCTGATGACAGCCCTTTCCGTCTGTCTCCTGTATCCTTTTGACAAGTCCCTGTCATTTTTAAAAGAGATTCCTTACTTTCTGGTACAGATGTTCCAGGTTCATCTTGTATTTTCCTTGTCCCAGCCATGGAATCAGCCATCTCTCCAAGGAGCCTTGGTCCCTTTCAGTGGAGAATGGTATTTGAAAGCCACAATCTGGGCACTAGGTGTGCTTGTTTTTCTTGGGATGTCACAGTTCCCAGTCCCTCTCAGTGGACAGAACTAGGGAATAATGTGTGTATATTATGTTGTTGTGTGCCATCAAGTCGATTCTGACTCATAGCAACCCTGTATGACAAAATAGAACTGCCCCATAGGGTTTCCAAGGCTGTAAATCTTTTTTTTTTTTTTTTTTTAATTGTACTTCAGGTGAAGGTTTACAGAACAACTAGTTTCTCATTAAACAGACAGTACACATACTGTTTTATGACATTGGTTAACAACCCCACGACATGTCAACCCTCTCCCTCCTCGACCTTTTTCTTTTGGTGAAAATATACATAGCCAAAGATACACCATCCATTCCAAAAATTTCTACATGCACAGTTCAGTGACATCGATTACGTTCTTCCAGTTGTACTGCT
Organism: Trichechus manatus latirostris; assembly: GCF_000243295.1. Lineage (NCBI taxonomy): Eukaryota > Metazoa > Chordata > Mammalia > Sirenia > Trichechidae > Trichechus > Trichechus manatus. The sequence goes on along the minus strand of NW_004444014.1, from coordinate 12,456,691 downwards.
ATTCTCACTTTAGATGAAGGTTTACAGAACAAAATACTTTCTCATTAAACAGTACACATGTTGCCCTATGACAATGGTTAACAACCCCCCTACATGTCAACACTGTCCTTACTCAACCTTGGGTTCCCTATCACCAGCTTTCCTGTCCCCTTCTGCCTTCTAGTCCTTGTCCCTGGACTGCTGTGCCTCATTAGTCCTGGTTTGTTATATGGGGCTATCCAATCCCCGGCTGAACGGTGAACCTCGGAAGTGACTTCATCACTGAGCTAGAAGGGGTCTGGGGGCCAAAGCTGTAAATCTTTACGGATGCAGACTGCCACATCTTTCTCCCATAGCGGGGGCTAGTGGGTTCAAACCATCGACCTTTTGGTTGACATCACCAGGGCTCCTTGTGTATATTATACACACACATACATACATCTAGATTTATTTCTATATCTTATCTATGTTGAAAATCATAAACTCACACTAATATCTCCAATTTTAATCCAATGCCATAGTTTATTCTGCTGTTCTCCCTTTCTACATTATAAAATTCCCTTCTTTGACAGTGAGATACCTAGCTTCCACTTTCCTTAATATATTTACTAATTTGATCAATTCCCCTCTATGTAACCAATTTTCCATCAACAACATCTCCCCCCAACATGGACATCCTACTCACCCTGCCCGGTCCTGACTCCCCATAGCGACCGGCTCCCCTGAGTGGATGCCATTCTCACCCCTCAGTGTTATGACTTCCCAGGACCAATGGGCTATCTGCATGGAGGCCTCTCTTGCTCTTGCCTAGTGGCTTCAAGGCAGGATTGCTCAGGCTGGGAAGGGAAAGGAGGATCAAGAAATAACTTCCTTATGAAAAAAGAAATAACCATCTTACTAACTAGTTTGCCTCTGTGGTGATTTGTATCTAGCCCGTGCTCATCTACTTCCTCCTGTTTTTCTGAGTTGCAGTCTCACCATTCTTGCCAGTCTGGTTTTGGCTTCTTGGCAGTCTTTACCAAGCAGGACAGCACAAAGACGGCTTCCAGATTCCCTAGACAGTCCCGCTGGGGCTGCCTCACCTGAGAGTTACGGGCTCTGTGGAACCTTCTGGGTTATCTGGGCCACATCTCAGGCCTCTCAAATTCCTGATTTCCCCATCTGGTTCCGCTTTCATTGCACCTCTCATTTTATTTGACTCCTTTCCAAATAATTCAAGAGACACGTGTTTCTATTAGACAAGACCCCATCATTTTTTAAAGATTCCTTACTTTCTGGCACAGATGTTCCAGGCTCACTTTGCATTTTCCCTGCAGATAATGGCTGCCTTATGTCTGGGAAATCTGGAAACCAGTAAATTTCTTCTGAAAGAGGAGGCACCATGAGCACCAGGAGGCTGGTGAAAAGTGTGGGTCTGAACTGATGTTTTCTACTAGGACCCAGGGCAGGTGTGGGAGTCACACGCAGATGGTCACTGGGGACAGACGCTGATCTTGATCTGGCTGAAGGACACTGTCTGGGGACGGGCACTGCCAAAATGTGACCCACAGACCCTGAGCTGTGAGGGCTGGAGTCACTCACTCCACCCTAAGGCCCCAGCTTCGGGTCCAGTGCTGTGACTGAATGGGTCAAGGAATCTTGAATCCTGCCTTTGACCCTTCCCACAAGAGGTGTAACTAAGGTATGGAAGGTAGGGCTCATGCCCTGGGTGTCGCTTGAAGGGGGCGCTAATAAGCAGTTTCTATTGGCCATCCCAGTTTCCATCACCAGCTGTGAGAGATCCTTCAGCAATTTAAAGCTAATTGCCATAGGTGCTATTTTCCCACTGCCAGTTTCAGGCTCCTGTTTTGGCGCTTCTTCTCTAATGAAATTCATGATCTGATTTCATTTCCCTCCCAAGTCCCCATAAGGTAATCAATGAAACCCAGCTGATGCCTGCCAGTGTTTAATCTACACCCTTGCAGAAAATAGTTACATTTTAATAGGCAGCTCCTAAAAATGCTATGCTGGTACCAAAAAGAATGAGGATGTAAGTGTAAAGGTGGGAATTTCCACCCATGGGAGAGAGGTCTGGAGAGTAATGAAGCCATGAACTGGAGCGACGACCAGGAGAGGGGGCCAGGTGCCAGAGAAAACCACTGCGCCGGGCGCTCCCACCCACCTTCCACCGGGTCTCTGCCCCATTCCAGCCGGGTCAAGTCCCTCTGGGCGGTGGCGGTGGAGCAGGCTCTGCTGCGGACCTGCGTCCCTCCGGCTGCAACACAAGACACGAGGGGTCAGAGCAGCTCCCGGGTCCCGTGTTGTAGCCCGAGGTCTCACACTGTGTCATGGTGAGCCCAGCCTGAGGACACCTGCCCGGTTTCCTCTTTCGGGTGGGCTGCCCGACGTTTGCTGGGGAAGTCAGACTTTTTGTGCATCCAGACAAGGAAGCTGTAAAAGAACAGAAGCCAGCATTAGTATCCAGCCCTAAGGCCAGGGCTGTCTTCATGTCAGTGGAGGAAATGCCAACAGCCTTGGTGACGGGCAGCGTGGGACTGGGCAGACGGCGGTGCCTGCTCTATGCCAGTGCAAAGCCCTGCCCAGGCATGGTAACTCCAGATAAGCAGCTCAGCCGGGTGGAAACACTCAGAGAGCTGAAGAGATACTGCACACCAATATCCAGCTGTCCAAGTTCCTTTTCCTTTAAAACATGAACTACAACCGTTTACAACCCACTAATTACAGTTTAACAATACTTCCTAGAAAATGGGTTCTTACTCTAATACTATGATGAGAATTTTATAAATGCCAGACTAGTACAATGAATTGCCCTGAATTATAATAAACATGTGCACTTTGGGAGTAAAGCAATAAACACAACATTATTGCTATCCATTTCCAATGGGCCTATGGAGGATTTATTACTTATTTATAGCTTATTTCATTCAAAAACTGCTACATATCATTTTTTTGTGAATTCTTTTTGGTGAGTCATTTCCTTTTTTTTCTTACAAGATAAAATGAAATGGGTCTGGAATCAAAGAGTACCCCAACCACGGCTCCTCCAAAGGTGACCTATTGAAATTTCTTCTCCAGACTCACAATTGGCTAAACTCTTTACAGAAGTCATGGGCTTCAGGGCTGGGGAATAAACTATAGCATTGCTCTCCTTACTTCTATCTCCAGTAAGGCAAACCCAATCAGTTTTGTTCAGCCAGGTTCTTGAGAAGGCAGTAGACTCTGAACGCAGATTAGACATTAAGCAAACATGTAGAAGTATCGTGGTTTTCTACCAGTGAAAGTAGACAAGGTCTTCACAGACTTGCAAAGTAGGAGGAAGAGGAGTAACAATATCACGTTCACATTTGTACAGTGCTTGAACGTGTACAAATCACCCAGACCCCAGTCCCATGAAACAGGTGATGAGGCGCAAAGACAGGACGGAAATCCAAGGATCCCTACCTCCAGCCATTGCTGCCTGCCTCCCCTATTCCATGCTGTCCGTGTTGCATCTTTGCAAACACAACATCAAGGGAGTGGGGAAGGCAATCCACTTCAAACATTAATCCATCACAAAATTTCTAAATCCTAAGCCTTTTGTAAGGGCAGGAAATAAAAAAGCCAAGAAATCTTCCATTCCTATCAGGGCCCAGCAGGCTACCGGGTGGAATTCTGGAACTGCTCACACAGTCTTAAAATGACAGGCAAGCTGGGGTGGTAGTTTTGGCAATGAGGAGAAACAGGGAAAGCGACTTTTCTTCACTCTGGTTTAAAAGTAAGAGCTTAATTTAGCTCACTGTAGAATGGACATTCAAGGTCTGGCTTTTAATCGAATTCCAAAGACCTTGAAGAAATGAAAAACTCAGAAACATTTTAGGAAATATTGAAATCGCAAAATTTGTTAGAGCTTGGGTCTTTTTACAGTAGAGGGGGAAAAGTAGCAAGAAAGAGCTTCCCAAGTGTGGCACAGCTCTTCTTCACTCGTCCACTCAAGAGGAGACAGCAGGTTGTTTTGCTGCAGCTTCCAAAAACTTCCATGCTGCCACGTCTGCCCTGGAGGTTTAGACTTAAACCAGCGTTCCCCAGGACTCACAGATGTTGTCACCACTCCCTTCTCCTGGCTGACACCTCAAGTCCAAGCTCTTCCCACAAGCCCGTCCCAGCTAAGGAGTGACACAAGGACACTTCTTCAGCAGTCCAGTCATCCAGAGAGTATATCCCATGTTCATCTTGCCTTTTAAAAAAACATAACCCCCAGTTATAGAGATGCGATCTATTTATTTGCAGCAGAGCATCTGGCCTAAGTGTTCTAAATGAACCCAAAAAACCAAACCAAATTCACTGCCATCGAGTTGATTCTGTCTCATAGTGACCCTATAGGATACAGTAGAACTGCTCCATAGGGTTTCCAAGAAGCAAGTGCTGTATTCAAACTCCCAACCTTTTGGTTAGCAGCCGTAGCTCTTAACCACTGTGCCACCAGGGCTCCTCTAAATGAACAGCCATTAGTATCTACAGCAGATGTATCCAGTCTGAAAAGAGAGATAACAGTACTGTGGCCAAACTCCAGGGGAAGGGGCCTTCATACTGTGTGACTAGCACCCCAGAGCTGGGCAAAGCAGCACCCAACAAATGTCTACTGGTAACTTCAATTGTTCCAAGGCCTTTGTTGAAGTTGATAGTCACAGCCAGTTAGCTGTTTGGATCCAGTGAACATTTACTGATTACCTGTAAGTCTTGAGAGGTACACAAAAATGAATAAGCCACTACTTCTGCCCCAAAGAAATGTAGAATCAAGCAATTTAGAAGGGGAATAAAAATCCCATCTTCTGCCTAAATTATCTGAAAGATTTACAAGGGCTTCTTCCCAGATGACTGGGTGTGTACAGTGCCATGGAGGCACAAATTCCCCAAGCAAGTTATTTTCTTCCCAAACTTCTTTCACAGCCAGACAGTTGCTTCCTAGAGCCACATCAGGTCCTGCAGAAGCAACAGCGGCACACAGTGGTTCAGCCATTGCTGGCTGCCCACCCAATTTCCCTACCCTACTTCCTTCCTCTCCAGCAGAACCGGACAGCATTCCTGAGTGGCCATGTGTCATGGACTGAATTATGTCCCCCCAAAAATGTGTAGGTCATGATTCCCAGTATTGTATGATTGTACAATCTGATGTGATTTCCTTATGTGTTGTAAACTCTATCTCTACGATGAGGTTATATGTGATCTCCTTATGTGTAGTAAACTCTATCACCATGATGAGGTTATACTGATAAGGTCTACAAGATTGGATAGTGTCTTAATCCAATCTCTTTTGAGATATAAAAGAGAGAAGAAAGCAGAGACACATGGGAACCTCACACCACCAAGAAAGCAGTGCCGGGAGCAGAGTGCATCCTTTGGACCTGAGGTTCCTGCACTGAGATGCTCCCAGACCAAGGGAAGACTGATGCATCACAAGGACCTTCCTCCAGAGGCGACAGAAAGAGAGGGCCTTCTGGAGCTGATGCCCTGAATTTGGACTTGTAGCCTACCAGACTGTGAGAGAATAAACTTCTCTTTGTTAAAGCCATCCACTTGCTGTATTTCTGTTAGAGCAGTACTAGATGACCAAGACACCACGTTTCAGAATCGCTTGCAGCTGGGATGGCCTATGACCTAGTTCTAACCATGAAGGATTTAAGTAGGTGTGGTTTTGTTTTGTTTTGCTTTCCCTGATAAATAAAGAGTTAAGAGAGTGAAAAGATAAGCCATAGACTGGAAGTAAATATTTGCAATATAATGGTAACAGACTTGTATACAAAATATACAAAGAACTTTTAAAATTCAACAATAAGAAAACAAACAATCCAATTACAAAATAGGCTAAAGATATAAACAGACACCTCACCAAAGAAGATATGCAGATGGAAAACAAGCATATGAAAAAATGCTCAACATCATGTCATTTACCCATTGCTGTGGAGTCGATTTTGACTCATAGCAACCCTACAGGACAGAGTAGAACTGCCTCATAGGGTTTTCAAAGAGTGGTTGGCAGATTGAAACTGCTGACCTTTGGGTTAGCAGCCTGAGTTCTTAATCACTGCACAACCAGGGCTCCTCATGTCATTAGGGAACTGCAAATTAAAACAACAATAAGATATCACTGCACCCCTATTAGAACAGTTAAAATCTAAAACACTGACAACATCAAATGCTGATGGTGATGTGGAGCAACAAGAACTCTCATTAATTGCTGGTGGGAACGCAAACCGGTACAGCCACTTTGGAAGACAGTCTGGCAGTTTCTTATAAAGCTAAAGATAGGCTTACCATGTCATCCAGCAACTGAGCTACTAGGTACAGACCCAAATCAATTCACTTTTTTTTTCGGGTCTTTGTTGTAAGAAGGTCCACCGGAAGCATCTGACTACTCTACCATCTTGGCCCTGCCTCCCTCTTGTCACTTCTCTCTCTCTCTCCCTGTACTCCTGGCAACCACTGGTCTTTTTATTGTCTCTCTAGAAACACAAACAAACATACGCACTGCTGTCAAGTCGATTCTGACTCATAGTGACCCCAGGTGTGTCAGAATAGAACTGCACTCCATAGAGTTTTCCAGAATGTCATATAGTTAGAGTCATAGAGTATGCAGCTTTTTGGATTGGCTTCTCTCACTTAGCAATATGCACTTAAGTTTGTTCCACATGTTTTCATATCTTGAGATTTCTTTTTATCGCTGAATAGTTCTCCATTGTATGGATGTACCACTCTTTGTGTATGCATTCACCTATTGAAGGACATCTTGGTTGCTTCCAATTTTTTGCAGTTATGAATAAAACTGCTATAAATATTTGTGTGCAGGTTTTCATGTGGCAGTCTGGGAGCCCTGAACATCAAAGGCAGAGTTGAGGAACCAGACTGAGTGGCAGGGGGAGGGAGGGACGGTTCAGAAGCAGCGAGGAGTTGCCAGACCTCGCCCGGCAAGAGACTCAGCTCTTCGGGCCTGAGCAGCTCGGGGGTAAGCGGTGAGGCAGACAAGCAGCTGTGCTCGGAAGGTGTGTTTTCCACACTGGGAGAGACTCAGTGCCAGAGAGTCTACACAGCCACCCAAAACCAGTGAGAAGCAGCCCTGGAATAGCAAAAGATAAGTAATTGTGTATGGCCTACCGCATGGATCAAAAACACTCCTCTCAGGGGAAAACTTCTCTCCTATTTACCTCCTGGTTCCTTGCTCTGCACTGGGTCCTGGACTGGCTTCATCAATTGCCGAGTACCCTGGGCCAGAAGTAGGATCCATCACACGCCCAGAGTCATTCTCCTTGCCTTGGAGAGTTAACAAATTAACAAATAGGAAAAAATAAACTGCCGGCTCCCCTAAGCCAGGAACCCAGGGTAGGCACAGCTCCTTTGCCTAGGCACAGGCATAAGGGATCCACAGACATTGAGTGTCTTTCACCCTGCACAGACTTGTGTGGGCCCATCTCAACAGTGTAGGCCCTCATTAATGCAGTACAACAGGGTATATATCTGAAACCTAACTTCAACTGTTTCAGCTGTGAAGTGGCAGGTTCTTGACATATGACACTGCTCTGCCCATTAAGCAGGGTCTTCACCTAGCCACATCAGGGGCCTGAGGACTAGTAGCTCCACCCACGCCTCCTAGCCACCTGCAATAGGGGCCCATGAATAAGAGGTGCGCCCCAGTCCTTACAGCCAACAGCATTAGGTGCTCATAGTCCAGCTGCAAAACCTATTCACCTACATGCTCGAGGGAATGGGGACACGCATTCCTCCTGGACACTCAGGAGCGGCCGTCAGCCCCTGCCTTACTCAGAGTGTGTCCCCCTGCTGCAGCCAGATGTCTCTGCCTATACCAATCACCTATGTCTGTCTAGGACCGTAAGTGAGAGCTTATACCACACACTTGGTGGCTGTCTACCTGGGCACCTGAGCTGAATCCATACAGGAGGAGTGGGTGGACTCCTGAGCTCACATACCTAGTAACAGAT
>NW_004444014.1:12396742-12447257 GCF_000243295.1 Trichechus manatus latirostris | reverse complement strand
CACACCATGCACAAAAACTAACTCAAAATGGATCAAAGACTTAAATATAAAATTGAAAACAATAAAGATCATGGAAGAAAAAATAGAGACAATGCTAGGAGTCCTAATGCATGGCATAAACACAATACAAACCATAAGGAACAATGCACAAGAACCAAAAGAGAGACTAGACAACTGGGAGCTCCTAAAAATCGAACACTTATGCTCATCCAAAGACTTCGCCAAAAGAGTCAAAAGACAACCAACAGACTGGGAAAAAATTTTTGGCTACGACAAATCCGATCAGCGTCTAATCTCTAAAATCTACAAGATACTGCAAAACCTCCACAACAAAAAGACAAATAACCCAATTAAAAAATGGGCAAAGGATATGAACAGGCACTTCATCAAAGAAGATATTCAGGCGGCTAACAGACACATGAAGAAATGGTCACAATCATTAGCCGTTAGAGAAATGCAGATCAAAACTGCAGTGAGATATCATCTCACTCCAACAAGGCTAGCATTAATCCAAAAAACACAAAACAATAAATACTGAAGAGGTTGTGGAGAGACTGGAACACTTATATACTGTTGGTGGGAATGTAAAATGGTATAACTACTTTGGAAATCGATTTGGCACTTCCTTAAAAAGCTAGAAATAGAAGTACCATATGATCCAGTTATCCCGCTCCTTGGAATATATCCTAGAGAAATAAGAGCTGTCACCCGAATAGATATATGCACAGCCATGTTCATTGTAGCACTGTTCACAATAGTAAAAAGATGGAAAAAACCTAGGTGCCCATCAACGGACAAATGGATAAACAAATTATGGTATATCCACACAATGGAACACTATGCAATGATAAAGAACAACAATGAAGCTGTGAAACATCTTATAACATGGAAGAATCTGGAGGGCATTATGCTGAGTGAATTTAGTTAGTCACAGAAGGACAAATATTGTATAAGACCACTATTATAAGAATTCAAGAAAAGGTTTAAACACAGAAGAAAACGTTATTTGATGGTTACAAAGGTGGGGAGGGAGTGTGAGGATTATTTACTAACTAGATAGTAGACAAGGATTATCTTAGGTGAAGGGAAGAACAGCACACACTACAGGGGAAGTCAGTACAACTGGACTAAACCAAAGCTAAGAAGTTTCCTGAATACAGTCAAACACTTTGAGGGACAGAGTAGCAGGGGTAGGGGTTTGGGGACCATGCTTTCAGGTGACATCTAGGTCAACTGCATAACAAAGCTTATTAAGAAAATGTTCTGCATCCTACTTTGGTGAATGGTGTCTGGGGTTTTAAAAGCTTGCAAGCAGTCATCTAAGATGCATTAACTGGTCCCAACCACCTGGAGTGAAGGTGAATGAAGAACAACAAAGACACAAGGAAAGTAGTAGCCCAAGAGACAGAAAGGGCCACATAAACCAGAGACATGTAGGGTGGGACAGGGCAGAATGGCCTGCACAGTAAGGCACAACAGGAAGCTTGATTTACCCTCATCTTGCTGCAGCACCACCCACTCTCCACCATTCCCCCTGCCTGGTTCCCTCCTGCCCTTGAAAAATTACAAAGTACGAAATGTTAAAAATGGCCATCATTGTCCCAGGTGGAGGTTACACCAGGCGTGCCAACGAAGCAGGCTCACTTGCCTTCCCTTTGCCACAGGTTCTATTTGCACTCTATTTTCCTCTATTTATTTTTACACCCTAAAAAAAGAAAGAAAGAAAACTGTGCATTAAACAGTCACCTTTTATCCATTTGTAATTCTCTCCCTCTGGGGCACCATAAATTTCTTTTATATTATTATCATATTAGAAAGCCTAATACATTTTATCCCCTTATTTTCATAACATGACACTCACAGACGTTTTCCAAAGTGGAGTCTGAAAACCGCAGGTGGAACGGGAGTGCTGGGAGATACTGGGAGCTGTCCACACTCCTCACGAAGCCCAATGGTAAGATCTCTACAAGAAGCCCAGGTGGCACAATGGTTAAGAGCTCGCCTGCTAACTGGGAGGAAGGATGGTGGCTGGAACCCACCCTGTGGCTCTCAAAGATTACAGACTAGAAAACCCTATGTGATCCTACTCTGTCAAATAGGGTCACTATGAGTTGGAATCAATTCAACAGCCCCTAACAACAAGATCTCTACACCTATTTTTTAAACAATTTTATTGAGAAAAGAAAGAATGTGCATCTTAGGTTCCACCATGTTATTCAGAGGAAGAAGCTTAGAGAAGGAGTTGTTGTTAGGTGCTGCCGAGACTGTTCCAACTCATAGAGACCCTACATATAACAGAATGAAACGTTGCCCAGTCCTGCACCACCCTCACAATCATTGCTATGTTTGAGCCCATTGCTGCAGCCACTGTGTCAATCTATCTTGTTGAAGGCCTTCCTCTCTTCACTGATCTTCTACTTTACCAAGCATGATGTCCTTCTCCAGGGACTGGTCCCTTCTGATAACATGTCCAATGTACATGAGATGAAGTCTCACCATCCTTGTTTTTACTTAGGAGCATTCTGGCTATACTTCTTCCAAGATAGATTTGTTTGTTCTTTTGACAGTCCATGGTATAGTCAATATTCTTCACCAGCATCATAATTCAAAGGCATCAATTCTTCTGTCTTCCTTATTCATCGTTCAGCTTTCACATGCATATGACGAGACTGAAAACACCATGGCTTGGGTCAGGTGCACCTTAGTCTTCAAGGTGACATCTTTGCTTTTCAACACTTTAAAGAGGTCTTTTGCAGCAGATTTACCCAATGCAATACGTCGTTTGATTTTTTTACTGCTATTTCCATGGGTATTGATTGTGGATCCAAGTAAAATGAAATCCTTGACAACTTCAGTCTTTTCTCCATTTATCATGATGATGCTTATTGGTCCATTTGTGAAGGTTTTTGTTTTATGTTGAGGCATAATCCATACTGAAGGCTGTAGTCTTTGATCTTCATCAATAAGTGCTTCATAGAGAAGGAGAAGGCATACTAAACTCAAAGCCAGAAAAAACTTTACTCTGTAATTTGGATAAGTCACTTAAATGTTCTAAGACTCATTTTTCCTCTCTGCAAAGTGGGGATACTAAAACTTGTCCTGGCCACTGTACAGAGTTGATTTCACAGGTAGAGCAGCACAGGGTCTTCTCTGTTAACTCAGAAGCGGGAAAGCTGTTACCACCAGGAACTGCTGAAAGTGCATGCCAACAATAAAATGTTATCTAGGTGCAATATATTAGCATAATTATTTCAGCAAATTACTCACTCTTGTATTCATTTAACCTTTATTGGGCCCTTCATATGTGCCAGGCCCTGTGTCAAGCACTGGAAATTTGGCGGGAAATTCCTCACCTGTGTAGGCCATGGTAGTCAGGATTCTGTAATGGTACAGAGGTTAAGGGGTGTAGGCCAAGCTAAGGCCTGAGCTTTGAGCCAGATTGTTCTGTATTCAAATCCAACTTTATCACTAACTAACTGTGTAACCCAGGGAACATCACATAATCCCAAGGTGGCATTGCTCCTTTCACACAGTAGGAGCTCAGCATATTGGCTGAATGAACAAACAAATAAATGAAGGTATGACTGGAGCTAGGCCTTTTACAGAATCACAGTTACAAACTCCTGTATTTTCTGAGCACCTAATGTGTGTCAGGCACACTCTAGCAACTTGACCAACTCTAGTTACCTCCTTGGAAGATTCAAGGCACTCTCACAAAACCATATGACTGTGGGGGTCAGTTCAAAATTCCAAAATGTCCATCTGCAGAAATGTCAACCTTTCAAAATATAAAAGTCAGGGATGCCCTTCTGGGAAGAGAGGAGATGTGTTGGAGGCTGGGTGTCCCTTCCCCTCTGTGTCCCCTGCAACCTTAATAAACTCTTTGCATGAGGCCAGGAGCCAGTGACAGTGAGATTCACGGCTTAGACCTGCTGTCTTCTGACAAAAAGTGCGGCTCACTTTCCTTCAGACTGTACGTGGCATCCACAGCTGTGCCAGACTCCCTAATACTGTTTAAAAATCACCACTTCCATTCTCCAGGCTCTGCAATGGCCTCCTAATTGGCCTTCGCTTCTAATTATCACCCATCACCCCCAACTCTGTTAGTCACTCCACTTCCAAAGCAAAAAGTTTAACTCTTTAGTTGGCATTTAAGATGCTTCACAGTCTGGTATCTGCCCATCTCCAGCCACTGCCCTACGGGTATGCAATGTTGTTGTTGTTAGGTGCCATCGAGTCAATTTCAACTCATAGTGACCCCATTTGACAGAGTAGAAGTACCCCACAGGGTTTTCTTGGCTGTAATCTTTACGGGAGCAGGTCCCCAGGTCTTTCTCCCAAGGAGCCACTGGGTAGGTTCGAACCACCAACCTTTCCAGTTAGCAGCCAAGCACTTAACCAGTGGGCCACCAGGGCTCCTTACAGGTATGTCATAGTCCAGAGAAACTAATCGCTTCCTTGCCTCTCTCCCTCCCCGGCCTTGCCTACACTACCCCTCCATGGGACATGCTTCCCACTCCTGCCTGTCACTGAGCTGCCCATCCTTCCAGGGGCACCTCAGGGGTCCCTTCTCATCAAATCCCCTCTTGGTTCTTATCTCCTCAAGCGCTAAGATCGTACTACATTTTTAACACTTCTTTATATATTGTTAGCTGCTGTTGAGTCGATTCCGACTCATGGCGACCCCTTGTGTGCGGAGTATAACTGCTCCATAGGGTTTTCAAGGTTGTGACCTTTCGGAAGCAGACTGCCAGGCCTGTTTTCCCAGGCACCTCTGGGTGGGTTCTAACGGCCAGCCTTTGGCTAGTAGTCAAGTGCTTAACCATTTGCACCACTTAGAAACTCCTTTATATTGTAGGTCTTTTAAAAACACATCTTTTTAAACTCCTGGATTTAAACTCCCTAAGATCAAGGACTGAATCATGTATGGCTTCATGTACCCTGTGGTCCCTAATGAGGTATCTTGAATATTGAGGGTATGCAATAAATATCTGTTAGATAAAATAATATTTAATTACTTCATAAAAATTCCCCTATTTATCATTGAAATGGTCTTTTTCTTCCACAGTCATAATACAACAATTCAATATCACAGAAGCTTTTGCTGATACCATTTTCTCTGGCACAGTTATTAATAATTTCCCTTAAAATGCTCATTTAAGTGCCCAACATGAAGATAAGAGGTCTGCTTTCCTGTTGATGCTCTCACTCAACCATAATTAGCTGTCATAAGAGGCATGAAGAGGTGTGAAGATGAAAGCTCGGAAGGTCGGGCGTGCCGCCTCGAGATCCTGAAATCAGGGACAAATTATCAGCAGCCTTGAGTGCTGGGGGCAGGCAGATGGGCAAGATTAACCGTGTGTGAAGTCACTTATTCCGAATATCATAAAATTCAGTCTCTCCTCCCCCATCCTACCACAACACACACACACACAGAAACACAGACACATACACAGACACACATACAGAAAAACATACAGAAACACAGATACACACATGCACAGAGAGACACACATCCACATACATGCAGAGACACAGAAACACATACACACACAGAAAAACACATACAGAGACATAGACACATATACAGACATACACAGAACACACACACTGACACACACAGCCACGCATACACATAGACACACACAGACACACACGTGCAGAGCTGTTCTTCTTCTACCTGGGAAGAAGTGTCCACAAATGCACAGGTTTTGAACTATCTCAAGTGTGTTTATTCAAGACCCAGGACTCAAAAAATGTAAGAGTCTGGATGAGACTCTCCTGCCTTCCTAAACACGAGATTTTAATATAATTTAACCTGCTATTTATTCCTCAGAGTCATTATCATGAACATTGCATACTGTGCTGTGCCGTCATACTGTGATTTTTTCAGAAGTGCTGTGCCTCTTCTCTAAACTGCTAAAATATTTAGTTCTTGAATCCATTTTTCCTAATTTTTCAATGTCACCATCGCTGTCAGATTTTCCACTGTCATTTCATGAGGGAAAAGCTGCAGAAGCATCAGGGCTTCGAACTGGTTCATTCAGGTTGGAACCCCTGCTGAGAATTTGTATGTCTAACAAATTCCCAGGTGACGCTAATGCTGCTGGTTAGGGACCAGTTCCGAGAACCACTAGTAGAGCAGTGGTTCTCAAAATTTATTATACATAAGAATCACCTGGGGATCTTGTTAAACTGTAGATTCTGATTCAGTCTATCTTGGGTGGAAATGCAAATTCTCAGCAGGGGTATGAACTGAAACGAACTGATTGGAAGCCCTGAGAATCAGTCTCCTTGCATAGGCAGGAGACAAGATAATCACGGGGTCAGAGTTGTGTCAGAGCAAGAAGCAGTTACTAAGGTATAGAACAGATGGTCCTTGGTACATTTGTTCTAGTGGGCCTGAGGTCTGGCTCCCTAGAAAGTTCAAGTTAGAGGTAAAGAAACCCCAGTTTAGAATGAAGATGGTAGGGATGCTTTAGGAGGCCTGGCTACCTAAGACTTTGAGAGAAACAAGAATGTTGACACAATGTCTTACTTGCTTGATAACCTGTGTCCACTCACAAGACACTCTGAGCCTGTTCCTCATACTTACAATGGGCAAATAGGGCCTATATGGACGCTAGGTTGTTTCTGGAACAAATAAGAAGGAATGTTGCGTATCTTTAAATACCATTACATGCTGCAAAAGTGTGTAATTGTCATCGTACATGTTTGTTAGGAGTCCCTGGGTGGTGCAAACAGTTAACATGATTGGCTGCCAACTGAAAAGCTGAAAGTTCCAGTCTACCCATAGGCACCTTGGAAGAAAGGCCTGGTGATCTACTTCCAAAAAGTCAGCTATTAAAAACTCTACAGAATGCAGTTCCACTCTGTAATACATGTGGTTGCCATGAGTCAGAATCAACTCAATGACAGCAACTGGTTTGTTTGTTTTTTTTTTTTGGCGGGGGGAGGTTAGTGTTAGCTAGTATTAATATTATGATTTCCGAATGTCATTAAATTTGCCCAAAGTGTAAAGTTAAAACAGTACGACTTTGTATAAACTGTGGTTATTTTGTTGTCTTCTGAACAAACTACAGTATAGCAGTGACCAGAAATTTTCTTTTTTATAAAGGGCCAAACCAAAACCAAACTCATTACCATTGAGTAAATTCTAACTCATGGTGACCCCATGTGTTACAGAGTAGAACTGTGCTCCATAGGATTTTCTTGGCTATGATCTATACAGAAGCAGATAGTCAGGCCTTTCTTCTATGGCACCACTGGGTGGGTTTGAATCACAAGTCTTTTGACTGGTAGTTGAGTTTGCGCCACCCAGGGACCTTGTAAAGGGCCGGATAGGAAATATTTTAGGCTTCGTGGACCGTATGGACTCTGTCACAACTACTCAACTCTGCCATTGTAGCCTGAAAGCAGCCACAGATATCACATAAAAGAAGTAACATGGCTGTGTTCCACTAAAACTTTATTTCCAAAAATAGGATGGGGGGCGGGGGAACTGGATTTGGCCTGCAGGCTATAGCTTGCTGAGTCCTGCTCCAGTCTAAAAGATTGATAAGGCCCCTCTCAGCTCTAAAATTCACACATTCAAGGTTCTAAGCCTCCATGATCCTTGTTCTTACTGAAGCAGTAAATTGTAAACTGCTCTTAAGAACTTTGTTGCAGTGCACCATATTTTAGTGGAATATTTCTCAAACTTGAATAATGTTTAATCCCTTTCTAAAGGAACAAAATCCCTATGGATCCCCACTGTTGACTTAATTGTTATAACAAAACCAACCTCATTGCCATTGAGTTGATTCCAATTCACAGCGACCCTATAGGACAGAGTAGAGCTGCCCCACAGGGTTTCCAAGGAGCGGCTGATGGATTCTACCTGCTAATGCTACTTAAATACATGCAAGCTCATCTCAAAAAATCAAACCAGTTGCTATTACGCTGATTCCAATTCACGGTGACCCCATGTGTGTCAGAATAAAACTGTGCTCCATAGGGTTTTTCAATGGCTGAGTTTTAGTAAGTAGATCTCCAGGCCTTTCTTCCGAAGTGCCTCTGGGTGGACTCAAACCGCCAATCTACAGCCAAGAAAACCCCATGGAGCTGAGTGTGTTAACCATCTGCATCACCCCGGGGATGCATGAAGCTCCGCAACAAATTTCTAAACTGAATACAAAAAAAAAAAACAAAAAACTATAAAACCAATAAAATTCAAAGGAGTGGCACTAATTTAATGCAATGGAAGATGCTGTTGTGCTGAAACCAAATTGCTGATCTCAAAGTGGAGATTATACTGATGAGGCTACAGAGCTGGTCCTTCAGGGCTGGAGGTGCCCTAATTGTCCCCTCCGTTTCACTTCTCCCTTGCAAAACCTTTCTTGATTTGTCCCATAGGCCATGATGCCATTCGTCCTGCTGTCACTGGGGAGGTGTGTTTGGACTCAGTGGTTACTTTTAGAAATTTCACAGAACATATCACCATGTTTCCAGGGTCATGGAGGGACCTGTGCAGGAGACGGCCTTGAAGCTGGAGCTTTGGGCGCATAGGTTGGCTGAAAGGCACCTTCCACTCACAGCACCAACCTGCCTTCAGCTCTTCAGCCTGCAGATCCACCTCTAGAGGTGGCCTCTGACCTGAGGAAGTAGGGACTTGCTTCACATTTGATTAGCCAAAAGGCCATTTCAGGTATTTCCCCACCACAAAGACATATTGCCTCCAAAACTCAAGCTTCCACCACTTGGGAGGCAGAAAACTACTTAAAACTTTCAAGTTTTTCCAGTATCTCATCATCAGGAGTTTAAAAATTTTGGTCCAGAATTAGCCATTTCTCTTTTTATAACTTCAAGGATGCCCTGTGGTGAGCCTTTTGGTAAGAGGTGCTGATATGTAAGTTATCTGGTGTTAATCACTAAAGCAGTGTTTTACAAATGGAGGCCCATAATTCTTAATGAGAATTTTAAGTGGTACAGGCATTCTGGAAAAGTTTGGCAGTTTTCTTACAAATCAAACAAGTAATTACCATACCACCCATACCGTACCATATGAGCCCTCCCACTCTTGGGCATTTCTCCTGGAAAAATGAAAATTTACGTTCACAATAAAAACTTGTACATGAATGTTTATAGCAGCTTTATTCATAATAGCCCAAACTGAAAAGAAACCAAATGTCCTTCAACAAGTGAATGGTTAAACAAACTGTGTACATCCATACCGGCGATCAAAAAAAAAAAAAAAAAAAGCAAACTTTATTGTTCTTTGGCACAAGTGGTTTGCAATTAACTGCTAATCTCACCTAAAGGTTGGTGGTTCGCATCCATCCAGCGGCACTGCTGAAGAAATGCCTGGCAATCTGCTTCCATAAAGATTACAGCCAAGAAAACCCCATGGAGCAGCTCTACTCTGTAACACATGGGGTCACGATAAGTCAGAATCAACTCGATGGCAGTGGGTTTGGTTTTCAGTTATACACACAACAACTTTGTACACACAACAACCTGGGTGTATCTCAAGGGAATTATGCTGAGTGCCAAAAAGACAATTACAAAAGGTTGCATGCTATATGATTCCCTTTATATCAATATCTTGAAATGACAAAACTGTAGAAATGGAGAACAAGTTAGTGTTGCCAGGAGACGGGTAGAGGTGCAGGAGGGAGTTGGGTGTGGTTATAAAAGGACAACTCTAGGGATCCTTGTGGTGGTGGAACTGGTCTGTGTCTTGACTGAGGTGATGGATACACAAACCTACTGATGATAAAATTGCATAGAACTAAATACACACAGACACACACACAAATGAGTGAGTGCATGTAAAACTGGTGCAACCTGATTAAGATTGGTAAGTTGCATCGATGTCAATGTCCTGGTTGTGATGTTGTACTAACATTTTACAGGATGTCACCATTGGAGAAATTAGGTGAAGGGTATATGGGATCTCTCTGCATTATTTCTTTTTTTTTTAAATTAATATTTCATTGTGTTTTCCATGAAGGTTTACACAGCAGTTTAGGTTCCCATTCAACAATTTCTACACAAGTTGCTCAGTGACATTGGTTATATTCTTCACAATGTGTAAACATTCTCATTATTTCTGTTCTGGTTGTTCCAGTTCCATTAATCTAGTTTTTCTGCCCCCTTACATTCTCACCTGTGTTTAAAAGTAATTGTTGATCATTTGGTCTGATGTAGGTGATTTTTTAAAGTTCACAGTACTTATGGGTGATATTCATTATTTTTTTAGCCAATTTGTTATTTAGCTACAAGGTGACCTCAGGGGTTAGTTCTGGTTCAAGGTTTAGAGAGCATTTCAGGGCAATGGTTTCAGGGAGTCCTTCAGTCTCACTCAACCAGTCCACTAGGTCTTTTTCTTTTTTTTAGGAATTTGAGGCTCTGTTCCACATTCTTCTCCCATACTATCAGGGTTCATCTATTGTGGGCTTGATTAGAATGGTCAGCGGTGGTAGCCAGGCACCATCTAGTTCTTCTGGTCTCGGGGTAGATAAGGTTGTGGTTCATGTAGACTATTAGTCCTGTAGACTAGAGTCTTTTGTTTCCTTCTTTCTCTTTTGCTCCAAACGAGTAGAGAACAGTAGTTGTATCTTAGACGGCCATTAGCAAGCTTTTAAGACCACCAAACTAGGATATAGAAAATGACTTTATGAACTATATTACGCCAACTGACCAAGATGTCCCATGAGACTATGGCCCTAATCCTTCAAACCCAGAAATCCAATCCTGTGAGGTGTTTGGTTATGTCTAAGAAGTATCCATAATTGTGCCTTCTGTGTGCTTTATCATATATATGACCATATGTGCATACCGTCACATAGATGCACATACATATACATATGCAAACACACATGTATATATACATGTCTATACGTATATGTGCCTACATACATACATATATACCTGCACATGTATTTTTTGGTTGTTTTTGCTATTGTTTCAAAATTATATATGCCATAGCAATTACCAAGAGGTCCTTTTTTCTTGTGTACTTTTTAAATGACATTATTTACCTTCATCAAGCTGTGTACACTTCATCTTCATTCAGTGTTGCCTCTCTGTATTCTTTCTTACAATTGCATGTGATTCTACAATTATCTCATAACAAGAAGTTTAATTTTAAAAAGTTTTGTTTGCTACTTTGATGGTAATAAAAAAAAATGAGTACTAGCATATTCTGGATAATCTGAATGACCCCGTTATCACACTATAACCTAGTTCCCCCGTGGGTCACCAGTGCCTGGAAAGGCATGAATGCTTACTGCCAGTTGCTTTGCACCAAGCAATAACAACTGCTAGTCAAGAGCTGAATCCAGAACACACCACTCCAATGAGAGCAAGATGAATGACATCATGGCCTGTGGGACAAATCAAGAAAGGTTTTGCAAGAGGGAGCTGAGACATCGCATGGCAGGGACAATTAGGGCACCTCCAGCTCCCAAGAACCATCTCTGTAGCAGCATCAGTATAATCTCCACTTTGGGATTAGCAATTTAGTTTCAGCACAACAGCATCATCCACTGCATTAAATTAATGCCACTAATTTGAATTTTATTGGTTTCGCAGGTTTTTAAAATATATTCAATTTAGAATTTTGTTTTGGTTTTATAGTTGTATATGAGCTTGTATGTAGTTAAGTGGCATTATAAAAATAAAGTCATCCTTAGAGCTTGTCAGCTGTTCTCTGTTATACTTCCCTGCCACTGGGTCTTAGCCTCAGGAAGGCCTGTGGGACATTACCCTACCTCAGCTGCTTGGTCAAGACTCACAAGAGAGTCTGTCTCATACTTGGGATGTGTGGCTGTAGGGAGAGCAGCACTTCCTGAGGCTAGTGGGTCCCCAGAGGAGATGGTTGTGTCAGGAAGGCAGCAACCCAAAAGCACAGCTAAGAGGCTGGGCCAGAAATGTAAAGGACTCTGCCCCAACCCTGAGTGAGCCCATGCCTCGGGACCCTTGGACACAGCTGTGGGACACTTGGAGCGATCCAATTTCCAGGCATTAAGCTAGTGGGGCTTAAGCTACCAGTGACTCTCCAGCAGAGCTTTTACCAATCCCTATATCCAGGCTGCACCATAGACCAGTTCCATCAGGCTCTAGGAGGGGGTACAGGCACTAGCAGTTTTTGAAGCTCTATAGGTGATTCCAGTATCCAGCCAATGCTGTGGGCCACTGAGCTGTTGAAATTTGAGCATTTAATAGGAAATGTGACCTTATGTGACATTCATAGGCTGGTGACACCAGGACGTTGCATCACCTGTGTATTTCTGTGACTCCATTAAATTAATCTATGAGAATGGTGAAAAATATTGGCCACCAGCTCATTTCAACTGCCTCTGCCTTGTTCAGTTTCCCACAACTGCATTCACTGGTGTTCCCTCCCTCCAGCTCTACCAGCCCCTCCTCAGTTCTTAAAGCAGTCCCAAGTGGAAGGGAAAGTAACTCAGGTCATCTAGCCCCTCACCTAACCACATGTGGTCACCTCTGAGCTGAGTGGCCTGCTGCCGACTACTTCATTCCCCTAGTCACTTTCACTGCTTTTAAGACCAGTGACCGTTACTGCGCTCTAATGTAACCCCAGAGATCCAGCCCTCCCCATCCTATGCCTTGTCTAGGTTTCTGCTCTGGTTCCAACCCAGGAGCCCTGTTCAGTGGCTGAGGTCCTGCCTCTTGACTCCAGCAGGCTCCTTGACCTCAAGTCCAGGCTCCTACAGCTACTTAGGTACAGTTCCCAGACAACAACTGTGGCCTCCCTGACCCTCAAGAACTGACCACCCTGGATCCCATCACTGCTGCTGGCAGCTATCCTGTCTGAATCACAGCTGTTGTTAGGGGCCATTAAGTCAGTGCAGACTCATAGCCACCCCATGTACAAAAGAATGAAACACTGCTGGGTCCTGTACTATCCTCACAATCATTGTTATGCTTGAGCCCATTGTTGCAGCCACCGTGTCAATCTATCTCATTGAGGGTCTTCCTCTTTTTCACTGACCCTCTACTTTACCAAGCATGAGGTCCTTCTCCAGGGACTGATCTCTCCTGACAACATGCCCAAAGTATGTGAGATGAAATCTCGCCATCCTTGCTTCTAAGGAGCATTCTGGCTGTACTCCTTCCAAGACAGACTTGTTCGTTCTTCTGGCAGTCCGTGGTATATTTAATACTCTTCGCCAACACCATAATTCAAAGGCATCAATTCTTCTTCGGTTTTCCTTACTCATTGTCCAGCTTTTGCATGCATATGAGGTGATTGAAAATACCATGGCTGGGTTAGGCACACTTCAGTCCTCAAGGTAACATCTTCGCTTTTGAACACTTTAAAAAGGCCTTTTGCAGCAGATATGCCTAATGCAAAACATTGTTTGATTTCCTGACTGCTGCTTCCATGGACATTTTAGGGGGACCATTATTCTGCCTACAACTCCCAACTTGCTGTGTGATCCTGAACAAGCCATTCCACCTCTTTGAGCCTGCCTCCTCATCTGTATCATAAGAATTAAACTAAATCACATCTTTTAGCTCTAAAATACTATGGTCCTCTGATCCATGCTCACCAGCATACTTTGGTGCAATAGGAGATTAGGTCATGTGCAGTGTCTCTGGTTATGGACTGGAATTTCTCTGTGGAAGCCAAATAGCATGGAGAGGAGATAAGGGCCTGTGGCAATTGCAGAGAAAAGTGGCAGGATCTGACTTTTAACAGGATCCCTCTAGCTGCTCTGTGGAAAACAGACTATAGAGAAGCAGGGGCAAGAAGCAGGGAGACCAGTTAGGAGGCTACTGCAGTGACCCAGGCAAGGGATGATGGGGGCTTGGACCAGGGTAGTAGCAGTGCAGATGGTAAGAAATGGTCAGATTCTTGATATATTTTGAAGTAGGGCCAACAGGATTTCCTGACCTATTTGATGAGAAGTGTGAGAGAGTGAGAGGACTCAAGATTTTTGGCCTGAAAAACAGGAAAGATGGGGGAAGGAGTAGATTGAGTAGGGCAGAGGGCAATCATGTTAAGTTTGGACATGTTCAGTCTGAGATGTCATTTAGGTGTTCGAGTGGAGATGTCAGTGAGGCCATGGACATATGTGTCTGGACTTCAGTGGGGGAGTTCAGGCTAGACATATAAATTGAAGATCCAACAGCATATAAATGGTATTTAAAGCCATGAGACATGGAACAGAATAGAAAACCCAGAAATAAACCCACATAATTATAGTCAACTGAGCAAAGGCAATTCAATGGAGAAAAGACAGTCTTTTCAACAAATGGTGCTGGAACAATTGGACATCCATATACAAAAAACTGAAGCTATAACTAGTGAAAAATGTCTGTTCTTTAAAATCTATTTATATTGGATCAAACTGACAACAGCAACTCCAAAGATTAGACAGGAACCTCAGGCGGCAATGAATTCATGTTAATAGAGAAGGAACAATTCAAAAAAGGAGGGTGAGAACGGTTGAACAACTCAAAGAATGTAATCAATGTCACTGAAGTGTACATGTAGATACTGTCGAACTAGTGTATGTTTTGCTGTGTATATTCTCAACAAAATAAATAAATTTTTTTTAAAAAATTGAAGCTAGACATAGACCTTACACCTTTCACAAAAATTACCTCAGAATGGATCACAGACCTAAATGTAAAACGCAAAACTATAGAACTTCTAGGAGAAAATTTATATAGCCTTGGGTTTGGTGATGAGTTTTTAAATACGAAACTAAAAGACAATCCATGAAAAAAAAATGATTAAGTTGGATTTTATTAAAATTAAGCCATTAGAATAGATAAAACCACCAATGGAGGGAGACCAAAGAAAGAAGAGGCCCAAGGACTGGGCCTCTGGGCCCTCAAACATTTCCAGCATCTTGATGAGCAATACTCTTGAACTCCCATGGTTATAGAATGGAAACGAGTTGGAAATACAAATTTGGAGGTCAGCAGGGATAGTATTTAAGTACTTAGAAGCCTGTATGAGAGATCACTTGTAGGATGTCCAAAGCAGAGGAAAAAGGAGATAGAGAACTGAGCCTCGCATCCTCCAACATTTAGGGGTCGAGATGATGGGTGGTATCCAGCACAGGAGAGTGAACGGGAACAGCCATGAGGCAGACGAAGAGCCAAGAGACAGTGCTGTTCCAGAGGCTGAGGGAGGAAATTATTTCAAGAAGGAAAGAGTGATCAGTGTGTCAAATTCAACTAATAAGTCACAGGAGGCTGAGGATTAGCTATTGGATGGGCCAAATGGAAACCACTGGGAACAACAGTATGGGCCATTTTGATGGCATAGCAGATGCCTGACTGGAGTGAGAGAGTTCAAGACAGAATTCAAGGAAAAGAGGTGAGGACAGCTAGCATGGACAATTTCATCATGGACTTTTCTAACAAGAGAATCAGAGATAATGGCAGTATCTGGAGGGGAAGCCAAGTCGAAGAGAGAGTTCTTGTAAACAGAAGAAACTGCAGCAAATTTGCATCCTGATGCAAATGGTCTAATAGAGAGGGGAAACTTGACAATACAGGAGGGAAGAGAAAGAACTGCGGGAGCCCATCCTTCAGAGAGGGGAGGAGGAGTGGTCCACACTCAGTCATCTGATGTTTTGTTGTTGTTGTTAGTTGCCATGGGGTCCATTCTGATTCCATGTCTACTGGAAATAAGCCAAGATTCAAATGCATCTGTGAAGTTCTGAGGAGTTCCAATATTGGATCAACTTCCTCATGAAGATCTCATATTCTAAATTGAATCAATGACATGGAATCTCAGAGGAAAAGAAAATAGTAAACCAACCCCCCTACAAAAAAAAATCTAGGCATGAACTCTACTTTCTCAAGGTCAGCTCTACAATTATCTAGCAATTCAAAAGTGTGGACCATCAAGTCCACCAATGATTATGAACTGATCTCTCACAGATTATATTAAAAAGATGCTAAAAACAATAAGAAAAAAATCTTTACTCATCCGTGATTATTTTGAACTACGTGAGCCCTGGTGGCGAAGCGGATAAGAGCTCACTGCTAACCAAAAGGCTGGCAGTTCAAATCCACCAGCCGCTCCTTGGAAACCACGTGGGGCAGTTCTAGTCTGTCCTATAGGGTCACTATGAGTTGGAATCGACTTGACAGCAACAGGTTTGGGTTTTTTTGGTTTGGGCAAGTTACGTCCCCTCTCTATGCTTCCATTTCCTCATCTGTTGTGAGAATTAAATGGTTAATACAAGTAAAATGCTTAGCACAGTCCTGAGCCTGGTAGTAAGTGTCCAGTCATTTCCAGCTCATCCTTGGTCAATGAGCCATCCCATTGTCATGCCTTTGGAGGATCTTCAGGTTTAGGGTCCTTTCCAGCTGCCTTCAGCATCATTGTCTGTGGCCCAGGGGTTACCATTTTACTGTCAGAAACCATTTTCTCTCCTCTTTTGTGACTGTCAGAAACCTTTTTCTCTTCTCTTTTGTGCTGTTGGAGTCCCTAGGTACTCGGCTGCTAACTGAAAGATTGGAGGTTCAAGTCCACCCAGAGGCCCCACAGAAGAAAGGCCTGGCAATCTGCTTCTGAAAAACCAGTCAATGAAAATCCTATGGGGCACAGTTCTACTCTGACACATGGAATTGTCATGAATTGGAATCGACTTGCCGGTAGGTGGTTTTTGTGTTGTTGCCGAAGTCTGAGATCGCTGTGTTGCCAGCTCTGGATAAAAAACACTCTTTGTGCAGCTCTTTGCGCTTCTTCCAAGGCAGGCTGATTTTTCAGAGCGCAGAGCAGCTGGAGCTTCTGCCAGCAATGACTGCAGTTTTCCTCATCCCTGCTCTGTCCCCACCCCTCCCTGGCTCTTTGTCCCCGGATAGTGGCAGAAAGAAAGAAGAGCTGTGTAGCAAGCATCCACATTTGTTAGCGCAGAACCCTTCTCTTCTGTGGGGAGTCATTTTCCCTTCCCAACCTTAATTCTTTGCCCTTTTAAACCAGAGCTATTATTGCTCTAATTTGCATTAAATGGTCCCTTAGCAACCATCAAACACAGAATTAGATACCAGCCTGCCTCTAATACTGCTAGATTTACCAAAGTCTTAGCTCCAACAAAATACAACTTAAAATGTGATAAACAGAAACGTAAACAGCTTTTACCACATCCACGTGCACAGATATCCTTCTTTACAGAATAGTTGCACAAAAGCCAAGTTGACTAGAAAACACGTTTTAGATGAATCCCATTTTCCCCTTGCTGTCAGTACAAAACAATGTCATAAATTTACCCCTCCCGAAACATATGTGGACTCAGAACAGTGGCACTGCTCTTAAGAATAAGGTAAAGATTTTAAATTATTTACAGTATTTAAATAAGACAGAATTTTATAATATTTTTTAAAAATACGTTTATTTGGACTCCACCTTTTACAGAAAAGATATAAGCAGTGATGTGCTGGGAAACTAGCTTCCTGGAAGAAAAAAAAAAGGCTTATTTTGTAGTGTTTGCCTGTATCTATGGTATAAATAATCCCACTACGGCTGATTTCAAGCCATGAACTGTTTAACAAGGGCCTCACAAAATTCCTGAATTTTTAGCAATCGCAAAGGTTCTAGCATCCCACTGAAAGGCAACCTACAAGGATACATAAAGCACATCAAGTTAACATAAATAAAAAGTAGATGAGAAGAAGGAATAAAACAAAGATAGATGTGTAAAACAGAAACAGGAATTAGTAAATAGAGAACTGCATTCTATAAAGCCTTATCAAACCCAAACCAAATCAAACCCGTTGCCGTCGAGTCTATTCATACTCAGAGCAACTCTATACCGTTTAAATAACACATTTGGCTTAAGAAACTTCTGACACTGAAAGAGAGCCTTACCTGGATCACAGAGTCCTTAGGAAAAAAACAAGTCACATGCCAAGGAGTGCCAGCTTCCTAATCCTCAAGTAGGTCACATTACTCCTGAGGGTCCCCGTAAAGCAAAGACTGTGTCACACAGTGAATGAATGTCCTCAACATCAGGCTGATGGGCTGACCTCGTGACAGCAATCAGGTGAAAGCAATTCTACAGGATGCAAGGCTAAGTCAGGGTCCAGGGACCTGCATTCCCACATTCTCAGCTTCATCCCTGGCAGGTGGCACTGTGTGCGTATCCCATAGCCTTTGAAGTATCTTGCAGGTTTTGTTAAAGACCCGATTGTAGGGTTTAAAATTGCTCTGCCAGGCAGACCTTCCTGCCTGGAACACAGTTAACAGCCATTAAAAACCCAACCCATGTGTCCCAGTTGACAATCAGGTCACAAGAATAAGACTCTCACTGGAAAACAGAGGTACTTCCAGACGTCCCTTAGTTAGGCCTTGGGTCCTCTAAAGAAAAAAAAAAAAACCCGTTGCCATCGAGTTGATTCCGACTCATAGCGACCCTACAGGACAGAGTAGAACTGCCCATATGGTTTCTAAGGTGTGCCTGGTGAATTCAAACTGCCGACCTTTTAGTTAGCAGCCGTAGCTCTTAACCACTACAACACCAGGGTTTCCTTGCCTCCTCTACTTGGAGGTAATTCCTGATAAATATTCACAGAGCATCAGGAAATGCAAATACTAAATAGCTACGCTGTGATCTGAGGCACTGGTACTTCAATGGTAGAATTCTCACCTCCCATGAGGAAGACCCGGGTTCTATTCCAATACACTTCATGCGCAGCCACCACTCATCTGTCAGTAGTGAATTGCGTATTGCTACGATGCTCAACAGGTTTCGGTGGAGCTTCCAGACTAAGATGGACTAGGAAGAAAGGCTAGGCAATCTAATTCCAAAAATCAGCCAGTGAAAACACTGTGGGTCACAACTGTTCAATCCCCAAACAATTATGAGGATGGCACAGGACCGGGCAGCGTTTCGTTCCGTTGTGCACAGCTCACCATGAGTCAGACGCCTACTTGATGGTAGCTAACATCCACAAAGTTCTGATCAATGCTGGCAAAACAGGTCCAAAGAGAAAGAACTGACAGTTTCACAGTGAACTGAGAATTTCCTCACCTTTATCAGCCTCCTTCCCAAAGGTCCATAAAAGAGAAAAGGTCACCTTATTCCCTGGCATTTGGCAAAGAGTTTTTGTTTTGTTTTTTTAATACTTTTTTTTTTTAAGTATAATGTACATGCAGAAAAGTCCACAAATCATAAGTACACAGTTTAATGAATTTTCACAAAGAGAATAGGACACTAGCATCTAGTTAAGAAACAATTATCTGCCCCCAGCAGCCTCCTTGTGTTCCCCTTCTAATCACTATTTCCCCTCCAAAGGGAACCACATAGATTAGTTTTGCCTGTTATTGAATCTTACATTAATGGACTCTTTCACTCACTATTGTATTTGTGAGATTCATCCACATAGTTGTGAGTAGGCACGGAGGCCTGGTGGTACAGTGGTTAAAAGCTACGGCTGCTAATCAAAAGGCTAGCAGTTCAAATCCACCAGCTGCTCCTTGGAAACCCTATCATGCAGCTCTACTCTGTCCTATAGGGTCGCTATGAGTTGGAATTGACTCGATGGCAATGGGTTTACAGACAGTTCATTCTTATTGCTGTATAGTATTCCATTGTTTGAATATATCACATATATACATTTTACTTTTGACAGAAATTTGGGTTATTTCTAGTTTTTGGCTACTATAAATAAAGCTTTTATGAACATTCTTGCAATTGTCTTTTGGTGGATGTAAGCAATCATTCTGGGTACATACACAGTAGTGGAATTGTTGGATCATAAGGGATGCTTTAGTAGAGGCTGCATAAAGTTTTCCAGAGTGATTATACCAAAAAGGTAACATTTTGCTCATATTAAATTAGCAAAAATCTTTTATAGTTTCCTAAGTTGGAGAAATTGTGACAGATTCAGTACATTAATATATAGAACAGCTGCAATCTAGTTATCATTCGGGGCCATGAAATAGATTTGCAAATTCAAAGCAAAGATTTTAGGCAAATCATTAAAGTCCAAGAGGCAGAGGAACAAATACTCATTCATTCAACAAACAAGAATAAGCTATTCAGGGTGTGTGTACTAATGAAAGCATTTGTTTCCCATTAAGATAAGGAACAAGGCAAGAACAACTTCTCTCTCTTTTATAATTTAGCATTATATTGCAGATAGTAATCAATGTATATAAAGAGAAACCACTTAGAGGCAAAAGAATTCCAAAAAAAGTAAAACTATCTCTATTTGCGGATGATATGAGAGTGTATGTGGAAAATCCGAGAAAATCAATAAAATTAACTCAAACAATAAAATGGTTCAGTAAGGTGAAAGAATGTAAAATTAACCCACAGAAACAATAGTCTTCCTGTACACAAACAATAACCAGTTAGAGGTGATAATGGTAGAGCAAACCCGTCTTAGAATAGCAACAACAACTACAAAAGTAAACTATGTAGAAATAACAAGAAATTTGCAAGTCCTAAATTAGCAACCCTACAGAACAGAGTGCCCCATGGGGTTTCCAAGGAGCAGCTGGTGGGTTTGAACTGCTGACCTTCTGGTTAGCAGCTAAACTCTTAATCAATGCACCACCAGGGCTCCAAATTAGAAAAGGAACTCTGGTGGTGCAGTGCTTAAGAGCTCAGCTCCTCAGCATTTCGAATCCACCAGCTGCTCCTTAGAAGCCCTATGGGGCAGTTCTATTCTGTCCTACAGGGTCGCTATGAGTCGGAATCAATTCGACAGCAATGAATTTTTTTGGTTTTAAATGAGAAAAACTTTAAACTCCTGAAGACAGAAAAGAAGATTTGAACAAATATAAAAATAATCTTTGTTCTTATAGGAAGACTCAACATTATAAAGATGTCAGTTCTCCCTAAATTTATAAATTTAATGAAATTTCAATAAAAATACTAACAAGCACTTTTTTTAAATTGTGCTTTAGATGAAGGTTTACAGAGCAAACTAGTTTCTCATTAAACAATTAATACACCTTGTTTTGTGACATTGGTTGCCAACTCCACAACATGTCAACACTCTCCCCTTCTCAACCTTGGGTTTCCCGTTGCCAGCTTTCCTGTCCTCTCCTGCCTTCTCATCCTTGCCCCTGGGTTGGTGTGCCCATTTAGCCTCCTTTTGTTTTATGGGCCTGTCTAATCTCTGGCTCAAGGGTGAACCTCAAGAGTGACTTCAGTACTGACTTAAAAGGGTGTCCAGGGGTCATACTCTAGGGGTTTCTCCAGTCTCTGTCAGACCAGTAAGTCTGGCCTTTTTTCTAACAAACCCTTTTTATGGAACTAGATAAGTAGGTACTAAAATTTATATGATAGTTCACAAAACATCATATTGTATGATTCTATTTATATGAAATGTACAGAATAGGCAAATTTAAAGAGACAGACCTAGATTAGTGGTTGCTTAGGGTTGGGAGGAGGGTGGAGGGAGATTAGGGATTGACTGCTAAAGGGTATGGTGTTTCTTTTAGGAGGGCAAAAATGCTCTAAAATTAAATTGTGGTGATAGTTCAAAATCTTAGGACTGTACTAAGAATCACTGAACTGTACACTTTGAATAGGTGAATTGTATGGTATGTAAAATGTATCAAGAAAGCTGTTTAAAATTTTATATGGAAAGTAAATATGCAAAAATAAGAAAGTAATGAAAAAGAAAAGATGAATGGAGGGACTAATGTCATCATGTATTAAAACATACATTAAAAAAACCAAACGCATTGCTATAATTAAAACAGTGGGTAGTGGTGAATGAATAGACAGACAAATGAGTGGAATAGAATATAAAGATCAAAATAGATCCCAGTACACATGGAACCTTAGAGTATGATAAAATTGGCATCTCAGATCATTGAGGCAAAGATGGACTTTTTCATAAATAGCGCTGGGACAACAGATTAGCTAGTGTTAAAAGATAAAATTAGATGCATAACTCACATTACACACGAATGAACTCCAAAACCATTAGGGAAATTTAGAATTTTTTAAAATAAAGTCACACAAGCACTAGAAGAAAACATGAGTGAATTCCTATTTAACCTGGGTGTGAAGAAAGGTTTTCTAAATTGTGACACAAAATCCAGAAGCAGTGAAATAAAAGATTAATACATTTGACTTTATAAAAATAAAAAAATGTTTCCATGTCATAAAACACCATAAACAAAGTCAAAAGACAACTGATAGAATGATTTGTATCAGACCAAATCTTCTGAAGATAACAACTATAAACTCTGGACCAAAAAAAACTATCTAAAAATAACCATCTAAAGGCACTGGAGGGGGCCAAAAGCAGGCAGAAACTGGATGGAAGTCCACCCTTGGAAGAAGTGACCTGCACTGGATGAGTCTCCTGTTTTCACAGCTTCTCACCTGAGGGTAAACCTCAGTTGGCACCTCCCAGCTAGAACTCATATAGTAACTTGCTTTATTACTGGCTTGGGAAATCAAAGGATGAAGCTCAGGACTATTGCCACATATAAAAAGTAAGTAGAGAAATAATGGTAAGGAGAGGGCCACAGAGGAGAGCCCCAAATTCAGAACATAAACTGTAAATCTCTTGCAGACCCTGAATGATGCATATATGAGGCAGACTCCAAGCAGCCTACCTAAGAATAAGACATAATTAAAAGAATTAGACAGAAATTTCAGCTGTTGCTCACCAACACTAAGACAGAGTTTGGAATCTGAGTTCAGCTGAGTGAATAGTTTTCTAGAACAAATTTAAATCTCTTCAGAGAAACCATGAAAGAATCCATAGATAGCCTATGCAACATGTTGTTCACAGTGTCCAGATTACAATAAAAATTACTAGATGTCATGGATTGAATTGTGTCCCCCAAAAATATGTGTCAACTTGGCTAGGTCATGATTCCCAGTATTGTGTGGTTGCCCTCCATTTTGTTATCTGATTATCCTTCATTTTGTGATGTAAATCCGGGCCTCTATGCCTGTGATTATGGTCCCATTTGGGAGAGAGCTGTCCATTATGTTAATGAGGCAGGATTAGGTCATGTTAATGAGGATTAGGGTGGGATGCAACACCCTTACTCAGGTCACAGCCCTGATCCAATGTAAAGGGAGTTTCCCTGGGGTGTAGCCTGCATCACCTTTTATGTTACAAGAGATAAAAGGAGAGAGAAGTGAGCACAGAGAGAGAGGTTTCTCACTACCATAAAGAAAGAAGAGCCAGGAGCGAAGTATGTCCTTTGTACCTGAGGTTCCTGTGCTGAGAACCTCCTAGACCCAGGAGAAGACTGATGTCAAGACACATGGAGATCTCCAAGGAACACCAGGACCACAGTTGCTGAAAGGAGATAAAGACCTTCCCCCATAGCTGACAGAGAGAAAGCTTTCTCCTAGAGCTGGCACCCTGAATTTGGACTTCTAGCGTTCTAAACTGTGAGAGAATAAATTTCTGTTTGTTAAAGCCATCCACTTGTGGTATTTCTGCTATAGCAGCACTAGATAACTAAGACATCAGATATACAAAGAAACAGGAAATGGGACCCATATGCAAGAGAAAAGAATCAGTGGAGACAGATCCCAATATAACCAACACATTGGAATGAGCAGATGAGGATTTTCAAAGCAGTAAGTAAAATTATGTTCAATGATGTACATGAAAATAGGCTCATAATGAATTAACAGATAGAAAGTCTCCACAGAGAAACAGAAACTATAAAAGAGAACCAAGCTCAAAAATAGAACATCTGAAATAAAACATTCACTAGATGGGCTTAACAGCATATTCGAGATAACAGAAAAAGGAATCCGTAAATTTTAAGAAAGATTAATAGAAACAATCCTATCTGAGGAGAGGGGAATGCTCATTTATTTGCATGGGCAAGTGGCAATATTTCTAAGGGCAAGAAACAGTACCATTTCACTCACTTGTCTTGCAAATCCACCAAAAACACAGTGGATTCAAGAAATGGCCTTTTTGATTTCCTCATTACTGCTTTTTTGGATAGAAGTGAAGGCAGGTGGGGAGAGGTGTTAAGCAGTCGACAGTAATTACTAAGAAGATGACAACAACACCTAGGGCACACAGCACCTTTCCTGTTGTACAGAAAGACTCTGCCATCTTGACCTGGTTTCCTTGTTGAGGAGAAGAAAACCACCAAGGATCCTATTTCTCCCACCTAAGCCCTGGTGAGGTGAGGTGCCTTGACCTCATGAGGCAGTGGACAAGGTTCTCGGGACATCTGAGTCAGGATAAAGAAATGACAAAGGTAGTCTCCCTGGGGCGTGTTCCATCCTCTCTTAGACATTATGCCAGTTCTGCCACCCTGGATAATTTGACTCTAAAATCCAACACTACTACTGTTGGGGCATGTTGCCAAGCTGCAGCACAGCAGGGTGAACTCATCAACCACACCAGGGGCTACACTCAGTGCTCCTCAGTGAAAGGGCACTTTACAGAGGGCACTGTCCTACCTTAGTTCAGCAATGAAGCAATACTGGTGGTAAAGGAAATGGTCACCTGAGCATGTGCGGGTATGTGTATGTAAGTACGTGTATGCACTCACGGGGTTCCTTTTTTTCCCTATAAATTCTGACAGCCCTCTATTAAATACTTACTTCAGACACAAATGATTACCAGATATAGAAACTGGAAAAGAAAGAAGTTATTTATTTAAAAGAATTGGAATATTCTTTGGTTAACCAAGACGAAAAGTATCCAGAACCTTTTTTCAGCATACTCTGCAGAAGTGTATTAATTACTTTAAGGATTTTTCTGGCATAAAGCAATCAGAGTATACATTGAGCCAAGCACCAGTCTGCTCCCTGGGCGTGTGGAGTCCACCTCCCCTTCTCTTGATGCAGTAAACTCAAATCTCAAATCAGCTAGGGATTAATTAACAAACCCTATAAAACTGCAAACCTCTAGTGGAGATACGTTAGGTACATATAAGGAATATAATTGCAGGAAGCTTTCCATGTGTCCCAAGGCCAGATAAGCCAAATCAAACTCATTGCTGTCGAGTCAATTCCGACTCATAGCAACCCTACAGGACAGAGTAAAACTGCCCCATAGGGTTTCCAAGGAGCAGCTGGTGGATTCAAACTGCCAACCTTTTGGTTAGCAGCCAAGCTCTTAACCACTGTGCCACTTGGGCTCCTAAGGCCAGATGGAAGCCCACAAAAGAGTGAAGAGTGTTCAGACAGAACTTACAAGGCCCGTCAAGACACAATCTGGCATTGTTCATCACAAATACATGTATATACAGTTTTATAGTAATTCTCCCCATAGTAGGTCAAAGTCCTTCCCCTCTTTCCTTTTCAATAGCCCTGTCAGATGGAGTCAGCAACAGGCCTCCCTCTTTGTCTTCCACCCCAACCCACCCCACCCCATCACACCTCCACTGTGCAGCAACTGGGGGTCTGTGTGGGGTTGACATGTCTAGCCCAATCAAAGCAACCCCCATGCCCCTCGCTATGGTGTTTGGTTCAGGGGTGGGCTTCTGCAGAGTAAAGCACAGGGTCTTCATCAAAGGCAGCCAGCAGTCCACCCCTGCTGAGGGGAGCAAGACTGAAGAAAAAGCCAACACAGAACAGAGCCGAGCCAAGAGAAACTAAGAGAAATAGTCCAAGAGCCTGAATCCTGATCAAACCATACCCGGAGCCCACCAATCACTTGGGTCACAAAACCCAGTGAATTTCCATAATGTTCAAGCCTGTGAGCATTGGGTTTTCAGTAACCTGCAACCAAAAACATCCTAACTGAAATACCATGTATCCTCTGAATTATTTTTAAAAATTAATAGATTTACAACAACAACAACTGTCTCACAGTTCCGGAGGCTAGTGGTCCAAATTCAGCATGCCAGATTGAATTGTGTCCCCTCAAAATACATGCTATAAATCCAAAACTCTATGCCTGTGGTTATAATCCCACCTGGGAATAGGTTGTCTTTGTTATTTACTTTGTTATGTTAATGAGGCAGGATCAGTGTAGGGTGTATTTTGAATCAATCTCTTTTGAGATATAAAAAGAGAGGAGATACTAAGCCATGTGAATATCACCCAGGAGCAGAAACTCAAAGAGACAAGGACCTTCAGTCAGTGCTGACAGAGAGAGAAAGCCTTCCCCTAGAGCTGGCACCCACAATTCGGACTTCTAGCCTCCTAAATTTCTGTTTGTTAAAGCACCCATTTGTGATATTTCTGTTACAGCAGCACTAGATAACTAAGACACCGGTGTACAGACAAACATCTCAGGGGATTTGGTTCCTTGGTTTGGAGATTTAGGGTCATGGTTTCACGGGACATCCCAGTTAATTGGCCTAATAACTTGTTTAGTGCTTCCGTTCCACCTCCTAGTTTGTTGTGTAGTGACTGAGGTCTTAAAAGTTTGCAAGTGGCCATCCAAGGCACAATAATTGGTCTGTATTTGCCTAGAACAATAGAGGAAGAAGGAGAGTCAGGAATAGGAGGAGGAAATGGAATGGGTAGCTAATTGCCTTCGTGAACAATTGTCTCCTTTCCCAAGAGACCAGAAGAACTAGATGGTGCCCAGCTACCATTACTGAACATATTGAGCAAAGATTCTATACAAGAATCCTGATCAGAAGGGGGAAAATGCAAAACAAAATTTAAGATTCTCATGGGATCCAGATTTCTGGAGCCATGGAGGTGGGGTGAACCCCTGAAATGACTGCCCTAAGACAATCTTTAAACCTTAAACCAAAAATATCCCCTGAAGTCTTCTTAAAACCAAACAATAATTTAGCTTAACTAGTAAAGCATGTCGTGTTGAGCATTATGCTCTTTTAAGATCTATCTATATGGCATCAAACTGAAAACAACTCAAAAGATTAGATAGAAAACTTAGGGGGCAGTGAGTGTATCTTAATGGGGGAGGAATAACTCAGAAAAGGAGGGTGAGAATGGTTGCACAATTCAAAGAATGTAATCAATGTCACTGAAAAGTACATGTAGAAACTTGAATTGGTGTGTTTTTACTGGGTATATTCTCAACAATAACAAAAATAAATTTTAAAAAATTATTTAAAAAAGAAAAAACCATCTCACAGAACTATGTTCCTCAGACCACTCTCTGTGGAGTGCTGTGCTAAGATAAAAATGTAACAAATACAATGTAAAATTAAAAAAAAATAATAATAGATCTAAAACTACTGGGCATTTGAAATCCTGGCTTTGAAAGGTGCTGTATTCAGGAATGACGCAGGACAGGACAACCCATACTGACAGTATATTTTGTGGGGCAATGACATTTCTAATATTTCATGCACCATTTTCCACTTACATACTGCTTGCTTCCCAAAGATTTGAGTCAGGTTAAATAGAAGACTTATATATCAGGACAATTAAAATAAGAATTAAATATCCAGGGAAAAAGACAGGTATATCAGAAAACATCAGTGAAGTATAATCATTATACTAGTGCATACAATTTAGCTCAGCGCATCCTGGCAGCAAAGGTAAAAAACTCATTGCCATTGAGTTGATTTTGACTCATGGCAACCCTATAGGACAGAGTAGAACTGCCCCACAGGGTTTCCAAGGCTGTAATCTTTATGGAAGCAGACTGCCACATCTTTCTCTCATGGAGCAGCTTAGTGGGTGTGAACCACCAGCCTTTCGGTTAGCAGCCAAGAGCAACCACTAGCAAACAGAGCTCCTTAAAAGGTAAAAAAGAGTAACCCAATTCCTACACAGTTCTTTTTATCTGAGAAAGAAAATCAGACCTGTTTTCCAAGACAGATGAAGCTTCTTCCTAGCAGTAAGTAAGCTCTAAAGTGATTGTCATCAATTGGGAAAGTTTAGGTCCCTGAATGCTACCATTAGCTGAACCCCTTCAGCTTATCTGTATTTAGAGTATCACCAAAAAGCATCAGCATTAATCTAAATTCTAGCAACTTCAGAGTGTTACCGGATTCTG
Organism: Trichechus manatus latirostris; assembly: GCF_000243295.1. Lineage (NCBI taxonomy): Eukaryota > Metazoa > Chordata > Mammalia > Sirenia > Trichechidae > Trichechus > Trichechus manatus. Next base: position 12,419,399 of record NW_004444014.1, on the reverse strand, counting down.
GCAGAGAAATGTTCATATCATCATTTACAAGGGAGGGAGTGTGGAGGGTTGCAGTAGATTTCTGAAAGAAGTACAATGTGACACCAGCCCCATGGTGCTGCAGCCAGCAGCAGCAAGGGGCACACCAAGAGCACCGGCAGGTCCTCCCCACCCAGAGGGTGGACAGGGCAGGCAGGCAAGAACAGCAGAGGTGATGACTAAGGAGAAAGGAGACCACGTTGGGGAGTTCTCGGACTGGAGCAAGGCTGCAAGACCCTCATGTATGCATCAGGAAAGGGAAAGTGGTCGTCGGGATTGCTTGCTCAGGACTGTACATTTCCCTAGAGAAATAGGAGAGAGAGAAGCACAAAGAAGATGTGCCCACCATGAAAGAGAAAAAGGGGATGGGCACACAACTAAGAAAGGGCAACACTAGGAGAACGTTTTTGGGTAACATTGTTGGTTTCCTAGGTAGCCGTAACGAAGTCTGAACTACAAACTAGGTGGCTGATAAGTACAGAAATTTACTGTCTCACAGTTCTGGAGGCTAGCAGTCCAAATTCAGGGTGTCAGCGGAGCCATGTTCTCTCCAAAGGCTCTAGGGAAATATTCTTTCTTGTCTCTCTCAGCTTTTGGTAATCCCAGGCATTCCTGGACTTGCAGCTCCAGCATAACTCCATCATCACACATTGCCAATTGTCTTCCTTCTATCTATGTCTCCTCTCCTTTTTTTTTTATTTTATTCTTTGTTTTTGTTGTTGAGAGTAGACATAACAGAACATGCACCAATTCAACAATTTCTACACGTACAATTCAGTCACATTGATTACATTCTTCGAGTTGTGCAACCATTCTCACCCTCCTTTTCCGAACTGTTCCTCCTTCACTAACATAAAATCATTGGTGCCTAAGTTTCCTATCTAACTCTTTCTTTGAGTTCCTGATGTCAATGTGATCCCATATAGATAGTTGTTAAAAGAGCACAATGCTCAAGGCAGACATTCTTTACTAATTAAGCTAAACTATTGTTTGGTTTTAAAAGGACTTTAGGGGATGTTTTTGTTTAGGGTTTAAAGATTATCGCAGTGCAACAGTTTCAGGGGTTTATGCACACTCTCCATGGCTCCAGGAAGTCTGGATTCCAAAAGAATTTGAAATTCTGTTCTGCATTTTACCCCTTTTGACAAGGATTCTTCTATCAAATCTTTAATCAAAATGTTCAATAATGGTAGCTGGGCATCACTCAGTTCTGGTCTCATGACAAGGGAGTCAGTTGTTCATGGAGGCAATTAGCCACACATTCCATTTCCTCCTCCTATTTCTGACTCTCCTCCTTCCTCTGTTGCTCCAGGCAAATACAGACCAATTATTGTGCCACGGAAGGACGCCTGCAAGCTTTTAAGACCTCAGGCACTACTCAACAAACTAGGAGGTAGAACAGAAGCACTAAACACGTTAATAGGCCAATTAACTGGGATGTCCCATGAAACCAGGACCCTAAACCTCCAAACCAAGACACCAGATCCCATGAGGTGTTTGGTTGTATGCAAGCAGCCTCAGTAGCTGCTCTTTCTCTTCTTTTTTGTAAAGATGTCACTCAGATTGGATTAAGACTCACCCTACTCTGGTGTGACAACCAGGTAAGTACTATTATCATCCCCATTGTACTGATGAGGAAAGCAAGCTTCAGTTATTTGCCCAAGATCTCACACCAAATCAGACATGGAGCTAGGAGTCTGGTCTGAAGGCTTCTAGTCCAAAGCCTGCTGCTCACCTCTGGTGCCCCATCTCCATCCCCTCAGCCCCCCTCTGACTGGAGCCACAGCTGTGGGGACAGTTCCATGTGAGCTGTGACAGCATCCCACCTCTTGCTTGGGCCATGCTGTTCCCCATTCCCACACGACTCACTCTACCTGCAGCCCAGAAGAGCAAGATCATTAACAGCCCCAGAAAAGCTTTCAACCAATGGGCAATGGGAGCTAGGAGGGAATGCCGCAGACTCCTAGCCTTCGGGCCCACAATCCTGAGCAAAGTTCCATATGTTTCTTAGAAGTGCTAACAGAATCAAGTCCCTGCTACTCATGGAGGTAACCTCCCAGGCACTCATGTTGGCTTGTCCTCCTTCTCTGTCTCACTGTCCTCTCTCCTAGAATCACCTCCCAAATAAACCGCCTGCAGTAAAGTCCTTGTCTCAGGTCCTGCTTTCCTGGAAACTTAAACCAAGAAAAGGTATCACATTATATGACTTAGAGGTCAGAAAGGGCAGCTAGTCAAATACTCAGCAGATTGATACTTTCATTGTTAGAAGTATGACCACTTCCCTGCTCTAGAGACAGAAATTGAAAAAGCAAGAACACAGCTGTTGTCATCAAGTCGATTCCGACTCATAGTGACCCTATAGAACAAAGTAGACCTCCCCCACAGGGTTTTCCAATGCTATAATCTTTACAGAAGCAGACTGCCACATCTTTCTCCCACAGAGCTGCTGGTAGGTTCAAACCACTGAACTTTTGGTTTAGCAGCCGAGCGCTTTAACCACTGTGCTACCAGGGCTCCTTGGAGACAGAGGTTACAGAGGAGGAAAAGGTTTGCAGGGAGTCATGGGGGGGAGGCTGTCTCAGGCTCAGTGCTCAGCCAGAAGGCAAAAGAGTTCAATGAACTAATATGTCTGACTAAGCTACATATTTTCTGAAGGGTGACTTGTCCAGCTCACAGTGAGTCATGACAGTGATCATCAGACCACAAGTGTTGGAAAACATGTAGATTTCTTAAATAAATGCATTTCAAAGCACCCTTGCTCCTGAGCAGTTGTATTAGGCTGAGGAAATGGGTGTGTTTAGTTGCTTGCCGATTTCCTCATAAGTGGAGCACATGCCCCTGATTTTAAGCATAAAATAAGGACCTACTGACTATTCTTGCATAATCTAATGCCACAGGCATCCATTTTAAAAAAATGAGCCTTTGATGTCTGAGGAAAAAAAAATCTAAACTTCAAGCTCTCAAAGGTGTCACGTTTTTACCAACGCATGTAAGTCAATGCGTGGCTGGAGAAAGAAACCTTTCATAATGGCATTATATTTGTATAACTGTATCCAATGGTCATTGGAGAACCAGAGGTTTGTCTAAGGACAGCAAATAGGTCTACTGCTAGACAGATGCAGAGCTGCCCTGAGCAAGGAGAGAGTCTAAGGGTATTTTTATCATTTTTCTACCCATCACTCTTGACTCGTTGATTCAACTTATGGTCCAAGACAGTATGCAGAAAACAAAATGCTATTAAAGAAGACACTTCATGAGAAAGCTCTCTAGCCAAGGAAGGCCAGTTTCCTCAGACACAAGAGGACAAGCTGCTTTTACTGGCGCTGGTGTCTCTGAGGGAGACATGATGAAGCTGTTTGTGCAAGTGTTGGAAAAACTGAAAACCGGATTCGGCTACTGCTGTGGATAAACTGTCATTGCCAGGGTGGAGAAGCACTGTTGGAGTGATGCTCATAGGAACGACTAGTAAACCCGGCTACAGCCCTGCAATCTCCCTCGTGTTGTTGCTGTTAGGTGCCACCGAGTCAATTTTTGACTTATAGTGACCCCATATGACAGAGGAGAACTGCCCCATAGGATTTCCTAGGCTGTAATCTTTATGGGGGGAGCCCTGGTGGTACAGTGGTTAAGAGCTCAGCTGCTAACCAAAAGGTCGGCAGTTCAAATCCTCCAGCCACTCCTTGGAAACCCTATGTGGCAGGTCTACTCTGTCCTATAGGGTCCCTATGAGTCAGAATCGACTTGACAGCAATGGATTTGGTTTGGGGTTTTTGAATCTTTACAGGAACAGCTTATCAGGTCTTGCTCTCATGGAACCACTGGGTGGGTTCGAATCGCCAACGTTTCAGTTAGCAGCCAAGCACTTAACCATTGTGCCACCAGGGCTCCTTAGTCTCCCTTTAGCACCTGTACTGGCAGAGCCTAACTGGGTACCAGCTGGAAAAGCAGAAATGAGGTTTGTGAAGTCACACTCCCAGCATCACAGAGCAGAACATAAAAGGGTAGGTTTGCAGCCAAGGGACACAAGCAGTTTGCAATTGGCTGCTAACCTAAAAGCTGGCAGTTCAAACCAACCCAGCAGCTCTGCAGAAGAAAGACCTGGCGAACTGCTTCTGTAAAGATAACAGCCAAGAAAACCCTACGAAGCAGTTCTGCTCTGCAACACAATGGGTCACTATGAATCAGAATCAATTCAACAGCAAAGGGCTTTTTTTTTTCAATTGTGCTTTTGTGAAAGTTTACAGCTCAAGTTAATTTCTCATACAAAAATTTATACACACATTGTTATGTGACCCTAGTTGCAATCCCCACAATGTGACAGAACACTCCCCCTTTCCACCCCAGTTTCCCGTATCCATTCAACCGGCTCCTATCCCTATCTGCTCTCCCATTCCACCTCCAGACAGGAGCCGCCCATTTAGTCTTGTGTATCACTTGAACTAAGAAGCACACTCCTCACAGGTATTATTTTATGTTTTATAGTCCAGTCTAATCTTTGTCTGACGAGTTGGCTTCGGGAATGGTCTCAGTTCTGGGTTAACAGAGAGTCCGGGGGCCATGTCTTCTGGGGTTCCTCTAGTCTCAGTCAGACCATTAAGTCTGGTCTATTTACATGAATTTGAGCTCTGCACCACACTTTTCTCCTGCTCTGTCAGGGACTCTCTGTTGTGTACCCTGTCAGGGCGGTCATTGGTGATAGCTGGGCACCATCTAGTTCTTCTGGTCTCAGGCTGATGGAGTCTCTGGTTTATGGTGGCCCTTTTGTCTCTTGGGCTAATAACTTTCCTTGTGTCTTTGGTGTTCTTCATTCTCCTTTGCTCCAAGTGGGCTGGCACCCATTGATGCATCTTAGATGGCCGCTCGCAAGCTTTTAAGACCTTGGACACCACCCACCAAGTGGGATGCAGAATATTTTCCTAATAAACCTTACTATGCCAGTTGACCTAGATGCTCCCCAGAACAATGGTCCCCAAACCCCCACCCTTGCCGCTATGTCCCTCAAAGTGTCTGGTTGTGTTCAGGAAACTTCTTAGCTTTTGGTTTAGTCCAGTTGTGCTGATTTCCCCTGTATTGTGAGGGTGTGGTTTTTTGCAGCCAAGAGACAACAGCTTAGTAACTGTACAGGACTCTATAAGACTTTGTCTCAGAATATGAAAGACATAATTTTCAAATGTTGCCTGTACTTGGAATTCAGTGAAAAAGTAAAGTATCAAGGAAGTCATGGAGGAACTTCAGTTTTGCATTAAGTTGGCAAAATTTGCTCAGCTAACAAGGTGGGCTTTGGAGAAAACATGAAAACATTAAGGGATGCTTCTCCTGCATATCTTTGCAATTTCGTATCAGTAAGGTAGAAGAGTAGGCTGAATTGCATTGTGTTCAAGGTTCAAAAACAATAGACAAAGTTTGGAACCCCTGGGGGAAAACATCATAGGACACAGATAATGGTAGAGAAAAAGGAAAAGGCAGAGTTTTTCTGGCATGTGAGAAAAATGTGCATTGTGGGAAAAGGTTGTTTCTGTTTGTAATTTATTAATTTATCTTTTAAAAAGCAGCCACATTAAACTACCCACAGGTCTGTAGCTGCACTTTCTGTGAAAAGGAGGCAAACAAGAAAGCACATCAGTATTTGAAACTCTTCCGAGCCCACATTACTCCGTACCAGGGTTTTAACTGATCCTGGTCCTGGGGTCACCTCCCACCCCACTCCCCCAAAACAAAACAGTCCATTCAGTTCAGTAAGGTCAAAATATGTGTAAATTTTTGGTTCTGAACATTTTGATCAAAGACTCTATAGACGAATCCTGATCAAAAGGGGAGAAAATGTGAAACAGAATTTAATATTCTGATAGAATCCAGACTTTCTGGAGCCATGGAGGCTGGATGAACCCCTGAAACTACTGCCCTGAGATAATCTTTAACCCTGAAACCAAATCAAAATTATCCCCTAAAAAAAAAAAAAACTTCTGAAGGCTTTTTTAAACTAAACAACAGTCTAGTTTAACTAGTGAAAAATGTCTGCTGTGAGCACTATGCTCTTTTAAAGAACTACCTCTCTGGGATCAAACTGATAACAGCAACTTGAAAAGTTAGATAGAAATAGCAGGGGGAAGTGAGTTTATGTCAATAGGGGAGGAACAAATAGGAAAAAGAAGGTGAGAATGGCTGCAAAATTTGAAGAATGTAATCAGTGTCACAGCATCGTACATGTAGAAATTGCTGATCTGGTGCATCTCCTGCTGTGTATATTTTCAACAATAAAAAAATGTGTAAAGTTTTGGGAAAAATATCTGTCAGGAAAACTGTATTTAAAGGATTGAGCCTTATTAAACCAGAAAACTGATGTTAAAAAACTCTGGATATTCAAGGTGTTACTGACAGTTAAAAAGAGAAAATCAGCAAAGCCTAGGGGAATGGTCTCTATGAGAAGAGTCACATTCACAGCAAATGGCTTAGAGAGTGAGGACTTTCTGAAAACTTCAGGATGGAACTCATAACTCCTCAGTGGAGAGGGAGGTCTTCTTCTCCACTTCCATGGCCTCCTTTCCAGAAAGCTCTGCAGCTACATCAGCTCCTGCCTTGCACACAGTCAGCAGAGGGGAATAGGTACCGTGCGAGGCCTTTTCCTATCAAACGATGATAAAGAGGATTGTTAGATTTGGATAGGAAATACGACAAAATTGTGGAGTGAATGCATAAGAATGCCCGGAGGGTAACTGCATTATGCACCTTCTAAAAAGTTCCCCCACAGCTCTAAATGCCTATGATTGTAGTTCTGAACTCTTACTGTTGCTTGTTTTTGTTGCATTTAACTTTGGCCACATGCTTCTGTGCAGTGTGGATGTTTTTCAAGTTCAAAGTGAAAATCATGCCTTTTTATCTTTCTTATAAGGTTTTTTTCTAATCTTCACCTGGCATTCATGTGCTTCTGGCAACAGAAGCTTCCATCCCCTGCCTCCTTTACGCTTCCATTGTGACTCAACCTGACTAAGTAGATCTCGATGCTTTGTGCAAGCTTTAACTAGCTTTGGGGGAAAAAAGCGATTATAATGTGGTAAAAGTTCTTTGAATTATGGTGCCTTTGAATCCTGGTGTTGGCGAAGAATATTGAATATACCATAGACTGCCAGAAGAACAAACAAATCTGTCTTGGAAGAAGTACAGCCAGAATGCTGCTTAGAAGCGAGGATGGTGAAATGAACTTTGGACATGTTATCAGGAGGGAATAGTCCCTGGAGAGAGACATCATGCTTGGTAAAGCAGAAGGTCATCAAAAAAGAGGAAGACCCTCAATGAGTAGGATTAACACAGCGCCTGCAATGATGGGCTTAAGCATAGCAATGATTGTGAGGATGGTGCAGGACTGGGCAGTGTTCTGTTCTGCTGGACACAGGGTCGCTATGAGTCAAAACCGACTGGGCAGCACCTAAGAACAACAATAGTCCTATAAGAAGTCAGGTTCCACTGGGATATATTTCCTCCTCTGAGGCTACAGGGTAAGAGCCAAGGAACCCAGAGGCCTCAGGGGATCAGTGAAGCCCCCACCCCACCCAAGTTGTATACAAACCCTTATGCGTATATAAGGGGTGCTTTTCTGAGGGAAGATGACGACAGATTTTGTTGGATTCTCAGAAAACTTATTGACCTCAAAAAGGCTGAGAACCTGAATCTGTTTAAAATCTGTTGAATGAATGAATGGAAGAACAGGTATAAGTGAAAGAAATTTTATTCTTTCTGGCTTTTGTTGTTCATTCAGTTTCTGATCCCTGACCCACTGACCATTCCGTCACTCCAGCACCTCCCCCAACTTCACACACATACACATACCCCACGCACTTGGCCCCTTCAATCATTAACAGTTAGTCATGATTTTTCTGAGCTCTGTCTTTTGGGATGGACTAGTTCCTTTCTAACCCACACAAGTCAAAGGTTGGTCTGCTGACCCCATATTCCCTGGGTGTAATATCGTGGGAATAGCTGACATCATCTAACGCTGTTCCCTTGCTGCCCTTCAGCAGTGGGTGGGAGAGAGTTCTCAGGGAAGGATGGTGACTCCTATATCAAGTCAGAAAGAGAGGGGAGAGCAGAGAGAGGCCTTAGAGGCCACTCTAGCAAGGGGAGGGGTGCATTGAGGAAGAAGGGCTCCAGCCTGCTGGCCCCCTTTCCTCCACGCTCAGGCTGAGCTTCCTGGCAGCAGATTGTACCCGAAGGCCAGTCCTAATGCCTGACCTTTGTCCTCACACACACACAAGGTCTCTCACCCACCATCTTCTCAGGCCTGCTGGCTCTTGCAGACACTTTTAGTCATTCAATCAGCAAATTCTTTGGAGGCCCAATTATGTGGTAGATGCTATGCTAAGCACCGTGGATGAAAGTCTAGTAAGCTCATGGTCTGAAAGACGGCAAACAAACTCATACTTGAGGGTTACAGAGCAACCCTGTAGGTGCTGTTGCCAAAGCAGAACCAGGGTCTTGGCAATGCACAGCTCTAGGGGCACAATCTGTGGGAGCCTGTAGGAATCTTCACTACTCCCCACCACCACTGTCCATTCATCACATGAACATGTCCCTTGGAGTTGGGCAACCCAGAGGTCCTGGACATGACCCAGGAATGCACAGATGGATGGAGGAGGTGCTAATAATGGGAAGTATGATGTCTACCATACTTCCTGTTCAGCATAAATCTGATGCCTGCACTGCCTGCTCCATTATGCTGTGTCCTACTCTAGCCTTGGAAGGTGGCCTTTTAAAGGCCACCACATTTAAACTCATTAGACACAGGGGCAAAGGATATGAATAATGAACGCACATACCTACAAACAGATGTCCAACACCATTGGTTGTAAGAACAATGGAAATTAAAACAGTATCAACAAATGGGTGAAAATGTTAGAGACTACTAATATCCAGCTCTAATGAGGATGTAGGGAAGTGTCCACTTCATACACTGCTGGTAGGGGTATGAATCATTACAATCTTTTAGAAAATAATCTGGAATATCCATTAAAATTAGAAATAGGTATTATCTTTGATCCAGGAGTTATATGTTGGGAATTTCTCCTACAGGAATAAAAGCACCGGTATCATTTATAATGGAAAAGGAAAATAAACTGGAAGCATCCTAAATATCCACAATAAAAGAATGGTCAACTAAACTATGGTATCTGCAACCAGGAATACTATGCAGCCATGAGAAAGAGTAAATTACATTTATATATGTTTGCCTAGAATCATGTATATTGTTTAGAGGGAGGAGATAAAAGAAAATTATGGTGATACGTACAGAGAATAAGCTTATTTGTGAACAAAAATATAAGAGGAAAAGAACCTATGCACATTTATAAAACAAAAAACCAAACCCATTGCCACTGTGTCAATTTTGACTCACAGCAACCCCACGTGTTACAGAGTAGAACTGCTCCACAGGGTTGTCTTGGCTGTAATCTTCACAGAAGCAGATCATTGGGCCTTTCCTTCATGGCACCACTGAGTGGGTTTGAACCACCAAACTTTAGGTTAGTAGTCGAGTGCAAACTATTTGAGCCACCCAGGGTCCTACGTACATTTATACACACTTCTGAGCAGAGAGAAAGTTACAGAATGTTCAAACCAAACTATTTAGATTAGTTACCTAAAAGGGTACAATTAAAGGCAAAGAAAAGAGTGTTCTGTTTTTCTTAATGTATCTGTTTTGTTACACATGTAAAATGGGCATGCATTTTTCTGTAATTTAAAAATAATAAAATTTTTAGCTTCAGACACAGCTTATTTGGAAATGATCATTATATGGGGTTGATCAGCTATGGTCTTGCCATTCAAGGGGATGTTATGGAGCAGTTAAAGAGAAATGAAATGGAGCTATACATGCTGCAGTGGAAACACACTCCAGACCTAGAGATATGTGAAAAAAGGTGCCACAACAATACATATACAGTGACACCATTTGTGTTCAAATAAAAACAAGACACACATACATATGTGTGCTAATGCACAGAAAATTGCTCAAAGGAGGAAGACAGACTTTTAGCAGTGCCTGCCTTCCCTGGGGACTGGGACGGGAGGGGGGGCCTCACACTTGCCTATCCTGTCTGAACTTTATAGGAGTATGTTAGTTCATAAATAAGCAAAAACTAGTTGTTTTAAGAAAAGCAGTTCCTTTCCTTGTCTCATATCAAGCACTGAGATGCATGTATATTCTCGAACCACCAGTTATAAAGCCCATGTAGGCCCCAAGTTCACAAAATCAATCATCAATTTCTACGTGTGCTACCACCTAATCCTCAGGTGTTATAAAAATAAATGTTACAACCAAGTAAGGGCATGTCCAACTTAAAGAATTACAGTGATATCTACATTAATATAGTGTTTTACAATCTCGTTGTTAGGTGCCATCGAGCTGGTTTTGACTCCTAGCGACCCTATGCACAACAGAACGAAACACTGCCAGTGCTGCATCATCCTCACAATCGTTATTATGCTTAAGCCCATTATTGCAGCCACTGTGTCAATCCATCTTGTTGAGGGTCTTCCTCTTTTTCACTGACCCTCTACTTTACCAAGCATGATGTCCTTCTCCAGGGACTGGTCCCTCCCGATAACATGTTCAAAGTACATGAGATGAAGTCTTGCCATCCTCGCTTCTAAGGAGCATTCTAGTTGTACTTCTTCCAAGACAGATTTGTACGTTCTATTAGTCCAAGGTATACTCAATATTCTTTGCCAACATCATAATTCAAAGGTATCGATTCTTCAGTCTTCTTTATTCATTGAACAGCTTTCCCATGCATACGAGGCAATTGAAAATGCCATGGCTTGGGTCAGGTGCACCTTAGTCCTTAAAGACACATCTTTGCTTTTTAACACTTTAAAGAAGTCTTTTGCAGCAGATTTGCCCAATGCAATGTGTGATCTGATTTCTTGACTGCTGCTTCCATGGGTGTTGATTGTGGATCCAAGCAAAATGAAATGAAATCCTTGACAACTTTGACATTTTCTCCATTTATACTCTAGAAAGGGCAAAAAGTCCTCTGCAAGGAATTTGTCTTTACAGAGTAATATATTTTTCAAGCAGTAATTTTAAAGGCACATCATAAGCAGAATGGCCAACCTGTCCTCACTATAAACATCTACAAAAAAATTTAAATAAATGCATCAATAACCAGTAACATCTCTGCTCATAGCTATTAAATTAGCAATTATGAGAAAATCCACTTCAAAAATGTATAAAAGCTTTCTGCACACTGAAGATCACATGTACCTTGGGTTAAGGCACAACCTAGAATACATTGAGAGCGTGTCTTTAAAAGCACCCAGACGTTGCCTGGTTTTTCTTTCAAGCTGCCACTGTCCCAAGGGAACAACCTAAATCCTACCCGAAAGCTGCAGCATTGATAGGCGGAGGAGTACCTTCATGCTCTTATACTCCTACCCAATAATGCCCTTCCACCTCCCCACTTACCCCAGGCAGAGCAAAACCAGATACATACAATATGAGGAGACTTTTGATTACCTTTAGTATATTACCAGATAATTTTCCTCTCAGTATATCATTAAAAAAATAAAACAATCTTCCAATATTTTCAAAAAGCTTTAAATGCAATAGTGTCATTGGAAATAAACTTTTCAGTGGGGATGTATTCTCAGTTTTACGACAGACATCTAAGAGGAAAATATCACTTGACTGAGAGCTAACTTTTCAAGAAACATTAAGTCCACAAAGCAAACACACACTTGCTTATGCAAGTTAAAACAAAACAGTAACAGTAACGGCTAACATTTAGTGAGCATGCACTATGTGTTTCGTATGCACTATCTCATTTAATATTCCCAATAATCCTTAGTCCCATTTTATAGACGAGAAAACTGAGCAAAGATAAGCGGTAAGGGATGTACAGCCAACTCAGAGTGTGGCATCCCCTGATCAAGGTCACACAGCCAGCAAGGGGGAGCAGGACTGGACCTGTTCTTCCAGAGCTCAAGGGCTGATGTGCCACGTCACAGGTCTTCCTTCTCTGCCTCATTCCTGCTCACAACACTGGAAAAGAACATTAGCTGCCAGTCCCATGTGCTCTCCAAGGGAGCCTAGCCCTTTCCACAGCCCCCATCATTGGCAAAATCCTCTCAGAGCTATCTTCCTGTCCTGCCAGAGCCAACTAGATAAGGGACTTGCAGCCCAGCAAGAGCGTGGTGATGACCTTTGCAGTGGTCTGGCTAGGAAGATAAGCTGATCCCATCAGCCTTCCTCTCTGAGATCAGGAGCTAGGCCACCTGACAGTAGTGGGGAGCTGGAAGCTCATAATGTGCATGGAGAGGGGGCCGTGGGCAGCCTGAGGGCCAGCAGGTATAGAAACCATGAGGTAGGAGAGGCCTCGGAGCACAGGAAGAAGAGTGGGGCAGACACAGAGCACTTGATAGGTGTGGGTGGCCCTATCCCTTTAACACCAATGCACAAGAGCAAAGATCCCATAGGATCCTGCTCTGAGGTCCCAGAGATTACTTTCCTGTCCCAAGTTGCCACCAGATGACTTGTGGCTGTGGCCAACTGCTTCCTCTCCTCCCCACCCAACAGTCATTCCGCCTCCTCTCTGGTAACAGACTTCTAACATGTCCAGTGTGGCAAAGGGCCCAACTAATGAACCTCACTTCTTGGTCATCCTGGCATCTGGGAGCAGGGAGCCAATTAAATGTGCTTCAGGTATGTACTGCTGCATAATAAACCACATCAAAACTCAGTGCCTTAAAACAGCAATGATTTATTATTTCTCACAATTCTGAAAGTAGGCAGGACTCAGCTTGGTGACTTCTGTGTTCCACATGGTGTTGGAGGGAGTTCAGCTGGGGCCAGTACATCCAAAATGGATAGCACATGTATGACACCTCAGCTGGGGTAGCTGAATAGCTGGGACTGGATAGGCCTCCCTTCACATGGTTCTTCATTACTCAGTAGTCTAGCCCAAGCTGCTTTACATGGTGGCTGGGTCTTAAGACGGCAAACACAGTAGTGGCAAGGCCTAGTAAGGCCTACCAATGATTCTATGGGTCAAAATAAGTCACCAGCTCTAATTCAAGCAGAAGAGAAATAGACTCCACCTTTTGATGGGAAAAGTGACATGAGCATGTAGGAACTGTTGGCAGCCATCTTTGCAGACAATCTACCACAATATTTAAGTGGAACTTGTTCAAATTAGCTACCAGGTACCCTACTCCCTTCCCTCCCTGTTCCTGCCTAGAATGTGGGTGTGATCTCTGGAACTTCAGCAATCATCTTGCAACCATGAGGCAACCTGGAAGATCCAAGCTATACATTGAGAACAGCAGAGCAGTAAGAGAGGAGCTTAGGTTCCTGATGAGACAGAGGAGCTGTCACATCAGCCAACAACTGCCAACTTCCAGAGATTTTTCATACTACAAAAAATAGAGACCTCTATCTTAGTTCAGCAATGGTTATTTGTCTTTTCCATTAAACAAAACACAGCAGCATAGACTCAGATGTGGACAAATAACAGAGGAATCACACACTCCACAGTGCCACATTTCCTATTTTAAAAAGATATAACTCATAACACACACTCCAATTAACTCCTAAGTTCCATTAGAGCCATACAGGATATATTAAAGCAAGATTTAAGATAAAGTTTCAGTGACAAGTATCTTACCTCTGAAGTTATTGTTGTGTGCTGTCAAGTTGATTCTGACTGACAGCGACCTTATAAGACAGAGTAGAACTGCCCCACAGGGTTTCCTAGGCTGAAATCTTTAGGGGAGGAGATCACCAGGTCTTTTCTCCTACGGAGGGGATGGTAGGTTCAAATCACCCACCTTTTGGTTAGCAGCCGAGCGTTTAACGTTGCTCCATGAGGGCTCCTTGCTTTTAAAGTACTAGGAGTCAATTCCTGGGGGCTTATGAGAAAGTGTTAAAAGGCTCCATAATACTCCTCTATAACACTGCTGGAGAAAAGACACTTTTAACACCTTTCAGGCACCATTTAGGAAGGAATAACATGCATAGTTCAAACAGGGGTCATCATATCCCCTGTTTCTCCTCAGTCTACCATCCCTCTCCAATAATTGAGGCTTGATTGCTATGTCTCATTCATGGATTTTCATGATGGTTTCTCACTTAAAAGGTAAGCTGCTTCTCTTCTTCTGAATTTTGTTAAACACCATGCAGAACAGACAACCTTTAAAATGTAAGATTTGGGTGTTTTTTATCACAGACTGTAGCACAGGCCGCTAGAACTGGTAAGTCTGGGAGTAGGAAGGACAGTCAGGATCGCAGGCCTACCTGGGGCACACAGATGTGAGTTTGCTATGACAAACAGCCCCTCAACCCTCAAGTACAAGGAAAGAGGAAAGACAGCATCCTAGCATAATACATTTTTGAAAAGTAATTGAACTTGACTATGCTATTATTTCACTCATTTTCATGTAGGGTTTGGCAGATGTTTTATTTGACTTTTTATTGAAATATTTTATTTTCCTTTCTATCTTAAACTACTGGATAGCTGTTTAAACAAATGGACACGTACTTGACACATTTATAATTAGAGAACTACACACAGTATTATAATAAGGGCTGCACACAATATTATTGAGATAGAATAAATAAATATTATGCTGTTTTGCAACACTTTAATTCTAAAGTCTCATTATTTACACATAATTTTTTTTCTAGAGATTCCTCTTAGAATGTTCCACAGCACCTTGCAACTTATCTCCTAATTCAATTAAATGTTTGCATCTTACCATTTGACCATTTATCAAAGGAAAACTTGTTGCCTGCACACTGCACACGTTTCCACTCCCCCATAATAACTTTAAAATATGGATTCGTACCATGACCTCCTCTGATCCCGATGATATGTTCAGAGTCATGCCCGGGGCAGAGATCAACCAAGACCAGGGCTCCTGCTGCTACCCAGCGCACCCCACCGAACCCTTGGCCATTCATCAGGCTCTGTTTCCCTGCGGTTTCCTTTTCTGACTTCCTATATCTTTGCCTCTCATCTTTCTGTTCTTTGCTTTCCATTTCCAGTCTCTTTAACTCACTGCTTCAGCATCTGACTTTCTCTTAAAACACCCCTGAAGTGGTGGCTGGTTCTTCACTTCTTTAGCTCATAATTTACCCAAGCAGTTAACTAACTCAAAACCCAGGGGCACCGACCCAGGCTCTACCACTGGTTACAAAAGAAACAGCAAAGGTCCTCAAGGAAATTATAAATGCTCAGCTCTAATAAAAACAACCACTCCCCGCCCCTCCTACACAGACCATCTCATTAGCATGATTTACAATACTGGGAACCCACTTTGCACGAAGAAGGTCCTGTCAACAATCGCCGGACCCAGCCCTTTAAGATACAACTGTTTTCAAGCCCATAACCTGGATCATGAACAGGCTTAGCTTTCCGCGTCATCCCACTGAGTCCACCGACTGTTTGCGTCCTATGACCCGACCCGGACCAAGATCCCTAGAGTCCCTGGGCGCGGGCTCACCTGGATCCGTTGCAGACCCGGGCGCGGGCTCACCTGACCACCCGCGGACCCGGGCGCAGGCACACCTGGGTCCCTCTCCTGACCGCGCCGCGGCGGCCGCTCTGGAGAAGGCTTTGCGCTGGGGGCAGCCCGGAGTCCCGGGCGGAGTGGTCAGCAGGGAGTTCCAGCCAAGTTTTCTTACGTGCCTCGAAAGAGAGCGCTGCTGGTTATATGTCCACTCTGTTTCGCTGGGCCTTTGCGTTTTGAGTGAATCCTCTAGGTCAGTTTCCCGGTACACTGACTGAGGTCTTCTCCGCGCTGTTCACTTCTTTCCCTTTGGTGGGGGAGGAGCGGAGCCGGGATCAATCGGAAACAGAAAACTAGTTTTTCCCCCTGCTGGTGATTGTGTGGAACTGCATGTGGTGGAACAACCCTACAAGCAAGATTTCCTTCCTTCAGAGAGCAGCTAAGGTTGGAAGAATTTTTTTCTCCCGATATCAATGGTTTTGAAAACTTACCCTTTTATTCCTTTTACTTTAAGTGCCATATTAAGAAAAAGCAACTAATTTTTAGGCTTCAGACTAACGAAAAAGAGAAAAACCAAGGCATTCTACTCAACCATTTTTTTTCTTCTAAAAAAAAAATTTACTATGGAAAATTGCAAACGTAAACGTACACAGAAAAGCCTAAGAAGGTTCCAGCTGTCGGTATGATGAATTAATCTTTCTGCAGACAACAATTATAAAATAAAATCTGGGCAAAACATTTATAAAAAGTTATTCAAAGTTACTGACTGGAGATTGACCAAAAGGTGGCAGAAACTGGAGAGGAGGCCACCTTTGAAAGATGAATGGTGTTATGGGTTGATTTGTAATCCCAAAAAGATATGTTGAAGTCTTAAATCCCCAGTACCTGTAAATATTACCTTACTGGGATATATCAATTTTGCAGATGTAATTAGTTAACATGAGGTCATACTGGAGTAGCGTTGACCCTAATCCAATATAACTAGTGTGCTTATAAAAAAGAGAGACACACAGATGTAGAGGGAAGACAGTGATGTGAAGATGGAGGTAGAGATTGGAGTTATGCTGCCACAAGCCAAGGAATAGCTGTTCCCAGGACTACAAGGTTGACTTAATATTCAAAGATCAGGCAATGTAATCTATCACATAAAAATAATAAAGGGGTAAAGTATGAGTATTTCAATTGCTGTAGAAAAAAACATTTGAGAAAATTCAACACCCACTCATGAGGATAAAAGTTTTTCAAATTCTCAGCAAATCTGACACAAAAGGGAACTTACTTAATTTGATAACAAGCACCTACTCAAAATCTACAATTAGCATTATTCTTAATGGTGAAACACTAAATACTTCCCCCCAGTATTGTAAACAAGGCAAGGATCTCTACTCTCACCATTTCTACTGTACTAGAAGTCCTGACCAGATCGGGAAGGCAAGAAAAAGAAACAAAAGGCATACAGAATAATAAATCTGTCCCTATTTGTAGATGACATCACAATTGGCATAAAAAATTTTAAGGACTCAACAACAACTATAACAACTCCTGGACCTAATACATGAGCTTTTCTAGGTCACAGGACTCGAGGTCAAAATACAAAAATCAGTAGTATGTCTATATACTATCAGTAAACATTAGAAAAATTGAATTTTTTAAAAATCTCATTTGTAATAGCATCAAAAAAAACATAAAATGCTTTGGAATAAAGTTAGTAAAAAAAAAAATTCAAGACCTGTATACTAAAAACAACAAAACATTCTTGAGATAAATTAAAGAAGCCTAAATATAGATCTTTTTTATCTCAAGAATGTTTTGTTGTTTTTAGTATACAGGTATGAATTTTTTTTACTAAGTTTATTCCAAAGTATTTTACCCTTTTTTGATGCTATTATAAATCTTCCAAACAGAAGATTTCAAAGGGTGGCTCAAGAAGACAAAGTAAAGTAGTACAATGAAATGTGCAAACACATGGAGATAGAAAACCAAAAGGGAAGAACACACTCGGCATTTCTCAAGCTAAAAAGCTGAAGAAAAAATTCAAGCCTCGAGTTGCAATATTGAAGGATTCTATCAGCAAAACATCGAATGACGCAGGAAACAGCAAAAGAAGATGGAAGGAATACACAACGTACCAGAAAGAATTGGCTGACGTTCAATCGTTTCAGGAGGTAGCATATGATCAAGAACCGATAGTACTGAAGGGAGAAGTCCAAGCTGCGCTGAAGGCATTGGTGAAAAACAAGGCTCCAGGAACTGACTGAATACCAAATGAGATGTTTCAACAAACGAATGCAGCACTGAAGGTGCTCCCTCATCTATGCCAAGAAATGTGGAAGACAGCTACCTGGCCAACCAACTGGAAAAGATCCATATTTGTGCCCATTCCAAAGAAAGGTGATCCAACAGAATGTGGAAAATATCTAACAATATCATTAATATCACACACAAGTAAAATATTGCTGAAGATCATTCAAAAGCGATTGTAGCAGTACATCAACAGGGAACTGCCAGAAATTCAATCCGGATTCAGAAGAGGATGTGGAACAAGGTATATCACTGCTGATGTCCGATGGATCTTGGCTGAAAGCAGAGAATACCACAAAGATGTTTACCTGTGTTTTATTGACTATGCAAAGGCATTCAACTGTGTGGATCATAAAAAATTATGGCTAACATTGCGAAGAATGGGAATTCTAGAACAATTAATTGTGCTCATGAGGAATCTGCACATAGACCAAGAGACAGTCTTTCGAACAGAACAATGGGATACTGAGCAGTTTAAAATTAGGAAAGGTGTGGGTCAGGGTTGTATCCTTTCAGCATACTTATTCAGTCTGTATGATGAACAAATAATCCAAGAAGGTAGACTGTATGAAGAAGAATGTGGCATCAGGATTGGAGGAAAACTCATTAACAACCTTCAATATGCAGATGACACAACCTGGCTTGCTGAAAGCAGAGGACTTGAAGCACTTACTGACGAAGATCAAAGACTACAGCTTTCAGTATGGATTACACCTCAACATAAAACTAAAATCCCAGCAACTGGACCAATAAGGAACATCATGATAAACAGAGAAAATATTGAAGTTGTCAAGGATTTCATTTTACTTGGATCCACAATCAACATCAATGGAAGCAGCAGTCATGAAATCAAATGACGTATTGCATTGGGCAATTCTGTGGCAAAAGAACTCTTTAAAGTGTTAAAAAAGCAAAGACGTCACTTTAAAGACTAAGGTACGCCTGACGCAAGCCATGGTGTTTTCAATCACCTCATATGCATGCAAAAGCGGGACAATGAATAAGGAAGACAGAAGAAGAATCAAATCATGATGTTAGTGAAGAATATTGACTATACTACGGACTGCCAGAAAAACGAACAAATCTGTCTTTGAAGAAGTACAACCAAGAATGCTCCTCAGAGACTGGAGAAACCCCGAGAGTATGGCTCCCAGACACCCTTTTAGCTCAGTGGTGAAGTTATCTCCAAGGTTCACCGTTCAGCCTGGTAGTGGACAGCCCCGTAAAGCCAAATGAGACTAACAAGGTACAGGAGTCCAGTGACAAGAGCCAGAACGCAGAAGGGGACAGGGAAGCTGGTGATAGGGAACCCAAGGTTGAGTAAGGATATTGTTGATGTGGTGTGAGATTGTTAACCATTGTCATAGGGCAACATTTGTAGTAACTGTTAAATGAGAAACTATTTTGTTCTGTAAGCCTTCATCTTAAGTGAGAATAACAGCACAATTGGAAGAACGTAGTCAATGTCACTGAATTGTGCACGTAGAAATTTTTGAAATGGTGTATCTTTGGCTATGTGTATTTTCACCAAAAAAAAAAAAGGTTGAGAAGTTAGAGGGTTGACATGTTGTGGGGTTGTTAACCAATGTCATAAAACAATATGTGTACTACTGTTTCATGAAAAACTACTTGTTCTGTAAGCCTTCACCTGAAGTACAATAAAAAAAAAAAAAACGAATGCTCCTTAGAAGGGAGGATGGCGAGACTTTGTCTCACATATTTGTACATTTTATCAGGAGGGATCACTCTCTAGAGAAGGACATCATGCTTGGTAAAGTAGAGAGTCAGTGAAAAAGAGGAAGACCCTCAACGAGATGGATTGACACAGTGGCTGCAACAATGGGCTCAAGCATAACAATGATTGTGAGGATGGTGCAGGACCAGGCAGTGTTTCATTCTGTCGCGCATAGGGTAGCTATGAGTTGGAGCCAACCTGATGGCCCTTGACACACACACAAATAAATGGAGATACATATCATATTCATGGATTGAAAGACTCAATATTGTTACGGTGTTAATTCTCCCCAAATTGATATATAAGCTCAAATCAATGTTAACAGGCTTCTTTTAGAAGTTGCCAAGGTGATTCTAAAATTTATATGAAAATGCAAATGATATATAATATCCAAATCAATCTTGAAAAAGTAGAACAAAGTTGGAGGAAATAACTACCTGATTTAAAGGCTAATTACAAAGTTATATCAATTAAGACAGTGTAGTATATACATGTTGTTATCGTGTGCTGTCGAGTCAGTTTTTGTCTCGTAGTGACCCTATCTGACAGCGCAGAACTGCCCTACAGGATTTTCTAGGCTGTAATCTTTACAGGAGCAGATTGCCAGGTCTTTCTCTCATAGAATCACTGGATGAGTTCAAACCACCAACCTTTTTTCTTTTTAATTGCACTTTAGATGAAGGTTTACAGAGCAAATCAGTTTCTCATTAAACAATTAATACACATATTGTTTTGTTACATTGGTTCCAACCCTACAGCATGTCAACATTCTCCCTCTCTCAACCTTGGGTTCCCCATTACCAGCTTTCCTGTCCCCTCCTGCCTTCTCGTCCCTGCCCCTACGCTGGTGTGGCCATTTAGTCTCATTTTGTTTTATGGACCTGTCTAATCTATGGTTGAAAGGTGAACCTCAGGAGTGAGTTCAGGAGTGAGTTCAGTACTGAGTTAAAAGGGCGTCCAGGGGCCATACTCTTGGGGTTTCTCCAGTCTCTGTCCGACCAGTAAGTCTAGTCTTTTTTTGTGAATTAGAATTTTGTTCTATATTTTTCTCCAGCTCTGTCCGGGATCCTCTATTGTGATCCCTATCAGAGAAGTTGGTAGTGGTAGCCAGGCACCTTCTACTTGTGCTGGACTCAGTCTGCAAACCACCAACCTTTTGGTTAGAAGATGAGCCCTTAATCATTGTATCTCCAAGCCTCCTTGGTAGATACATAAACATAAAGACGTACAAATAGTTTAATAGAACAGAACAGAGAACTCAGAAATAGACCCACAGTTAATTGGTCAATTGATTTTTGACAAAGGTCCTAGAGAAATTCAATGAAGAAAGGCAAGTCTTTTTAACAAATGGGCCAGAACCAATGACACCCCTACCTCATGCCATACAAAAATTTTTTTGAGATGGCTCATAGGCCTAAACATAAAAATTACAACCATTATGCTTTTATTTTATTTTAATTGTTGTGCTTTAAGTGAAAGTTTATAATTTAAGTTAGTCTCTCATACAAAAATGTATACATACCTTGTTTTGTGACCCTAGTTGCTCTCCCTATAGTGTGAGAGCACTCTTCCTTTCCACCGGGATTTCCCGTGTCCATTCAACCAGCTCCTTACCCTCTCTGCCTTCTCATCTCACCTCTGGACAGGAGCTGCCCATTTAGTCTCATGTATCTACTTGAGCGAAGAAGCACACTCTTCACAAGTATCATTTTACGTCCCATAGTCCAGTCTAATCTTTGTCTGAAGAGTTGGCCTTGGGAATGGCTTTAGTTTTGGACTAACAGAGAGTCCAGGGGCCATGTCTTCTGGGGTCCCTTCAGTCTCAATCAAACCATTAAGTCTGGTCTTTTTACTAGACTTTGAGTTCTGCACCTCACTTTTCTCCTGCTCCTTCAGGGACTCTCTGTTATATTCCCTCTCAGGGCGGTCATTGTGGTAGCTGGGCACCATCTAGTTCTTCTGGTCTCAGGCTGATGCAGTCTCTGGTTTATGTGGCCCTTTCTGTCTCTTGGGCTAATACTTTCCTTGTGTCTATGGTGTTCTTCATTCTCCTTTACTCCAGGAGGGTTGGGACCAATTGATGCATCTTAGATGGCCACTCACTAGCTTTAAAGACCCCAGACACCACTCACGAAAGTGGAATGCAGAACATTTTCTTAAAAAACTTTGTTACGACAATTGACCTAGATGTCCCCTGAAACCATGGTCCCCAGACCCCCGCCCCTGCTACTCTGTCCCTTGAAGTGTTTGATTGTATCCAGGAAGCTTCTTAGCTTTGGTTTAGTCCAGTTATGCTGACATCCTCTGTAGTGTGTGTTGTCTTTCTCTTCACCTAAGATAATTCTTGTCTACTTTCTAGTAGTGAATACCCCTCTCCCTCCCTCCCCCCCTTGTGTGATGGCTAAGATTGTGTGTCAGCTTGGCTGGGCCATGATTCTCAGCGTTTTAATGTAATCACTCCCATGACTGAATATACTGTGAGTAGCCAATCAGATGAAAGGGAGTCTCCTTAGGGGTGTGGCTCGCTTCTGTATATAAGCAGACGTTCTGGCTCTTTGCTCTCTCTGGATCCTGTGGCTGCTTCCTGTCATCTCATCTCCCGTTCTTGGGAGTTGAGCTGTCAGCTTATCTGCCGAACCTGGGATTTGTCGATCTGCACAGCCTGTGAACGGGAGCCCTGCTCTCCGAACTGCCCATCTTGGGCTTGCCAGCTTCTGCAGCTGTGTGATGGGAGAGGCCTCTGCCCTGATCCACAGACTTGGGACATTCTAGCCTCTACAATCACATGAGCTGTTTCCTTGATATAATCTCTCTCTATATATATATTTATACACTTTACTGATCTTGCTTCTCTAGAGAACGCAGCCTAAGACACCTTGTAACCATCAAAGAATGTTTTCTTCTGTGTTTAAACCTTTTCTTGCGTTCTTATAATAGTGGTCTTATACAATATTTGTCCTTTTGCGACTGATTAAATTCACTCAGCATAATACCTTCCAGATTCCTCCATGTTATGTTTCATGGATTCATCATTGTTCTTTATCATTGTGTAGTATTCCATTGTGTGAATATAACCATAATTTGTTTATCCATTGGTCCACTGATGGG
>NW_004444014.1:12375701-12386892 GCF_000243295.1 Trichechus manatus latirostris | reverse complement strand
GGGGTTGTTAACCAATGTCATAAAACAACATGTGTACTACTGTTTCATGAGAAACTATTTGTTCTGTAAGCCTTCACCTGAAGTACAATAAAATATAAAAAAAAAAAGAATGTCCATCACAGCTGTATTTATAACAGCCAAAAACTGGAAACAGCCCAAATGTCCATTAGCAGGTGAGTGAATAAACAAAAGTATGGTTTATTCATAAAATGAAATACTAATCATCAATAAAAAGCAAAAAGTACTGATATATCCAACATGGATGAAACTTGCAAACATTATACTGAGTAAATGAAGTACATAGTGTATCATTCCATTTATGTGAAATTTTAGAAAGTAATAACTAATCTATGTGAAAAGAATGCGTACTATATTATTCCATTTATATGAAGTTCTAGAAAAGTAAGACTAATTTATGGTGGGGAAAAAATGAGAACAACGGTGGCCTTTTAAGACATGGTGGACTGGGAAAGAACACGAGTGAAATTTTCTGGGTGATGGAATCTTCTTAACAGAATGTGGTTTACCTTTTGGAGTGGTGGAAATATTTTATATCTTGATAGGGTTTATTTTTTGTTTTTGAATTGTACAGTTAAGATATGTGCATTTCAACATATGTAAATTTTACCTAAGAACATTAAAAATAATTATAATAATTGAGGAGTACAGGGAAGTACCATATCTTTACGTGCAAATAATGCCCACATTGCGTGTTTTTTGCCAACTGCACATCACCCCCCGCGCTATGCCAATTTTTTTTTACACATGTTGCTGACTTCAGTTTCTATTTCTTATTCACATGGAAACTTCATTTAAGGTAGGTGCTGTATTGGTTTTATATTACACATAAGTGAAAGAATAAAGAAAATGAACAGGATGATATGATTTACCTGTAATATGGGAGGACAGGTAAATGAGGTCGAAATTCACTTCTGGAAATGTCATGAGACATGCAAGGTAAATGCATAGGTGCACAATGCCAGAACTGTTTTATTTACTTTCATCATTTCTGCGCATTATACATGTGGCTGTGTTATTTGCAGAAAAAAATATGGTACGCATGAAATAAGAAGGACAATATTAATAGTTGTTAAAGTTTGGTGATAGATGTATGAGGATACATCATAATGTGTATGTTCAAAATTTTCCATAGAGTACTTTTTTTATGAAAAAAAATAGAACAAAGTCATGGCCCCAACAATTATTAATTCATTGTCAATCTCGTTTTATTTATACCCCCTTCTACTTCCTTCCCTTCCAGTGTTATTTTTCAGTAAGCCCCAGGCACCCTATCCTTTCAGTTGCAAATATTCAGTGTGTATCTCAACAACATAACTTTAAAAAATATCCACAATATCATGATAACCAAAAACAGTTAAGGATAATTAACTTAATAATATACTATTTAGACATTCCATACTCAGTATAGGAAACACTGGATGAATGGTTTCTTGTTTTCCCTTTTATTTACTGGTTTTCAAAAGAATGAGCAGGTTTACTAGCATCCTTCTATGGCAAACAGTTAGGTAGGTTTTTTAGTGTCATTATTAATCCAAGGATTTAAATCAACTCATTTTAAATGAATGTCCATCAAATAAATTCTGGTTCATCACATTTTATAGTATCATCAGCTATTAAAAAGCATTGTGAGAACTATATATATGGATCTAGAAAGATGTCTGTAGCTTGTTGTTAAGGAAAAAGGCAAGTTCTATACTAAGGGATTAACATTCTTTTGGTATCTGTGTTGCTGTTGTTGTTTTTTAGGGGATGATGGTTGGAGGTATTTATACATATACTTAATGTATAAGGACCTAGAAGGAGAAGACACCTAACTATTATAAATATTAGTGTTGATTACCTCAGAGAAGTGGGATAGAAAGGAAGAGAGAGCAGGAGTAATAACTTTTCTATTGAAATTTTCAAATGTGTCTATATAGATATAGTTATGTACTTTCTCATCACAAACTTTTAGATCATTTCACTCTTTTTTGAAGTTAAAAATGAAAAAGCATCATAACAGATCCTTCTCCTATGAAGAAGTGTACTCCAACAAATTTGAAAACCTAGAAGAAATGGACAAATTTCTAGAAACACACTAGCTACCTGAATTAACACAAACTGAGGTACAAAATTTGAACACATAACAAAAGAAGAAATTGAAGAGGTCATAAACCGCCCCCCCCCCCCCAAAAAAAAAGCCCTGGCCCAGATGTCTTCACTGGAGAATCTACCAAACATTCAGAGAAGAGATGACACCAATTCTACTCCAACTATTCCAGAACACAGGAAAGGATGGAATACTCCTGAATTCATTCTATGAAGCAAGTACAACCCTGATACCGAAGCTAGGCAAAGACACCACTAAAAAAGAAAATTATAGACCAATATCCCTTGTGAATATAGACGTAAAAATTCTCAACAAAAATCTAGTCAATAGAATTCAACACCATATCAAAAAAATAATACATCATGACCCAGTGGGATTCATACCAGGTATTCAGGGATGGTTCAACATTAGAAAATCTATCATTGTAATCCACCACATAAATAAAACAAAGGAAAATAACCACATGACCATATCAATTGATGCAGAAAAGACATTTGATAAAATCCAACACCCTTTCATGATAAAAATTCTCAGCAAAATAGGAATAGAAAGGAAATTCCTCAACATAATTAAGGGCATATATACAAAACCAACAGCAAACATTATTCTCAATGGAGAGAGACTGAAAGCACTTCCCTTGAGAATGGGAATCAGACAAAGATGTCCTTTATCATCACTCCTATTCAACACTGTACTAGAAATCCTAGCCAGAACAATAAGGCAAGAAAGGGAAATTATAGGCATCCAAAATGGTAAGGAAGAAGTTAAAACTATCTCTATTTGTAGATGATATGATCCTATATATAAAAAATTCCAGAGATTCTACAAGAAAGTTTCTGGAATAGAAAGATTCAGCAAGGTGGCAGGGTACAAGATAAACATACAAAAATCAATCAGATTCCTTTACACTAACAGAGAACTCTGAAAAGGAAATCACGAAAACAATACCATTTACCATAGCCCCCATAAAGTAAAATACTTAGGAATAAACCTAACCAGGGATATAAAAGACTTACATAAAGAAAACTACAAAACATTACAGCAAGAAACCAAAAGAGACCTACATAAATGGAAAAACATATCATGCTCATGGATAGGAAGACTTAACATTGTGAAAATGTCAATACTACCCAAAGTGATCCATAGCTATAATGCAATTCTGATCCAGACTCCATCAACGTTCTTTAATGAGATGAAGAAACTAATCACCAACTTTATATAGAAAGGAAAGAAGCCCTGGGTAAGCAAAGCACTACTGAAGTAGAACAAAGTAGGAGGCCTCACACTTCCCCATCTCAGAATCTATCATACAGCTATGGTAGTCAAAACAGCCTGGTACTGGTACAATGACAGACACATAGAACAATGGAACAGAATTGAGAACTCAGAAGTAAATCCATCCACCTTTGGACAGCTGATATTTGACAAAGGGCTAAAATCCATTAAATAGGGAAGAGATAGTCTAACAAATAGTACTGGCAAAACTGGATATCCATTTGCAGAAAAATGAAACAGGATCCATACCTCACACTATACACAAAAAGTAACTCAAGATGGATCAAAGACCTAAATGCAAAACCTAAAACTATAAAGATCATGGAAGAAAAAATAGGGGCAAACGTAGGGGCCCTAATCTATGGCATAAATAGACTATAAAACATAACTAAAAATGCACAAACAGCAGAAGATAAGCTAGACGACTGTGACCTCCTAAAAATTAAACACTTGTGCACATCAAAAGACTTCTCCAAAAGAGTAAAAAGAGAAGCTACAGACTGGGAAAAAAAATTTGACAATGACATATCTGACAAGGGACTAATCTCTAAAATTTACACAAAACTTCAATAACTCGACAACCAAAAGACAAATAATCCAATCTAAAAATGGACAAAAGACATGAACAGACACTTCACCAAAGACATTCAGTTAGCCAACAAATACATGAAGAGATGCTCACAATCATTAGCCATTAGAGTGACGCAAATGAAAACAACAATGAGATATCACCTCTCCCAGGCAATAATGGTAATGATCAAAAAAACAGAAAACAAGTGCTGACAAGGGTGTGGGGAGGTTGGAACTCTCATACACTGCTGGTAGGAATGTAAAATGGTACGATCACTGGAAAACGGTATGGCACGTCCTTAAAAAGTTAGAAATAGAAATACCATATATCCAATAATCCCACTACTAGGTATATATTTCAGGGAAATAAGAACCATGAGACAGATATACGCACACTTATGTTTACTGCAGTATTATTCACAATAGCAAAACGATGGAAACAACCTAAGTGCTCATCAACAGATAAATGGATAAACAAACTGTGGTACATACACACAATGGAATACTACAGGATGTTAAAGAATAACGATGAGTCTGCGAAACATCTCACAACATGGATGAACCTGGAGGACATTATGCTGAGTGAAATAAGTCAGTCACAAAAGGACAAATACTGTATGAGACCAGTATTATAAAAAGTCAAGAAAAGGTTTATACACAGAAAGAAACACTCTTTGATGGTTCCTAGGGATGGGAAGGGGTGGGAGGCAAAATCACTAACTAGATAGTAGACACATACTAACTTGGGTGAAGGCAAAGACAATACATAATATGAGGGAAGTCAGCACAACATGGCCAAGGAAAAAGAAGACACTAAGAGGTATGCAAGAGTAAAAGGCAACAACGGTAAATACTATTATATACACAGTCCTGCAATAACAGTAATAAACCCATTGTCCAACTCATAGCGACCCTATAGGACAGAGTGGAACTGCCCCATAGGGTTTCCAAGGAGAAGCTGGTGAATTTGAACTGCCGACCTTTTGGTTAACAGCCAACCTCTTAACCACTGTGCCACCAGGGCTCCAGTAATAACAAACAACAATTTACAAGTGGATACATAAGTAGATATATAAACTGAACAAGTGTGGGGTGGCATAATTGGAGTATACACATGAGCATATACAGGTTTGGCAGAGGATATTTCTACATACACATTTGTATTACTTCAAATATATCCATGTATACAATAGAGCACACGGGGGCACAGTTTTGAAAACCTCTTAGCCATAACCAAACACCTCGAAGGACAGAGTCAGTAGGCCTAAAGGCTTAGGACCATAATCTCAGGGGACATCTAGGTCAATTGGCATAACATAGTCCATAAAGACAATGTTCTACTTCCTACTTTGCTGAGTAGCAACTGGGGTCTTAAAAGCTTGCGAGCGACCGTCTAAGATACAACTATTGGTTTCTTCCTGTCTGGAGAAAAAGAAAAGTGAAGAAAATCAGAGTCTCAGGGAAACAATTAGTCCAAGGAACTAATGGACCACGCAAACCAGAGCCTCCACTAGCCTGAGACCAGAAGAATTAGATGGTGCCCTGCTACCACTACAGAATGCTCTGATCAGGATCACCGTAGAAGGTCCTGGACAGGGTGTGAGAAAAATGTAGAACAAAATTCAAATTCATAAAAAAGACCAGACTTATTGGACTGATAGAGACTGGTAGAACCGCTGAGACTATAGGCCTTAGACACACTTCAAACCTGGAACTGAACCCACTCCCAGAGATCACCTTTCAGTCAAACAATAGACAGGCCTATAAAGGGAACAATAACAGCTGTGAGGAATGTGCTCCACAGCACAATCAACCATACGAGACCAAAAGGGAAGCAAAATCAAAGTTCAGAAAACAGGAAGGGGCAGGAAAGATGGGCAAATGGAAATGCGGAACTCAGGGAGGAAGTGGGTAGAGTGCTGTGGCATTGATGGTGTTGCAACTAATGTCATAAACAAAATGTGTATTAATTGTTGATTGGGAAACTAATTTACTCTTTGACTTTCACTCAAACCACAATAAAATGTGCAAAAAAAAAAAAAAAAGATTCTGGGAAGATGGCAGTATAAACAGACGATCGTTCTGACCCTCCTCCACAAATACAACAAGAAATACAAGGAAATGGTGCTCAGTCAGGGAGTAGCAGAAAGCAGTGGGTAACTGCGACAGGCAAGACTCAACAAATCAACAAAGAGGCACATACAGTAGGAAAATCGTGTCTCCCACCATCCCGACTCCTCCCCCCAGCCATGCAGGCTGCTGGCAACTGTGAACTGGGGAAGCAGCCCCAGAAAAACAGCCTGCTTCCCAACCCACCATAGCCCCTGCCTGTACAAAGAGACAGAACCCCAAGCTTCTGCTCTAAAACCAACAAGACAGGCCTCCTCAGGGGTCCATTTGGAGTGTGCTAGTACCTTCCCCACCCAGACACTGTTGGGTGCATGCCTACTGCAAATTGCTACAGAAGGCCCGTGCAATGGAGTCTGCTCCCATAGTAAACACACTATCTGCCTCCCTGTGCGCCCCACAGCTCAGGCTTCTGAAATTAATAGGACAGACCTTCCAGGGAGTTAGGTCAAGTCTGTCTGCTCCCTTTCAGTCAGTGCTGAGGACGGCTGACAGAGGCTGCTGTGTGCTAGGAAGCAGGCATCTTTAGTTGAGGTTACACCCACAGCCAACATACTATGGGGAGGCTCTGATAGCAGCAAGGCAGACATCCCTGGGGATCCCCTTGGAGCGTAAAAGCCCCTCCCCAACCTGGACACTGTCACCTGCAAGCCTGCTGCGAATTGCTACAAAAGGCCCCTGCAGTGGAGTCTGCTCCCATAGTCAGCATTCTACCTCCCTCCCTGCGTACCCCATAGCTCTGGCCTCTGAAACCCAGAGGACAAACCTCCCTGGGGGTCAATTAGGGTAAGTCTGCTCCCATTTCCAGTTGGCACTGAGGACTGATGACTGAGGCTGCTGTGTGCTAGGAAGCAGGAGTCTTGAGTGGGGCTGCACTCCCAGCCAACAATCTACCAGGGGGACTCTGACAGCAACAAGGCAGACCTCCATTGAGATATGACCAGAGCACAACACCCCCTACCCCACCTGGTAATTGTTGGTTGCCAGGCTGTTGCAAACTGCTACAGAAGGCCCCCAGAGTGCAGTCTGATCCCATAGTCAGCACTCTACCTGCATCCCTGTACACCCCGTAGCTCAGGCCTCTGAAACCAACAGGACAGACATCTCTGGGGATTAGCTTGGGTCTGTCTGCTCCCTCTTCCAGTCAATGCTGAGGACTGTCCACTGAGGCTGATGTATGCTAGGAAGCACGGATCCTTAGTGGAGGTTACACTCACAGCCAACATACTATGGCGGGGTGGGGGTGGGGCTCTGATAGCAACAAAGTAGACCTCCCTGGGGGTCCGTTCAGAGTGTGACAACCCCTCCTTCAACCAGTAATGGTTGGCTGCTGGACTGAAACAACCTCCTACAGAAGGTTCCCTACAGTGGAGTCAGGAGAAGGGTCACTTAAGTGGAGGGTGCTCTCCCAAAAACCACAGGGCCACTGGGGCTCTGAAACCAACAAGACAGATCTCTGAAGTCCTTCTGGGGAGTGCCAGTCCCTCCTCCTCCTGAAATAGAGGAAAGCCTGCCTGTGCTTCCCCAGCTCAGATATAAGCAGCCTCCAAAGAACAGGGAAGGAAGCATTAGGCAAAACCAGAGGGCAACAACCAGCCCCGCAGGGATTACGCTGGGTGTGAGTTTTCTGCCTAAAAACGTGGTTGCAAAAAAACAGAAGGGAAGGGAGTAATAACCAGAGAAAGATGACTGCGCCCCCTGGTGGAAGATTGATTAGTACACTCTATTCAGACTGAGTCGCAGAGCCCGCTGGTGGACAGACTGACCACAGCGTGTTCTCTGGTGCATTTGGGAGAGATTGAAAGCTGAAAACTGAGATTTGGAACTTTCAAATCCTAATTAAACCAGGGAGAGAGAAGGACCTATCACAGAGAAGGAGAAGAAACAATAAGCAAAGGCCAAAGGCTCTGCCTGCCGAAGAGTTTTTTTTACAGAAAGTAGAGTGGGCAAAAACACCAAATACTGGGGAAAACTGAGAAAGTTAACACCCTCAAAAATTCCAATGCCCTAACAAAAAACCACAAGACACACAAAGAACACAGAAACAATGACCCATCCAAATTAATATGACAAACGGAGTGAAAGCACGTCTAAAACCAAAACCAAACCTGTTGCCATGGAGTCAATCAATTCTGACTCATAGCAACCCTATAGGACAGGGTAGAACTGCCCCACAGAGTTTCCAAGGAGTGGCTGGTTGATTCAAACCGCTGGTCTTTTGGCCAGCAGCCAAGCTCTTAACCACTGCACCACGAGGGCTCCAAAAGTGCATCTAGGGATGACCAAATAATGAAAAAAATGGAAGAAT
The DNA here is from genome assembly GCF_000243295.1 of Trichechus manatus latirostris. NCBI lineage: Eukaryota > Metazoa > Chordata > Mammalia > Sirenia > Trichechidae > Trichechus > Trichechus manatus. The sequence continues at coordinate 12,378,502 of NW_004444014.1, read as the reverse complement.
ATAATACAACAACACTAAACATAATTAAAGAATTAAGAGAAAACATAGACAAATAGTTAAAAGAAATAAGGAAAATAATGCACAAACAAAATGAGGATCTAAAAAAAGAGATATTACAACTGAAAGGGACAATAACTGAAACGAGAAACACAATAGAAGGACTTACCAACATATTTCAAAATCAGCAAATTAGAGGATAAGATAGTTAAAATTACAGATACTGAAGAGCAACAAGAATGGAGGTTCAAGAAGGCTGAGCACAGTTTAATGGAATTACAACAGGACTTTGAACCAGTTCTTCCCAGTTCAGTCATGACTGAGGAAGCGACACTGGAACAGACCTGAATTTTTAAAATTTGGGTGAACCAGAATGATAACCAGAACAGGAAAAATTATAAGTCAAACCCCTGCTAGAAATCTAATCTCTCTCTTAGAAAACAAAGGCAGCATATGTACTGCATAGCAACCAAACCTCTTGCCCATCGGATTTTCGGCAGAGAGGGAAAAGATCATGCCCAGCTCAAAGATACTGGCCACCCCACTTTGAATGTGTGTCGCTCTTCACAGTCCTGCCAATAATCCAATCTCATGCAACAGGCTCCTAAAAGGGATCACTACCCCTCTTCTGAATCGCCCATTCCAGGGCTTTGACCCATATTTTTTCCCATTCTGATTATTGTTCCAGTTCACCCAAATTTAAAAAATTCAGGTCTGTTCTGCTGTTGCTTCCTCAGTCATGAGTGAACCAGTTCAAATGGGTTCAAAGCCATGAATTATGGGACAAAAGACCTAATAGATACATCATGGGAATTCGAGGAGATGAGAAAGACAAAGGGACAACAAGAATAGTTGAAGAAATAATGACATAAAATTTCCCCAATCTAACAAAGGACATGAATCTACAAATTCATGAGGCTCAAAGAACCCCAAGCAGAATAAACACAAAGAGTTCTACACCAAGACACATCATAGCTAGGCTCTCAAGAAGTAAAGACAAAGACAGAATCTTGAGCAGCAGTGAGAGACAGGCAAACAGTCACATACAAAGGATGCCCAACAAGATTAAGTATTGATTTCTCCTCAGAAACTCTGGCGGCCAGAAGGCAGTGGAATGATATATTTAAAGTGCTGAAAGGAAAAACTGTCAACCAAGAATACTATACCCACTACCAGATGGTGCCCTGCTACCACCACCAACTGCTCTGATAGGGATCACAATAGAGGGTCCCAGACAGTGCGGGAGAAAAATATAGAATAAAATTCAAACTCACAAAAAAAGATGAGACGAGACTTGTCTGACAGAGACTGGAGAAACTCCAAGACTATGGCCCCCAGAAATCCTTTTAACTCAGTACTGAAGTCACTCCTGAAGTTCATCCTTCAGCCAAAGATTAGACAGACCTATAAGACAAACAATAACACATGCAGTTCAACCATGTATGTTGTTGTTGTTCGGTGCTGTCAAGTCGGTTCCGACTTACAGTGTACAACAGAACAAAACACTGCCCAGTCCTGCGCCATCCTCACAATCGTTATGCATGTATATGAGACTAAATGGGCACACCAACCCAAAAGCAAAGACGAGAAGGCAGGAAGGGGCAGGAAAGCTGGAGGAATGGAAATGGGGAACCCCAGGTAGAGAAGGGGAGAGTGTTGACACATTGCAGGGTTTGCAACCAATGTCACAAATCAATATGTGTATTAATTGTTTAATGAGAAACTAATTTGCTTTGTAAACTTTTACCCAAAGCACACAAAAAAAGAATACTATACCCACTGAAACCATCCTTCAAGAACGAGGGTGAAATTAAAACATTCCCAGAAAAACAGAAGCTGAGAGAGTTCATATCCACCAAACCGGCTCTACAAAAAATACTAATGAGAGTTCTGTAGAGGGAAAGGAAAAGACACTAGATAGTAATTCAAAGCTATACATAAATAGAAAGATCCTTAATAATGGGAAATGCATGGACAAGTAAGTTTAAGAGCTAGTAGTAAGGTATTCATGCTTGATAATTCTAAAATGTTTGTCCTTCATGTTTTTAATAACAAATATATAAAAAAGCAAGAATAAAATTATGTTACAGGGTATAAGAAATATAAAGATGTAATTAGTGATAACAATAAAAGGGGGTAGGGGGTAGAGGAATGGTATAGATATAGAATTTCTTGTATGTTAGTGAAGTTAAGTTGTTACCAACTTACCTTAGAATGTTATAAATACAAGCTGTTAAATGTAATATTCTGGTAACCACTAAGAAAAAATATAAAAAACATACACAAAAGGAAAGGAGAAGGGAATCAAAAAGACTCACTACAATAAACCAACAAAACACAAAAGCAAACAGTACTAAAGTACAAACAGAAAGAAGGTTTAAGACACACAAAAAACAACAAAATGGCAGAAGTAAGTCACTTCTTATCAGTAATTACAGTGAATGTAAATGGACTAAATGTTCCAATCAAAAGACAGAGAGTGGCAGAATGGATAAAAAAACATGATCCAACTATATGCTGTGTACAAAAGATACATCTTAAACTCAAGGATACAAATAGGTTGAAAGTATAAGTATGGAAAAAAATATTCCACGTAAATAATAACCAAAAGAGCTGTGCTGGAAATCTTAATGTCAAAGTAGACTTTAAGACAAAAATCTGTTAAAAGAGATAAAGATGGACATTATATAGTGATAAAAGGGTCAGTTAATACAAACCATAACCATCAACGCACAAAACCCAATAGATAAGCTAGATAACTGGGATCTTCTAAAAATCAAACACCTATGCTCTTCAAAAGACTT
>NW_004444014.1:12329048-12374394 GCF_000243295.1 Trichechus manatus latirostris | reverse complement strand
TGTTAACCAACGTCATAAAACAACATGTGTACTTCTGTTTCATGAGAAACTATTTGTTCTGTAAGCCTTCACCTGAAGTACAATAAAAAAAATAAAATTAAAAAAAAAAAAGAAATCAAAAGACAAAAAAAAAAAGGTCAATTAATCAAGAAGATTTTACAGTCATAAATATATATTCACCCAACACCAGGGTACCTAAATATATAAAGCAAACACTGATAGACTTGAAGGGAGGAATAGATAGTACTACAATAATAGTTGCAGATTTCAGTACACCACTTTCAGTATTGCACAAAATATCTAGAAAGAAGATCAACAAGATTGAAATCATACGAAGTATTTTCTCTGACCAAAACAGAGTTAAGCTAGAAATCAGTAACAGAAAAAAATATGGAAAATATACAAGCATATGGAAATTAACCAACACACTATTAAACTACCAGTGGGTCAAGGAAGAAATCAAAAGAGAAATCACAAATTTCTTAGAGTCAAATGAAAATGAAAGCACAACATACCAAAATTTATGGGATGCAACAAAGGCAGTACTCAGAGAGAAACTTATAGCAATAAATGCCTACATCAAAAAAGAACAATGATCTCAAACAGCCTGTGGTGTAATTGATTACTCTTGTGTGGCCTTTCTAGCCATGGTCTTGTAACTCCCACTCAGGTGATTAGGCAGGATTGTGTGATAGAGTAATTGTGGCCCACCAATGGGATTGGTCAGTTTTGCCTTAAAAGACAGCCAATTCCTGAGCAGAGAGGAGGATCCTACCAAGGAAGAACAGCCAGGAACAGAGAGCATGTCTTTTGGATCCAAGATCCCTGTGCTTAGCAGCTCTTGGAAGCAGGAGACAGAGAGAGAGAGAGAGAGAGAGAGAACAAGCTGTAACCCTGAAGACAGTGAGAAGTGGTGGCAGCAGAGACCTGGCAGCAGGAGACGGCGCTGTGGGCTTCCCGGCCCACGGACCAAGAAAATGAATGTCTTTGGGGACAGGCCTAGTGCCAGGGAGAGGCATGCCTGCAAATCTGGTTGGGAAGAGGCTGTCCTGATCAAAGAACTGTATCCTGAGTGTTCTTGAGCCTGAATTGTAACTGTTACTTCCCTAATAAATGCCATAATTGTGAGTATGGTCTGTGAGTTCTGTGTGGCCACTGCAATGAATTATTGAATCTAGCAGAAAAGTAGAGAGTGCTGTGTGAGGGATGTTTTGTGTCAGAATTAGTACAGATGGTGGAGAGAGGAGGTTTGTCTGGCCTCCGCCTCATGGGAGTCAGCCTTACACTGTTGGTCATGGTTCTCCTTCCCCCTTGTGGGGTTGGAGAAGGTCAGACACTGACCCCAAGCTCTTTTTACACAGCCTAACATGACAACTCCAGGAACAAGAGAAGATTAAACTAAGCCTAAACCTACCAGAGGAAAGGAAATAACAAAGATCAGAGCAGATATAAATAAAATCAAAAACAGAAAAACAATAGAGAGAATCAATAAAACCAGAAGTTGGTTCTTTGAAAAGATCAATACAATTGGCAAACTTTTAGTTAGACTGACAAAGAAAAGATGCAAATAACCAAAATAAAAAACGAAAGAGGGGACATTACAATTGACCTGACAGAAATAAAGAGAACTACGACAGAATATTATGAACAACTGTACGGCAAGAAACTGGATAAACTAGATGAAACGGACAAATTCTTAGAGGCACACAACCTACCCTAGCTGACTCAAGAGGAAGTAGAAAGTCTCAACAGACCCATAACAAGTGAAGAAATTAAATCAGTGATCAAAAACCTCCAAAAAAAGAAAAAAAAAGTCCTCGATCAGAAGGCTTCACTGGGGAATTCCACAAAACGTTTAGAGAAGAATAGATAACAATATTGTTGCAGTGCAATGAAATACTTAATATGGCTCTTACAGACCTGCCTGCGGGCACAGATGAGAAGAGGCTGTCCTGATCAAAGAACTGTATCCTTAGCGTTCCTGAACCCGAATTGTAAACTGTTACTACTGTAACAAACCCCATAACTATATAAGTATGGTCTGTGAGTTCTGTGTAGCCATTGCAATGAATTATCCAACCCAGCAGAGAAGTAGAGTTCCTGTGGGAGGGATGGTTGGTGTCAGAACTGGTAAAAAGGTTGGAGGGTAGAGGCGTTTCTGATCACCACCTCATAGCAATCAGCCTTGGGCTATTGATCTTGATTCTCTTTCCCCTTTATAAAGTTAGAGAAGGTCAGACGCCACCCCCATGCCATTTTTACAGTTGGCATCAGAAGCAGGATTTGTTGCAATGGCTCCAGACTCATGGAAGCATGAGACTTTGTAAGAGAAAGAACGAAGGGGCACAGAAAGAGAAACTTAGCTGGTTACTTTGGCTGTTGTTACCTGTAATGGCTGAAAAGGAAAGTAAGAGATGTTATGCTGCAGCATAGGGGGAGAAAAGCTACATCAGGAGCGGCTCAGTGCAAGGGCCAGGCCGGTTTAATGGGATGATTGATAGGGAGCCTAGTCTTCTGGTTCCACCCAGCCAGAGGCCTAAGTCCATATGCATATGAATGGGAAGATAGTCAAGGGGTGGAGAAGATGAAAGTGGAATGTTTTAAAAGGGTTTATGTGTTTTTCTGAATGTACTATGGATACTGAATGTTTCTCCTACCTAGTGCTGTAAAACAAACCTAAATGTATGATACAAATGAGTACTGGGTATTATAGATTACTATAATTACGATGGAGCCCTGGTGGCACAGTAGCTAAGACCTATGTGAGCTATGGCTGCTAATCAAAAGGTCGGCAGTATGAATCCACCAGCCACTCCTTGGAAGTCCTATGGGGCAGTTCTACTCTGTCCCATAAGGTTGCTAATCGACTGTAGGGCACAGGTTTTTGTGTTTATAATTACTATAACTCCACCTTCAGCCAACACTTGATTGGTTATGCTAAAAGGGGAACTTGGAATTGCTCGAAGGAAACACAGGTTCTTGGTTTGAATACGTTAGCAAGCGTGTTGGGAGCTTAGGTGGAAAACTTAAGCCACACCTAGACTCCTCAGAGTCAGGAAATTTGCATTTGAAAGGATATGCAGAACCACCCAGAACTGCTGAGAGAACAGGAGATTAGCATTTGAAGGAAGGACCTGCAGAAAAAAAAAGTGACTTGCTTTTTGAATTTCAAGCAAGTGGTTTGTCTTTGGGTGCACTGAGGCAGGAAAAGTCAGTGCCCATTAGAAGAATCCCTTCTAGGTCTGGAAGTTAAAGGGAGCTGGCTAGTAGATAGCTTGGTGTGCTCATTTATGGTGACCACCTGGGTCTACTCAATGAGTGGAAGTGGGGGAAGTTCAGCAATGAATAGACGGCTCAGTCTGGACGTGTTCCAGTGGCAGCTGTTGACCTAGCCCACGGGGGCTAGGGATGAGTGAGAGAAAGGGTTGTCTGGTCTGAAGTGCCAGGAGGTGTGTGCGAACTCCCCAGCCTATGGCTGCTACCCATTGTGACCTAGCTTGGATGGCTAGGGCTGAGCTGACCAGAACCCGACCAACTGAATGAAGAGAAAGATGTTTGACACCGTGAGCTGGTGTAGATTGCTGCAACTTCGTAGCTTGCTCTGGATTGGACTTTGCTTAAGGATGCAGATGCCCAAAGTTCTAAATGGAACAGCAGATTCTTCAAGACCAAGGAACGTGCTTGTCTCCTCAGAGTACTGGTTTGATACACTAAACCAAAAACCAAACCCATTGCCGTTGAGTCAATTCCAACTCATAGCAACCATACAGGACAGAGTAGAACTGCCCCATAGGGTTTCCAAGGAGTGCCTGTGGATTCAAACTGCCGACCTTTTGGTTAGCAGCTGAACTCTTAACCACTACACCACCAGGGTTTCCACCGGTTTGATAGGGACAGACAATTTAAACACTGGCTATCTAAAATGGGGGGAGATAAGGGCATGAAGTGGCTGGCTTACACGCTTTCATGGATGTGCTTACACTCAAAATGAGGGGGACAAGGGAGGATCCCCACTGAATAGATTTCTTTTTTCCTGATGGGTCTGGGGAAGACAGGATGGGAAAATATGCTGATAGGATTATATGATTCAGCTGTGAATGTTGATTGTTAACAGGGTTAATTGTGATTGTAAAAACTGTAAATACGAAAGAGTGGCCTAAGGGGGAGGAGCTGTTGGACTGGAGTACAGTGGCTGATCCTAAAGTCCTTTGAAGGTTTTGCTATGCTGAAACCTTGTGAGACTCAGAGTAAGGGAATAATGTCTCAGTTAAATTTTATCAGAGGCCAGAGAGAGTGAAGCCCAGATGACTTCTGAAGAACCTGACCAGATCAGATGGACACCTGCAGGAGACCCGAATGGCTGGTACCTTAGTAACCTCACCCTTAGGACTCTTTTGCCCTACTGAAGGACTAATTGTTAATGACTGTTTTGGACTGGTAAAATGATTGAGAGGAGGAAGTTAATCCTTCAAGTATGAAAGGGAAAATGGCTAGAAGAGCCAGGGGGTGGCCTTTGGTGCAATGAATTACTTAATATGGCCCTTCTAGCCATAGACTTTGTGCTTCACACACAATGATTGAGTGGGACGATGCAAATAAGGCATATGGAACCCCAACAAAGGGACTGGACAGTTTTGCCATCCTGCTAGGCTTAAAATGAGCAATCTCAGAGGCAGAGAGGAGAAGATCTCACTACCACCAAGAAAGAAGAGCCAGGAGTGGAGCGTGTCCTTTGGAACCAGGATCCCTGCGCTGAGAAGCTGGAACCAGAAGACTGAGAGAGAGAAGGAGCTGTAACACCGAAGACAGTGAGAAGCAGCAGCAGCAGAGAAATGGTAGCAACAGAACCAGGAGACCGCTGGAGTCAGAGTCAGTTCAGTGGGCTTCCTGGCCCATGGAGCAAGAAAGCTGAGTGACTTTGGGCAGGAGGTTTGCTAGCAGAGTAGGATACCTCTAGGTACTTGGTAGAACTAAGTTTGCTGACCCAGGGAGTTAGAGCTGAGTGCCTTCGGACCAAGGCTTACTGCCAGAGTGGGGCCTCTGGACACTTACTGGCAGAGCTAGAAGAGCTTTGCAACACTTGCTCAAGAAGGGCAGAGGCCAGGCTGAGAGGCTGAGAGGCTGAGGGGCCGAGGGCCAGGGAGAGACCTACCTGTGGGCACGGCTGAGAAGAGCCTGTCCTGATCGAAGAACTGTATGCTGAATGTTCCTGAACCTAATCGTAACCTGTTACTACCCTAATAAACCCCATAACTGTGAGTATGGTCTGTGAGTTGGGTGGCCATTGCAATGAATTATTGAACCCAGTAGAGAAGTAGACAGTGCCGTGGGAGGGATGGTTGGTGTCAGAATTGATAAAAAGATTGGAGGTTAGAGGCATGTCTGATCTCTACCTCACAGGAATCAGCCTCAGGTTGTTGATCTTGATTCTCTTTCCCCCTTGTGAAGTTATAGGAGGTCAGATGCCTCTGCCACACCTTTTTCACAACTGTTTAAACTCTTCCAAAAGATAAAGAAGGAAGGAAAATCCCCTAATTTATTCTATGAAGCAAACATAACCCTGATACCAAAACCAGACTAAGACAGCACAAGAAAAGAAAACCACAGGCTTATATCTCTTACGATATAGATTCAAAAATGCTAAACAAAATACTAGCGAACAGAGTTCAACAGCATATTAAAAGAGTCATACATCATGACCAAGTGGGATTTATTCCAGGAATGCAGAGATGGTACAACATTAGAAAATCCATCAATGTAATACACTACATCAATAGAACAAAGGAAAAGAGCCACAGGATCATGTCTATGGATGCAGGAATAGCATTTGATAAAACCCAATACCCTTTCTCGATGAAAGTTCTAAAGAAGATTGGAATAGAAGGGAAAGACTGGAAGGGAAATTCCAATAAGATTCAGGGCATATATGAAAATCCAACAGCCAACAGTATACTTAATGGAGAAAGACTGACAGCTTTCCCCTTGAAATCAGGAACAAGAGTGCCCAATCTCACCACTTCTATTCAATATTGTATTAGAAGTCCTAGCTAGAGAAATAAAACAAGAAAAAGAAATAAAAATGTATCCAGATTGGAAAAGAAGAAGTAAAATTATCTCTATTCATGGATGATGTAATCCTACACATAGAAATGCCAGAGTCCACAAGAAAACTTCTAGAGCTAATAGCAGAATTTAGCAAAGTTCCAGGGTATAAAGTCAACAAACAAAAATCATTTGGGTTTCTATATACCAGCAATGAGATCCTGAAAGGGAAATTGGGGAAACAGTTCCATTTACAATAGCATCTAAGAGAATAAAATACCTAGGAATAAATCTAACCAGAGATATGAAGGGCTTATACAATGAAAGCTATAAAACTCTGCTGAAAGAGATTAAAGAAGACTTAAATAAATGGAAAGATGTTTCATGTTCATGGATTGGAAGACTTAATATTGTTAAGATGTCAATACTACCCAAAGCAATCTATAGATTCAATGCAATCCCAATCAAAATTCCAACAGCCTTTTTACAGAAATAGAGAAATCAATCCTCAACTTTATATGGAATGGCAAGAAGCCCTGAATAGCTAAAGCAATCCTGAAAGAGAAGAGCAAAGTAGGAGGACTCACACTTCCTGATTTTAAAACATACTATACTGCTACAGTAATCAAAACAGCCACGGCCTGTAACAATAGACACATAGGCCAATGGAATAGAATTGAAATTCCAGAAATAAACTCACACATCTATGGTCAATTGATTTTTGACAAAGGTGCTAAGTCCATCTGATGCAGAAAGAAGAGTCTCTTCAATAAATGGTGCTGGAAAAATTGGATTTCCACATGCAGAAAAATGAAACAGTATCCATGCCTCATACCATATACACACACACACACACAAAAAAAAAATTCAAAATGGATTAAGGACCTAAATGTGCAAACTAAAACCATTAAAATTCTTAGAAGAAAAAGCAGGGGCAACGCTGTTCGGCCTAGCTTTTAACAATGGGTTATCTAATATAAGGAAATCCTGGTGGCATAGTAGTAGAGCTAACCAAAAGGTCTGAAGTTTGAATCCACCAGGTGCTCCTTGGAAACCCTATGGGACAGTTCTACTCTATCCTATAGGGTTGCTATGAGTTGGAATCAACTTGATGGCAACGAGTTTTTTTTTTTTTTTTTTTTTTTTGGGGGGGGAGGGTATCTAATATAATAAGAAAAATACAAACAGCATAAGACAAAATAAATAAATGCGATGTCATAAAAATTAAAAACTTTTGTTCATCAAAAAACTTTACAAAAGAAGTGAAAAGACAAGCTACCAACTGGGAGAATATCTTTGGAAACCATACACCTGGTAAGAATCTAATAACCAAAATATATATAAAACTTTGACAACTTAACAACAAAAAGACAAATAACCCAATCATAAAATGGGCAAACGACTTGAAGAGACATTTCACGAAAGAGGACATTCAAATGGCCACCAAACACATGAAAAGATGCTCAGCATCATTAGCCATCAGAGAAACGCAGATCAAAACCTACTACGATGGTGTTGACAAAGGATATTGAGTATACCATGAACTGCCAGAAGAACAACAACTTTGTCTTGGAAGAAGTACAGCCAGAATGCTTCTTAGAAGGGAGGATGGCGAGATTTCATCTGACGTACTTTGGACATATTATCAGGAGGGACTAGTCCCTGGAGAAGGACATCATGCTTGGTAAAGGAGAGGGTTAGCAAGAAAGAGGAAGGCCCTCAGTGAGATGACTGACACAGTGGCTGCAACAATAGGCTCAAACATAGCAATGATGTGAGGATAGCACAGGACCAGACAGTGTTTCATGCTGTTATACACAGGGTTGCTATGAGTCAAAACTGACTTGAAGATACCTAACAACAACAGGATGGCTAGGATTAAAAAAACAGAAAATAACAAATGTTGGCAAGGATGTGGGGATTTTGGAACCCTTACCCATTGCTGGTGGGAATGCAAAACGGTACAGTCATTGTGGAAAACAGTGTGGTGGTTCCTCAAAAAAACTAAAAATAGAACTACTATATTATCCAGAAATTCCACTCCTAGGTATATACTCAAAAGACCTGAAAGCAGAGACGCAAAAAGAGACTTGTACACCAAGGTTCTTTGTAGCACTATTCACAATAGCCAAAAGGTGGAAACAACCTAAATGCCCATCTACAGATGAATGGATAAACAAAATGTGGTACATACATACAATGGAATACTACTCAGCCAGTAGGAATACATGCTAGAATATGGATGGAGCTGGAAGATATTATGCTGACTGAAATAAGTCAATCACAAAAGGAGACATACCTTTTTATATAAAAAGACAAGAAAAGGTAAATGTATAGAGAAAGGAGGGGTTCACAGTGATGGAAATATCACACTGATTAAGGGTAGGGTTGCACAGCCTAGTATTGTAATTGATGTCAATAAGTGGTACACCTGTAAAAAGTTGAACTGGCAAAAGTTGTGTGATAGACATGTTTACAACGGTCAAAAAAAAAAAAAAAAAGGCTAGCTGCTGAAGCTGCTTATGTACAACCAAAAACCTTATGGGATTTGGTTTCTGTTCTACCTCCTAGTTCCTTGCATAGTGCCTGGGGTCTTAAAAGCTTGCAAGAGGCCAGCCAAGGTACAATTGGTTTCTTTTCACCTGGAACAACAGAGGAAGAAGGAGAGTCAGGAATAGAAGGAGGAAATGGAATGTGTGGCTGATTGCCTCCATGAACAACTGCCTTCTTTGCCATGAGACCAGAAGAACTGGATGGTGCCCGGCTACCATTACTGAACACTTTGATCAAAGATTCCATAGACAGATCCTGATTAAAAGGGGGGAAATTCAAAACATAATTTCAAATTTTCATGGACTCCAGGCTTCCTGGAACTAAGAAGTTTGGACAAACCCCTGAAATTATTGTCCTGAGATAATCTCTAAACCTTAAACCAACAATATCCCCTGAAATCTTCTTAAAACCAAACAACAGTTTAGCTTCACTAGTAAAAAGTATTTGCCTTGGGCATTAAGCTCTTTTAAGAACTATCTATATGGGATCAAACTGACAGCAGGAACTCGAAAGATTAGATAGAAAACTTAGGGGGCAGTGAATTTATTTTAATGTGGGAAGAACAACTTGGAAAACGAGGGTAAGAATAGTTGCACAACTTGAAGAATGTAATCAGTGTCACTAAATTGTTCACGCAGAAATTGTTGAATTGGTGTATGTTTTGCTGTGTATATTCTCAACAACAACAACAAAAATAAAATAAATTATATGTAAAAAAAGACTAACAGCCCAAATTTAAAATGGGAAACGGACTTAAATAGAGATTTCTTCGAAGATATACAAATGGACAACAAGCACAAGAAAAGATGTTGAACATCATTAGTCATAAGCAAAATGCAAATTAAAATCATACGATATGCCACTTCACACCGGCTAGGATGGCTATAATTTAAAAAATGGAAAATAAGAAGTGTTGGCGAGGATGTGGAGAAATTGGAATCTTCATCCATTGCTGGCACCAATGTAAAATGACGCAGCAGCTGTGGAAGACACTTTGACAGTTCCTCAAAAAGTAAAGCATAGAATTACCACTGTTAGGTGCAGCAATTTCACCGGTAGATATATACATGTAGCCCAATGAACTGAAACCCGGTACTCAAATACATGTACACACGCAGTCATAGCATCAGTATTCACAACAGCCAAAAGATGGAAACAGCCCAAATGTCCATCAACGGATAAATAATCAAAATACGGCATATCTACACAATGAAATATCATTCAGCCGTAAGAAGGAATGAAGTACTTTACATACTACAACCTGGATGGCCCTTGAAAACATCACGCTAAGTGGAAGAAACCAGACACAAAAGGTATGATTCCATTTATATGAAATATCCGGAACAGGCAAATCCATAGAGACAGAAAATAGAAAAGCGGTTGCCAAGGGTTGTGGGATGAGGGAAAAGGAAGTTCTTAATGAATAAGGGGTTTCCTTTGGGGAATCATTAAAATGTATTGGAAGCAGATAGAGGTGGTGGTTGCACAACACTGTTCACTTTAAAATGGTTAATTTTATGTTATGTGAACTTTAATTTTTTTAAAAGGAGAATAAGCTCCCTTGTACCCATACCGTGGTTTCTGGAGACCAGGGCTGTACTGTAGACTCTTCTCCCAGCGCAAGGGAGAGCGGGTCCGCCGCGGGAGACGCAGGACGCGTTTCTCCGCTCAGCCACGCTGAAGACAGCGCGCCCCCATTCCGCGCGCCCAAGTGAATACAAGGGCTCCGAATCTAGAGGGAGAAATGGCCTGTGAGGAAATGACAACAGGGGTAGAAGGGTAGGAAGACAGAGAGGCGGGCAGGACTCCGCGCCTCACTTTGTTACTCCTACCAAGTTTAGCTCCCTCTGCCCAAGCACAAGCTCTGATGCAGAATCCTACAGACTGTCCAAGGGGACAGGGCGGGGCCAAGGCCGAAGGGGCGGGGCCGAGGGCCGCCTCCTGGTTGGAGACGCCCGCCCGCAAAGCCGGCCGGGAAAGAAACCGGAACCTCTCAGCCGGCGGTGGCTGTTTCCAAAGGGAGCCTGGGTCTGAAGTCAAATGTGGCCATGCTGAGAAGCCCGCTTCCGGCGTCTCGTTATCTCATCGGCGTCTATGAGGCAAAAGCACTACCTTGAGGCTGCGGCTCGGAAACTACAAGCTAGCTGCCCGGGCCAAGCCCGTTATCTCCTGTAAGAGAAGGATGGGAGGGGAAGCGGGAAGCGGGAAGCGGGAGGCAAGCGGCGAAGAGGCGTTCCTTTGCCCCCTCACGAGTCTTTTTCTTTCTTCCAGCTGGGCGTACAGTTCATCAAACGGTAAGGAGAACACCTGCCCCAGTTGTGGATCAGGCTCCCGCCGTCCCGTTCCCCTCTATTCTGCTCAGCGCTTAGAATGATTTAAAGAGAAATCTGATTGATATGCTTTCTTCATAATACCCCCCAGCAGCTTCTCAGCAGATCCAGTCGGCCTTAAAATATATCCAAAAGCTAGCCCCTTGGCACCACATCCGTTGCCATCAACCTGGTCCAATCCCCTGTCTCGTCGATTAGTACAGCAGCTCCCATGCACTTCTAAAGTTTGTTTTCAACCCAGCAGCCAGAATGGTCCCTAAGCTAGATCATGTCACTTCCCTGCTGCAGACTCTCACATGGCTTCCAATCTGAGTAAAGGTGAAAATCCTTTAAAAGCACTACGAGGCTCTACATCATAGGCGCCCGTTAGCTCTCTCGGACCTGCACCCTTCTTTGTTCAATCAATTCCAGCCACGCTAGGCCTCCTCGCTCTTCTGTTTGAGGGCCTTTGCTGTTGCCCTTCCTTCTGCCTGGACTCTTGTCACATTATGTGCTTGGATTCCTTCCTCACTATCTTTTGGCCTCTGTGAAAATGTCCAATGAAACCTGGCTATCCTATTCAAAATTAAAGCAGCTCCATCACCATTTCGTATCCCCCTTTCCCGTCTAATGTTTTTTTTTCATCCCAGCTCTTAACATTTAATGTCGTTATATTACTTGTCTCCATGGATTTTTATCCTTTGTTCATTACTTTATCTCCAGCACCCAGAACAATTCCTGGCACATAATATTGTTGGGTACTGGTGGAGTCGGCTCCGACTGAGCCACACCGTGTGACAGAGTAGAACTACCCCATAGGGTTATCTTGGCTGTAGTCTTTACGGAGGCAGATCACCATGAGAGTCAATAAATCTGAATGAATTTTACATTTGGCAGAGGGAAGTTACAAGCATGGGCATGGTCCTCAGCTCTTCTGTTGAGCTGTTTTTTGCAATGCTGTACCTCTAGCACTTAGCACAGTGCTGAATAGTAGGTGCCCAGTAAATGTTCATTGAATAAATAGATGGAGTACTCACCTTCCTTTCCAGCCACATAGCCTTCAGACCCTTACCTTTCCCTAAATAGTCACGCTCTTTCTCTTTTTCACTGCACTTCTTTCTACCTGAAAGGCCTTTACCAACAGTAAGTGCCATCCCCAAATACAGGCACAATTTATATTCATCTGTCAAGCGGAAACCCTGGTGGTGTAGTGGTTAAGTGCTACAGCTGCTAACCAGAAGGTCAGCAGTTCGAATCCACCAGGCGCTCCTTGGAAACTCTATGTCAGTTTTACTCTGTCCTGTTTGGTCACTATGAGTTGGAATCGACTCGAGGGCAACGTTTTGTTTTTTGTTTTTTTGTATTTGTCAAGCCTCCTCTGTGAAATGTTTCTGGCTAGTCCATGCAGCGTTTAAGTTTCCAGGGCATTTTGACCTTATTCTGTTTTAGTTAGCCCTTACCAGTTTTATCTTCATTTGCCTAGGGTTCTCCCTAGAATGTGAGTTCTTTAATGACAGGAACTCATTCACTTCCATATATGTATCTCTACAGGCTAGCATGGTAGATGGTGAATGAATGCTTTCTTGATTGCATAAAATCAGATACATTTTAAGTTTGTTCACAGGGGCTACATGCAGGCAGAGCCCACCCCACAAACCACAAAATTATGCTAATCGTTCAAAACAGTTATTAACTGTGTAATGTTATTTTGTGATAAATGTGTTTGTACAATTGATGAGACAGAACAGCATTTTTTACACAGTACCAAAGAGTGGGACTTGCCTATATGTTGCTGAAAGCAGTGAATGGCTATTTTGCAAAATAAATTGTTGCCAATTTATCTTTTTATAAATTTTCATATTTTGTATTTGCTTAAGGAGAATGTGTATCTGCTCATATTGTCAGTATTTTTCACACAGTGTTGGTAAAGTTTGAAGTAATAGTATACTCTAATTTGCTGAATCATGAGTTTCATTCGTGTAATTTTAGATGCTAAGAACACTTTTGAAGAAACATGTCCATACTGTTTCCAGTTGTTGGTGTTGGATAACTCTCGAGTGCGCCTCAAACCCAAGCCCAAACTGACTCCCAAAATACAGAAACTTCTTAACCGAGAAGCAAAAAATTATACACTCAGTTTTAAAGAAGCAAAAATTGTGAAAAAGTACAAAGACTCCAAAAGCGTATTGGTAAGACTTTGGTTCCAGTATTGTGAATAAACCAGAATTTTCCTTTACTTAAAATAAGATTAGTTAAGAATCAGCCTGACTATAACTCAGAGATTTGTATTAGTCTATTTGGATTATCAAAATATATACATAAAAAAATCTTTCTAGCAATTACTGTTTCATTGGGAGCAAAGTTTATTTTTGTTTTTCACGATTACTCAGAACCAAACACCTTGAGCTTTCAAAATTGTTCTGAGATCTCATGTTGAACATGATTTTTTAAACACAATTACTGTCACGGATTTGAGAACAAATTATTTTCACAAATTTCTTGAGTTGACCAGTGTGACTTTACCTGAATTGCAGCTGTCACTATTTTTTCAGTAATGGCCCATTCTTCAAACAGTAGTAACTTGTATATGTAGGTACCAGTGTTATTTCTTTAGTCATTTCCCCCTCTATGTAAGACTGTGTATTTATATCCAACAAATGTTGACTGCATCTTGTATTCATTCACTAAAGATTTGAGGGTCTGCCATATGCCAAACAACAATAAGCACTGAGGATATAAAATGGAATAAAACAACCAAGATCAAATTACCTATAGTTGAAAGTATTAGCCCAAGAGACAGAAAGGGCCACAAAAACCAGACTTCATCAGCCTGAGACCAGAAGAACTAGATGGTGCCCAGCTCCCGCCAATGACCGCCCTGACAGGGAACACAACAGAGTCCCTGATGGAGCAGGAGAAAGGTGGGGTGAGAACTCAAATTCTAGTAAGAAGACCAGACTTAATGGTCTGACTGAGACTGGAGGAACCCCGGGAAGTATGGCCTCCGGGTTCTTTGTCAACCCAGAACTAAAACATTTTCCGAGGCCAACTCTTCAGACGAAGATTGGACTGGACTGTGGGACATAAAATGATACTTGTGAAGAGTGTGCTTCTTAGCTCAAGTAGATACATGAGACTAAACGGGCAGCTTCTGTCCGGAGGTGAGATGAGAAGGCAGAGAGGGTTAGGAGCTGGTTGAATGGACATGGGAAAAATCAGGGATGGAAAGGAGGAGTGTGCTGTCACAGTATAGGGAGAGCAGTTAGGGTCACGTAACAACGTATGTATAAATTTTTGTATAAGAGACTAGAAATGTAAACTTGCACTTAAACTACAATAATAAATTACCTATAGTTTACTGTATGGAGGCAACTATCAGATACATTTTATGTCCTGCATATCCTATTATGTTAACCATTCATCAAATATTCAGGTGTCTGCTTACTGCCAGGCACTATGCTGCGCATTGGATATTATGGCAGCTATGTCTGGCCCAAAACTACAATCAGTAATAACCTGGATTGAAAACTGTCATATTTAAGAGTTTACCAACATTGCACAAGTAAGTGAAGTGCATTTTTGTTTTTGTCATAAAATTGACTTTAAAGGAGAAGAGAATACTGAAGTGAGTAGAGTTCACCTTTCTTACTCCATGGAGAACTATTTTTCAAAAAACATTACTGCCACATGTGGAAAGTGTTCTTAAATGGAAGGTAATAAATGCTGTCTTACCAGTCTTGGCAGTTGTTGGAAGATGCCACTGCTTTGTTCATGTTTGCCTTTTACGGACAGTTGGTAAGATCCAGCAAGCATGCTTTGCCTAGCTCTGCCCTGGCCTTGGTATAGGCAGCAGCTAAAATAAGAACGTAAACTGCACTTGTCACCTATGACTGCATATATGAAGTATGATATCCTAATGGCTTATTTTATCCCTGCAAGATGGATGAAGCTGTTACTTCCTTCCAATGAGGGAAACTCCCTGAAAGTTTTATCTCTAGGGTACTCCTGTGGAAGAAAGAGGAACACAAGTGGCAGGTAGAGGGGAATGACACAAAGCAGGTACATGTTGTGGGCTAGGAGAGAGCTAGGTTAGAGAGAAGACCTGGATTCAAGTCCAGCTATGCTGCCTGCTGGCTGGATCTGCCTGGCAAGATGCTGAGTTCACTGTCTTCCAAGTTCCTGCCCTCATGAGGCTTACATTCTAATGTATTTTAATCAGAGATCAACTAAAAGGGTGCTGGTGTGTTTATTGATTTATTTTCATCTCTATCCAGCCTCTTTCCAAAAAGTGTAAGGCAACTTACACATAAACCTTTGATATATGCAGATTTCCATCTGCCGTTTCCTTTTATGAATATCAGAGAACTCAGCTAAAGCAGTTTGTAATTTGTGGAGGCGTGGGCTAAATCTTGTGTGTTGTGAGTCAGGTATGTAGAAGGAAGGCATTTAGCTAGAAAGTGGACCATTTCCTGAACAATGCTCTTAAAAAGAAAGTTAACCTCTAGAGCTAATGATAGAAGTGAACAAGTGTAAGAATGTGATACTTCCTTTTACTAGTTTTATAAATTAGACCTATACTTACAGAATTCTGTGTTTGAAGGGGGTCACTTAAATTTTCACTAATATTTTACCATGTTTTATTGCAAAAAAAAAAAAAAAAAAAGCTAAATGTCTAATGCATTATTTTCCGTACTATTACATAGAACATCCTTCTAGATATTAAAGGGTGTAATCCCAGTTTCTTCCACCATTTTCCCCAAACATTTTTACATTGAGAAATGTGAAATGCTATTTAATTAAATACAAATGTTTAGCCATTAATGATTTTATTGAATATTTTATAATTTTAAAAATGTGTTTTGTCTAATCCCTGCTGCTAGATTACAAGCTACCCCTGTAGTACCTGGGGAAACCTGGTGGTGCAGTGGTTAAGAGCTCAGCTGCAAACCAAAAGGTTGGAAGTTCAAATCTACCACCCGCTTCTTGGAAACCCTATGGGGTAGTTCTGCTGTGTCCTATAGGGTTGCTATTAGTCGGAATCGACTTGACGGCAACTGGTTTGGTTTTTTGGGTTTTTGGTAGTACCTGGTAAAGTCCTTAAATATATAAGAATTCAGTGAATATATGTTTTATTGGATTAAATTAGAAATTATAAGCCTGATATTTTTTCTTTTTATGGTAGCTGATTACTTGTAAAACATGCAACAGAACAGTTAAACATCATGGTAAAAGTAGAAGCTTTCTGTCATCATTGAAGAGCAGTCCTAGCACTCCTGTGACTAAACCCATCCTGAAGACACCAGCGAAAAAGACTCCAAGTTCTGCAAACCTAAATCATGACATGTCTGGTTCCAAAGCCAAGAGCCCTGCCTCGATTTTCAGGTATCTTATTAATTTTATTTGAATGGCCAATGTTAACTCTTAAGTATTTCTTCTATTTAATATACTCTCTTAAATGTACCATGAAGTTCAGGCCTTGCCTCCCCCACTACCCCTTTTTTAATCCATCCTCTTTTCTCTAATGTCATAAACTCCCATGTCTTCAGTTCTTACCTCAAAGTATATGACTTGCAGGTATATTCATTACTTCAAACCTCTGGGCCTGTTCCCAACTGTGTGCTAAATATAATCATCTCAGTCCCCTGTATGCCCAAAATTTAGTTCATCTTGTCCTCACAGCTACCCACTCAAACCTGCCCATCCAACCCTGAATTCCTTATTCTGTGAATGAACATACCCTTCTAGACATTCAGGCCCAATCCCTTGGTCCTTATCCAGGTGATTGCCAGTTTATCTGTTTTACTTACATAATATTTGCTTCTGTTCTCTCCTTTTTCTCCCTATTGCTGTTATCCTAGCTCAGGTCCTTATTCACCTTTTTCCCTGGTCTACTACAAAAATTTCCTAATGGGTCTTCCTACTTCTAGTTTCAAGCCCTTCTTATCTGATCATCTTCCTAAAGCACAACTCTGGTCTGAGGCCTTTGGTACCTCACTCTATAGCAAATAGACTAAATGCTCCAGCATGGCTTTTCAGCCCTCCTTACCTGGCACTGGTCTGTCTGCCTGTCTTACTTTGCCTTAATTTGTCCTATATGCCAGCAAAACTGAATCACTCACAGTATACTTTTCTGCTCTAAACCTTTGCTCTTGCTGTTTCATCTACCAGAAATTCCTGCAGAAATCTGATTGACTAGGGATTTGACAAATGAAACTGTTAACTATACAACTGGGCAAAATGTTTTGACTTTTAATAATCCTCAATAGTTTACTCACTATGGTAGTCGATAAATGTTAAATTTAATTCCATAGAAACTGAAAGGAATTTTGAAAAGTTTTGTTACAAAAGAGAAACTGAGTCTGGTAGTCTCTTGAACATAAATAACAAAACTCAGCAAGGACTAGACTGTCTCTGCTTATTGAATTGAGTTTTTGATACCAGCCTTGAAGTTTATAAAATTGAGTAAAGAATTAAATTTTCAAATCCAGTTTTCTGTTTTATTATTTTGATATTTAGTATAAGAATTCATAGAAGTTTCTACTTTATTGGATAAGTGTGATAAAAGATAATTTAGCTTATACTTAAAAGAAAAAGATCAGACATAATCCTTATTTTTCTTTCAAAGAGGTAGTTAATTTAAAAAGATATTTCACATTTATCATACAGATTGGAAACTGGAAGAGGGGTCAGACTGACAAACCCCAGATAAGGGTTCAGAAGGGATGAAACGGTTGGAGAGATGAAATAGAAAGAAAGAGGCACAAATACACACCAGATGGGGCATCATTTATTCAGCCGGTGTTTACTGAGTGCTTTTCTGGCACTATTCTAAGCTCTGAAATATACAATTAGTAGTACAAAGCATTTGCCCTTAATGGAGCTTACATTCTAGTGAGGAAGATACAATGGAATGGTACCTACATGTGTAGGTTGAGATCCTTCACTTTTGAGAATTGGTCTTGAGCTGTGAAGAAAGAACAGTATGTCGTTAAAATCCTTGCTTAGAATTATCATGAATCTTGATGTCAGATGTAAATGAAACTCAGACATGATGACACTTTATCTGCCTCCAGCCTTTTCTTTCAGGTGTACTAGAACCACCCAGTACACCTCCTAAATGTTGCATATAGCTAATTCAGTGAGGGAACTTAAGATGGGAATGACTGCTGAGGGAAATCCAGTACAGCCATTGCCCATATGTGGCCATAATACAGAAGGGTAGAAAATGCTTCTGGTAGCACTTATCTGGGCTGAGCAGGAAGAACACTTTAAATTTTCATTTGTCAGTATAACTAAGTGTGGTTTTATGTCTCTTTTCAGAACACCTGCATCTGGACAGTCAACACCCACTTTCTCTTCCTCAAAGAATATAAGCAAAACAAAGAAACATTTCTCTCAACTAAAAATGTTGCTTAGTCATCAAGAATCTCAAACGACTCCAAAGATGGACTTCAGAAATTTCTTGTCTTCTCTGTAAAGAATGGATTTTGAAAATAAGAAATGTCCTAGTGTAATTTCTGAAACTAAAGATAATCAGAAAACAATATGTTTAAATTTCATTTGTTCTTTGAATACATGAATATTTAGGTCCAAGAACAAACTTTTTCTTGGTGTCCTTCAGTGTTTATGGGGAAAAAATACCTCATTGGAATGAACAGCTGAAACCTGCTTACCTCCTAGTCAGTGTTAAAAAAATATATGAGAGGTCCTCGGAAGTAGTAAAGATATATACAGATATAGAGTGGTATTCTTATATTCCCCTTCCTTAATAAGTTTTCATTATTTATGTCATTTTCTTTCTAAGGAAATTGAGACCTTTCTGAGAGGGTCTGCGAACTTGGGAAGCTTTCTTCCGGGTATCTATAGCCTTACTGCTAATTCAGAAAAAGGATTAAGTGTATGTGTCCTTATGTTCCCACAATCATCTGTATAACTATCAGTAAGAGCTGAACATTACTCCTAGTACAAAAGTAAATATCTGGGACATTCTTGATTATATATGATTTAATAAGATACAGAAATTTTCATTTTTTACAATTTTCTTTTGTTTCTATAGTAATATTTCACCTTAAGTGACATTTTAATTTGCTCTGGTGAAGACTTATTTCTAGGTCTAAAAATTATGTCCGACCACAACATAGTAACAGTTTTGCTATCTTAAATCTTTTTTGGAACATAGATACACTTTTATTTTTAATGAGAAGCTAGGGTTGTATTCAACCTATCTTTTAAAAAGCTCTTTAAATAAATGATTTAGATACGTTGAACTATAATCTGTTTCTAAGCCTCTCTGCTTCTTAAAAGTTTCAAATTTTCTTTCTTTCTGGTTTGGCAAACTGTAGCAGACCAAGGTTAACCAGCTGGTCTTATGTTAGTGTGAAGTGAAATTATGCTAACTGATGGCCAGCACCAGAGAGGGATGGCGAGGGTCACCATTATGAATGTCTTTAGACTGTGAGCCACAGGCTGCGGGGGCCAGGCCTTACCTTCGTATCCACAGCATCTTGTTCAATGTCTAGGTCATGACAGATGCTTTACCTTTTTGTTTAACTTCTCACAAAAACGTGTTTCTTTCAAATTCTCTTGCTCTTCAGCTTGCTTGCCTTCTCCCTGATCACCAGAGGTCATAGTGATCTCTGCTGTTCTCAGACTGTCTTATTTTCTCTCTAGTGTTGGGCCTTTGCACATGCTTTTCTTTTAGGACTCATCTTCGTGATTGCCCCCCACCCCAACCCCACAGTATGGTGACCATGTCATTTCCTGTTTCTCATTGCCTCCTCAATTACATGTGAGCTCTGTCAGGCTTGGGTGATCTCACTTGTGAGCCTCAGCACCTCGTCTGTTACCCAGCACACAGCACATGTTCTGTAAATATTCCTAAGCTACTACATTTAAATTTGAATTCCACTGGCTCCACACCAGGTTTAGAAGTAAGGTCCTTTCTGGTCAGTGACTAGAAAGCAGATAAAAGGTGTAGCAAAAATAGGAACTTCTAGGTGGGGTGTTTATCACATTACCTTAGTTGCTAATGAAGACGCCATGAATTCTTGATTGTTTCTAGTCTGTTTGGCAGAGGGTCTTTGGACATCTCTAAAGAGAATATTAGAATTATAGTGTGGAGCTAAAAGTGTAAAACTCTAAGAAGGAAACAGGAGTAAATTTTCGTAACTTTGGATTAGGCAATGATTTCTTAGATATGACACCAAAAGCACAAGCAACAAAAGAAAACAGATAAACCAGACATCAAAATTTAAAACTTGTGTTTCAGTGAATGTCAAGAAAGTGAAGACAACCTACAAAATTAAAGAAAATATTTGTAGATCATGCATCTAAAAAGGCACTTGTACCTAGAATTATAACAAATTTTTACAACTCAATAATGAAAAGACAAAAAATGGACAAAGGGTCTGAATAGATAGTTCTCCAAAGAAGATATGTAAATGACAAACAAGCACATGAAAAGATGCCCAATATTATTAGTCATTAGGGAAATGGAAATCAAAATCACAATGAGATAATACTTCATACCCACTAGGGTGGCTAAAGGAAAAAATACAGTAGCAAGTGTTGGCGAGGATGTATAAAAATGAGGGTAATAACTACCTACCTCATGAAGAGGTAAGGACTCAATGAGATGGTACATGAAAAATAGAAGAGTAGATGGTATATTAAGTGCTTAACCAGTTTGTGCTATAATCATCAATCAACAAATCTAAAATATAAATATCAAATCTGATAGTAAAACCACTAGAGGAAAAAGAGCCCGTGGTGGCTATCCTTTGAATACATGCCACTAATGACTTAGGCAAATTGTTCTGAGATATTTGTAATCATCTTTTAGTTGTGATTATATTATACTTGTCCAAAACATCTTTAGCCCAGGTGTTCAAGTTCATGTTCAACTCAAGGCGGTATGGTGTTCTAACAACTGATGGACTTACTTTGGTGGCTGTTTTCACCTACCGTCTTTTCTTGAGGTAACATGTAGGTACTGGAGGTTGGTCTGAGCTATAAATTCACTTCATGAAATGCAGAAAATCCAAGTGGCTCAATATCCAATGGTATGTACAAGTGGTCCTTCCAGGCTCAGTTTGGTCCTCCTGTAATGACTCAGTGCAAGATTTATATACACAAGTTTCTCTGAAATTCCAGTGGTCTTTTACTTTTCTCAAGGATAGAAATTGTAGCAACAGTTTTAGAATTGACTTTTTTTTTTATAAACTGGGCATCCCAAAATGTTAGAAATTCTGGACACAATTATCAATTGTCATCAAGGTTAACAGAATGTAATAGTACAGGTGTTTAAAGTATACAGTTTTCAATATATTCAATTCATCTTTATTAAGTCCTTTAAAAACTTATCTTGATACGATAACTTTAAAATTGATCTTTTTGGGCCTATCAGTTTTTTTAAGAGAAATCTTCTTAATTTAACATAAGCTACAGGGGGTGGAGACAAGATGGCAGACTAGTCAGACACACTAAGCCATCCCGCTGCAACAAAGACCCAAAAAACCAAGTAAAACAGATACAGATGTCAATCCTGGAACCCTGAACCTTAAGTGAACGGATAAAGTATTAGATGGGAAGACACTGAAAAGAAGAAACTGATAGAAAAAAGCAGAAGAGTAGAGATACGGAGTGCAGGTTCCCAAGCAAACAGCATGACACAGTGTGGCCATCTTGGAATACAGCCAACAACCCCACACAAAGAATGCAGAAAGTCACCTTCACAAAATTCCCAACAGGAGATAGTGCTGAGGACTGGCCCTGCCTACCCAGACAAGGTGATGAGAACTATCGTGCCCACAGATGAGCAAGTAACAAAGCACGCCCAGCCCACCTGCCCAGACACAACCAAAAAAGCAGACTGAAACAAACAAACCTACAATCAATAAAGAAAATAATACCTGAATATCTCAGAGACAGCAGATAACACCAGGACATACAAAAAAGGTCTATGTTCAAAACTCTTTCCGATAGCACAAATCCTTTTTTGGAAAAATAAAAAAAAAGATTAAAGTAGACAGGTTAAAAGGTACCATAGATAAAAGCTAACACTTGCCTAGGTAAATATTTAAAATTTTAATCCTCAACTTCCATTACTACCACATCCCAGAGTTCAAATTTTAAAAATCTACTCTATCTTCTGCTGTCTCTTCTTCAAATCCCTGACTTTTTGATAACTGGAAATATAAAGGAGCAACTTAGTGGCAGTATGGCTGGCTTCATACTTTGTTTAAAAATTCTGACTTGGACTTTTGGGTTTCAGGGTAGCACACTCCTTTGCTAAGATATCACTAAGTGCTACGTTGTTTCATCATATCAATTCAATAAGAATTTCACTCCAAGTACAGTTCTAAGATACACCACCTTGTCTAGAATAAAAGTCCCCATTAGAGACAACAGTTTACCTTAAATATCCCTGGCATACCAATTCTAATTCTTAAGAATTCATAAATTTCCTGGCTACAGTCATAACATATACACATCAAATATGCTAATATCCTTACTAGGCACTTCCTTGAAAGCTACAGAATGTAGCTAAATTCACACAAGGAAGAAAAGCACTCAGGCTAGTAAGGCTTAGTTTTTACCTGGAAGAATCTGATAACTTCAACTAATATGTGAACCTTCAGGTTCATGGGTGGTGCAAATGGTTAACACGCTCAGCTTCTAATCGAAAGGTTGGCAATTTGAGTCCATCCGGAGGCACCTTGGAAGAAAGCCCTAGTGATTTACTTCAGAAAAATCAGCCACAGAAAACCACTGAAAAGTAGAAGCACAGTTCTATTCTGACACACACAGCATGGCCATGAGTCACGGTCGACTTGACGGCAACCCCCACCCCCCGCCCCAGTTCATAAAGGGGGAGCTATTAACTCCAATAAAAGCAGGAAAATAGCACATTCCAATTAGTCCTTAGATCAAGTCTTTCACTGTGAACAGAACCCTCACTCAAGTCTTCATCTCTAAGGTCCAGGTTCTGGGAGAAATAGCCAAAGCTGGGTGAGGGATGCTTCTCCAAGAACTCGAATATTTTGCTTCAGGAAGTACAGCGCTGGCTATTGCCTCAGAGACTTTACACAGCCAGAAATGGCACTCCTCACATTATATGGGTTGACACATTGACACTAGATGTGCCCAAGAGTAAACCTAGCAGTCGGAGCAGCAAGTAGTAGTAGTGTGGTTCCAGTCTGAAGTTCAGACAGACAGACACAAGCAGTATGCTCCACTCTCCCTCTGTCAAATACAGTCAATTCCAGTCATGGCACTACAAAAGTGAAATAAATCAGACTGCACATCATGTTTCGTTTTCATCTGCTGTGGTCTTTATTTTACTGGTTGATACTTTAACAATTGTCACAAGAGATTTCAGATATGGAGTCAGGTTTTAAGAAGCTAAACAGCATGTTCTAACCATCACAACATTTTATATAGCATCAACAAAATAAAAAAATTATACCACCTTTTTAGTCACAGAGGAAAAATACATAGCTTTTTTCAAAGTAACAGTTCTAAAGAAAGCTTGTGATTGTTTGGCCCAAGTATCACATGCACTGAGATCAGGCAACTACATTGCTCTTTAAAGTGTCACCCTTCTTTCCAACAGGCCTACCCTAACCTTAGCCATGTTATTCAACATGAGTAAGATTTAACACCTTCAGACTTCCGAACAGCAAAGAGCAGTAACAGCACTTTTTATGGTGCTTTATAGTTTGCAAAAAGTATGTTTATATATACACTATCTCATTGAAATTTAATGTTCATTTAATTCATCCGTATTGTTGAGACAGGTAAAGAATACATTTAAAAAAATTTCCTTGTTTATTCAACCCATGGTCAATCAATCAACCTTCGGAGATGAGTTCAAATGTAATTCATACTTTCTATAAAGCTCTATGCAACTATTCCCGACAGACATCAACCATTCTTTCCTCAGTGTTCTGTAACATTTTTTTTACACGATTGGTACAGAACTTATAATACTGCAATATAGTCAGTATCTGTCTCCCGTGTTAGATTCTGAGTTCTGTAAGGACAGAGCTGTATCTTACACATCGTTGAATTCTCTCAGCTCTCTGGTATATGCCTGCCACATATTAAAAGCTCAACATATTCATTCAACAAACAACATTAAAACTGATTGCTGTATAAATGGACAAGAGGTGCTTATTTAGATACCATGTGTCACTATTAATTAGACTTCTGACAACTTAAAAAAAAAAAAAAAACCTCTTTGCTGTCAAGGTGATTCCAACTCAGAGATCCCACAGGACAGAACAGAACTGCCCCATAGGGTTTCCAAGGCTGTAAATCTTTACGAAAGCAGACTGCCACATCTTTTTCCTGCGGAGCAGCTGGTGGGCTTGAACTGCTGACCTTTCAGTTAGCAGCCAAGTGCTTTAACCACTGCGCCAAGCTGAGGAAGAGTTTTTGGAAGGGGTATCCTTGGGAAACTACCAATTCTGAGAACACATTCCTCTTATTGGTCAGTATAGTTCAGTTGGCACAATTTTTGAAACTTCAAGCAACCCATCAAGCTTTTCACCTGGACAGCAATGTATTTCATTCCTATTCTAACTGGTGGTGGCTGCCTGGAGGCCACATTCAGGCTTCACAGAATTAGTAATATATGTCATAAGCAAGAGTCAGAGAAACTTATGAAAAAAAGGGCAGGTATGACATATACTTGTCATCCCTGCTCTAAAAGGAATGTGGTAGGAGTTGAGACATACTGAATACTTGCAGAGTTCTTTGATACACTATTTTCCAAGATCAGAAGATGATAGAATTTTGAGTTGAGAACAAACTTTGCAGGCTCTTGTTGATAACTCTAGATGGCATGTCTGTCTAGGGAGTAAAATATTTTATCTTTTAGTCTGAAGACCTCTGCAAACAATTACTGAAGCCATTTTTCAATTTTATCCTTTACAAAATGAAGTAAATTGTGCAGAAGCATTCTTAAAGGACATAAAACACAAATTACAATTTCATTAAGTAGCATACAGTGACGTCTATATTCCTCTAACATTGCATTTTAATAACAAATGAGGTTTCTAGCATAGTACAAAGAAGTTATAAAGTGCTTACAGGATGCTATCTATATCCATGCAACACATGGAGTATTAAGATAACAAGGATGGAAACCAAATCAAAGTTCAAAAACAGAAATGAAAGAGGAGTATTTTAACCATATGATGTTTAATAATGGCTCTAACATTCTAGAATAAAGGTAACTATTTAGAATTATAAAATGACAGAAAATAAGCACTTAGGAAATCCTCTCATTCTGTCTAAACTCATTATAGTATTCGAAGGTTATTACTGTTGTTGTCGTTGTTGTGTGCCATCAAGTCGATTCCGACTCATAGCGACCCTAAAGGACAGAGTAGAACTGCTCCACAGGGTTTCCAAGGAGCGCCTGGTGGATTCCAACTGCCCACCTTTTGGTTAGCAGCCGAGCTCTTACCTACTGCACCACCAGAGCTTCCAGGTTATTATTAGCTGCCAAAAATATATCTTGTGAATATTTTATTTAACATAGGGCTGTGATTAAATAACATTTGAAAATAAAATTGCATACCTGCTTCCCTGGGGTATCTTCATTAGCAACTGTTTCACTGTAAAACTACAAGGATTTTCAAACAAATTTAAATAACATAGAGGTTTTCTTTTTTAAAAATTCATAGTGAAAACACTTTCTCTATATTTCTCTACTTAAATATTTTTTCAAAGTGACATGCTTTAAAAGAGATATGAGTCCTTTAAAAATAAGGTTTTTCTAACTCGAAGCTCTATGCCATGTTGCAAAAACTGCTGGTTAAGAGAAAGTTACATTTTAATCAACCAATAGGCTCAGTCACTAGCAATTAGCTTCCCATTTGTTCCTAATGGAGTAAATTAGGCCCACGTGGAACAGACAGCGCTTTATGCTGTTAACGTAAAATTTTACTGCAACTGTATAATTGCTCTGGTCCCATCAATGCATATATAAAAGCAATAAAGCAAAGAGAAAGGAACTAGAAGTTCCTGTCTTCCTTCTGCTAGCAAAAAACATGGAGAGACCAGCAACTCAAGCAGGGAGAATACTAAGCACCAATGACATTTTGCCTTTAACTAGGGCGTTCCTGGGTATCTGCTAGATAAAGTTACAAGGAACTGGACATGAAGCTAGTCTGTGGTCCTGCAGAGCCCAAACACCAGCTTGAAAGAAGAATGAAAATACAGTTTAATTTCCCTCAGTTAAGCACACTCCAGCTGCAAGCTGGATGCCCAAATCACAAAACCGCAAGCAATGCACCATTTCCCACCTTACAGCAGTTTAACTAAATTACACACAAGAGATCTTAAAAAGAGTAAGATAGCATCATGAGCACTCAGCTGGTAAAAACACAAGATTTTATATCTTAAATATCAAGAGCTGAGAAAAGACAATAGATCAATACTAGTATTTTGAAAAAGCCATATACTAATGCATGATTTAAATCTTTTCAAACTTCTTTCATTTAACTTGTACTTTCATAAGTAAAATGAAATATTCTTGACAGAACAAACAAATCCGACTTTATAAAAACAGATATAACTAACCAAACGACAGCTAAACAACTGTATTTTTATAGCTATAACTGAATAAGCTAATGGCTGTGAATAACAATTTCATTTAATCAAAATTTTTAATTTTGTACCTTTCCATAAGGCATGAAATTCAAATGTGATGTGTGTAATTCTAAAATTCACTGTACATTCTACTTTAGTCAATAATCTATCAAAAAGAGCAAAATCTAGTTCCCATCAATTTTTTGATGATAAAAATGTTTTTTATATCATTAAAAAACCAGCAACAAATCACATGAAATTCACAATTAAAATGGCTTAATCTCTGGTAGTATAATTATACCAAGTGATAATGAGTCTTTCAGTAATGCAGATGATGGTCCGAACTGCATTTCCATTCCTCTTTCACTCTACCATTCTCAGAAGAATTATGAGACATGTACTAGGCAATGAAATGAATTAAGAAAATATGGAAGAACTTCTCAGGGTGCAGGGCATAAGGTTTATAATAGATGACATAAGGCAAATGAAAAGCATTTCTTGGCTTATCAGAAAGGCACCCTATTATAATTGCTTCAGCTGGACCAAGTTCTTTCACTCCCTCTAAAGGTTTCCCACACATGAGAAGACATCTACTGGAGGTAAAGTATTGGATGCCTGCAACTGTGATGCCTAGAACAGACCAAAAACTTACATGTGAATCAGAATTACCTACAGAACTTGTTAAAAAGACATACTGCTGGTCCCCGCCCCCAGAATTTCTGATTCAGTAGGTTTGGGGTCTGAGAATTTATACTTCTAACAAGTTCCCTGCTGCTGGCCTAAGGAACCACTGGCTTAGAAGAAATAGGCTAGTTTATAAATTCTAAAAATTGTCACTGTATTCCACTCCCATGAGATGTAAACTCTTTGAGAACAAAAACGCAGGTGAGTAATCTCTGTATACCATCAAAAGCCTTAACACCATGCCTTAAACACAGTAGTACTCATTAAATGTTGTCTAGAATATCTCTATCAATAGCTCATTTTAACTCTGCTGTTATGTGAATACAAGCAATTGCTTTGAAAGAACAATTCACTGTAACATTTTTCCATAAGTAGTGCTTATCTAGCTAAGACCTTGCTTTTGAATTTGAATATTTGCATGTTATTTTACTATAACCTGACGTTATACAAAAGGTGGACTTGGTGACAGAAGAGGCTCTGCACAACATATCAATATTAAGAGGCAGCATCAAGTAGTGATTATGGAGCACAGGGTCAGGAGCCAAATTGCCTGGGTCTGAATCCCAGTATGACCATTTGACTTGTTCAGGGTCACACACAGTACTTAACACTGTGTCTCAGTTTTCCCACATGTAAAATTGAAATAATCAGAGTACCTGTCACAAAGGACATGTGAAGTGCTATAACAGCTCCTGGTGCACAGTAAGTACTGTATGTGTGTTAGCTCCATTATATGTTATAGATTATAATTTGCTTTGTAGGGCATTGTTTTTCAAAGTGCAGTCCATCAGAATCATCTGGCTAGCTTGTTTAAAATGCAGATTTCTGAATCTATCCCAAATGTTCTAAAATAGAATCTCTGGACATAGGATCCAAGAATCTGTTCTAACGAACAATCTTGAGGCTTCTCACACACTGTACAAAGCCTACTAGTGCAGAGAGGGTAAAAGTGGGATGGGGATGGGAAACACCTGAGTTCAGATAAAATGTTCAAATGCCACCCAGGACTGGAAAACAAAGGGCAATGACCAGAGGACTATCTCCCAAACTTTCTAGATAAGAATCACCTGGATGACAGGAACTTGTGACTCAGTAGATATATGCCCTTCTTGCAAATACTCCAAGTGAGTTTTATCAAAGCAGTTTGGCAAACACTGTCCTAGAGGTTACCATGGATTTCTAGTACTCCCCAATTTTGTTTTAAATTCAAGGTGTGGCGACAGGACTCATGCTCCAGAAGTTCAAGGTACCAAGTAAATTTGTTTACTCGAAAGCACTTAAGCACTACTGAGCAATAGGTCATAAAATAAGATGCTGTCTTGTTCTCTGCCCGTAAGAAACTTACTATATAATGAACTGTAAAATCCATACTTTATTACCTTATTACCTAGAATGGCTTAAATATTTTATACTGTGAAGCAAGCCATGGACTTCATAGTCTAGAGTAGTGGTTGTCAAAATGTGGTCCCTAAATCCAGTGGCATCAGCATCAATGTGTTAGAAATGCAAACTGTCTGGCCTGACCCCAGCCAGACCTACTGTATCAGAAGTTCTGAGAATCGGGCCCCGCAATCTGTATTTTAATAAGCCGTCCAGGTGACAACCATGCTTGCTCAAGTTTGGGAATCACCAGCCAAGCAACAGGAATCTCCTTCAGCAGTTTCTCTACTGTAAGGATGCTGAATACTGCCAGTACTTTGCTTCCCTTCCAGTCCATTAATCTTTCCCCTCTCCACCCCACAGCCAATTAATCAGATTCGCAAAAATAACCTACACATTTCAAAAAGAACATAAAACTTTATTAAGAACATCTTATACTGTCATCAGATACAGCCAAAGAAAAAGGGGTAAACAAACAGAGACTTCATCTTCCCGTGTGCTACTGCCACTTCAGAACACACTTGTATGGATGGCTGGAATTATACTTGGCAACAAATGCTTGTATAAATAAATTCAGTAACACGATGTTCCCTTTCTACACAGAGAAGAACTGGGTTTACACTTTAAGAAGCTTTGATATAGTGCAACAACTATGAAACAAGACATCTTTAGGAGCTACTTCTTAATAGAATACAAAGCAGTTTAGTAGTTTCATGTTATTTCACATAACGCTAATTTTTTAGAAAGGAAACTTCAGAAAGAACATTTTAACTTTCCCAATTAATTCATTTGTACTTTTGAGTATTTTCTCTCTAAAGTTTTCTCAGAACAGTTCACTGACTATACGTTAACAGGTGAATTGCTCATCTACAGTGACAACTGACAGCCTAGTTTTGTTCCTTCAATTTTGTAAATCAAGATGATCAGGGCAGCACAGCTTTTGCTGATTATGAAGGATTTCTTATAGAAAAACCCTGACTCAGAGTGCATGTGAGAAGTGGTACCAAAACAGCTGCATCTGGAGTGGTTTTCCTAGAAGAAGAGGCTGGCTAGAGTACAGCTGATCTTCTCAGACTCCTGGGTTTCCCCACGTGGTTCTTTTACTTACTGTAGTGATGGAAGGAGCAAAGAGAGCACCAGACAATCTGCTCAAACTGCCACTCCAGAAAGCTCTCTGCACGGTTTGTGGAGGAAGAGTGATGATAACCATCAAACCACAGTACCTCTACTGCAAGTTTGGTGACAAGCTTTTGTCTTGAAGAGCCAGGCCAAATTGCACTCAAGATGCATGATTTGCCTCAGGTACACAAGAGAGAAAATGCTCATGATTTAATCCTATTTCATGAGAAAGTATAGTCTTCCTTTTAGGAATGAAGACTACTTACTGCTAAGGCTTACCATGTTAACGATTATAAGGCTGAAAACATGACTTTTAAACTAGACCACACTGTCTGTTATTTATAGTTAGTGGAATATCAGTCATGGGGTGGGACTGAGGGTGGGTTTCAGGTTCTTGAGTACTATCACTTTATCACAAAACCCATCAAGCTCTTTAAAAAAATAATGCATTTTTATCATAAATATTTAGAGCAGATACTGGCATTAAAATCAGTATCTAAGTCAGAAGTCTGCCTTAAACAGTGAAAATATTTCAATAAACTCCTAATAGATTTCAAATCTCCCCAGGAGTATACAGCTTACAAATTAGTTTTAAAAGGAAAAAAGTATTTTGAATGGATAAGTCGCCACTTTAGCAAATCATAAATAAGGTCAAGATGTTGAAAATAAGTTGACATAGTAACAAATTTTGTTTTCACATTAATAAAGGACTAACTTGGTATACTTTTATAATAGGTTACAAAGGTTTTATAATTGTGCATTTGTTACTTTCCCATGCTGTATCTTTTTCATCTGTTTCTACACTTCAGGACAGACCTACATAATACAAGCAAACCCAACTTGAGATACACCAATGTGTGAATCTGGCTCCTACACGTCATTTCCTTAATTAGGCCAACGTTACAAATGGCGGCCAGGATCTACTATTGTCAATTTGTCAACCACATTATAAGTTAAGTAAATTCATGGATAAGTGGATTAGGTTCCCAGATGAGCTTTCTGTGGTAGTGTCCACAGGCAACTTACTATTGTTTCAGTGAGAAAATGTGCTCCGAGTCCTGAAAGCTAAGTAAAAAAACTTCAGAATATAGCCCACATCTAGATGGAGACTACTTACATGTGCCACTGTTTTGAGGAGAGGCCAAATTGTTAATAGCACTGTTTCCAGAACTACTGTCTATTAAAAATAAACGTTTACCTTCTCCTTCACATGAAAATTCATTTTAACTGTATCTTCTTGTAATGAGGAAGAAACAGTGAAGCCATTCAGACTAGTGACACATAGTTGGTTTTCAGATTTAAAAGGAGAAGTATCATTGACTATTCTAAGTTGAATCTGCCTACAACAAAAAGAAATGTCTAATATGTAAAGCAACAATGAAAAAAATATTTATCCTAAGTCATTATCGGATACAAAAACACTGCTTAATGATGTGCCTTAAAAAGAAAGCATGAGAGCATGCAACTGCTCTAACACACAGGGTTAGAAATAAAAGGTAAAAGTACATGTGTTTTGGTAATTCTGAATATACAAATATAAAATTTACTAGATCTACCCTGTAGTGTAGCACTGCTTAATTTCCAAACTTACAGTCATTCAAAAACCTTGAGGAAGCATTAAAAATGTTCCACGCTACTTTACTGAATGTTACTGAATATTATGTTCTTGAGCTATTGAGAGCTAAAAATACTATTGTTTTTAAAGCTATGTGGCTAAGGGAGTAATAAAAGTATCATTATTATTATTTTAAATCCCATAGATGGCCTTATGTTCAAGGGATCAATTATGTTAAAAGGAGGCTGACTTGACAAATACATATCAGTTCCAGAGTCAAAGGTATCCTTTTGGTACAGTGTCAAAATTTATTAACATTTCCAAAGCATTTTCATATTAATCTACTCAAGTAATTCTAAACAGTTTAATCAAGGAAGTCCCTATTTAATACTCTATTTTTTCTACACTAGTAGTTGCAATGGAATCCCTACAGTGCTACTGTAGAAAAGGCTTGCCAGCCTTTGATCCAATCCTCAAAGTGACTTCCATGTTTAGTGTTAAATTACTGACCTCTAGGGAATAAGGAATCAAAGGCATTGACAGGCACAGAACTGATATTTTGTTTGGGAAGAAGGGTGAAGATTAAGTTAGAACATTTAGTCCCCTCTACAATCAAGTCCTAACTACACCATAATAAAGTCTCACCCATTCCTGATTAGTTGTTCCCCTTTATAAATTACATAGCATACAGTGATTAGATACTGAAGAAAGTAAAGAAAACCATTCGAAAACACATGAAGAATTAGAATCATGGAATTTCTCACAAGGCCCTGGATCAAAAAAATTTACAAAAAGATCTTTTGAAAATAATCACTATTTGGAGCTTATTAATCCACAGAGATCATCACATTGTTTAAACTAAGCCATGTTAACTTACCAATAAAATAGTAAACAAACCAACATTTTAAACAATTTTATAAATTACTCACTTCTTTTGTTAGTGTCACTCTCTCAACAATATACAAAAATAATGCTACAGGACTATCCACCTAACCTGTCTCCATTTCTTGCAAAGTCCTGGAGCTCTGAAAAGAGACTGGTCATCAGTCTTCACTGTAGATGTCCCCCGCAAAAGGCAGGTGCATGTGGCTTCCAGTGACATTGGGCAATCGAGATAAGTCT
Source organism: Trichechus manatus latirostris (assembly GCF_000243295.1). Classification (NCBI taxonomy): domain Eukaryota; kingdom Metazoa; phylum Chordata; class Mammalia; order Sirenia; family Trichechidae; genus Trichechus; species Trichechus manatus. Next base: position 12,342,030 of record NW_004444014.1, on the reverse strand, counting down.
GGCAGGCTCTGGATCCGGGACCTGAGTTCTTTGCGTACCAGGGAAACTCTGGCTAATTTGCGCTTATATTCCTGTAACATTAAACCACTTTCATTAGCATTCTGGGGGTTCAGAGAAGAGCTATCTAGCTAACACTGCATAAAATCAGGTACTGCACTCAGTTAATGCCAAATAAAAAAGGTTATTACGATATAAGTTTTAGGATCAAAAGATGGGCTTTAGAAATCTATAACTAGGTAAACTATTATTATTACAAAACCCCACAATTCTTAGCTGTCGTTTCTCACCTGTAGAAAGAAGACTAACATATTAATGTACTTCATATAATTGATATACAGCATATAAGATTTTCAGGGATCACTGAGTTTGGATAAGACAAATTACATTTATTTTCACAAACTGAAATTTAGCACTGTTTTCAATTGTGAATGGTGGCAACAAATCATAGGAGTATTATCAGTATCTATGACTTTGTCTCCAGTAGAAACAGGTTGTTTTCATACTACATTACAGTTTTTGCAGCTATCTTAAAATATTGCTTACATTTATCACTACTTTGAAACTGTGGTAGTTATTAGACCCACCACCAAATGTTATGAAATACATTAAAAAAAAAAAAAAAAATCATTGCCACTGAGTCACCAGACCACCAAAGGACTCCAATGGCACAAAAAAACAAAAAAGTTTAAAAAATCCTGCAAACAGTATCCTAAGGAGTCATAGGCTTGAGTCCAATCAAATCATGTTTGGTTTAGAGAGAAACAGCCCATTCTCTGCAGTGGGAATATCTCCTTTCACCTGAGGGTTCCAGACCTCTATGTGGGGAGGCAGGACTCTTCTATACTCCACCACCTAGTGGAAGTGGATAGGGTGAGGTAGAAATCTAGGAATTGGGTATTCTTCCTCCTTCCTACCAAGGCCAATTCTCACAAACAAGACAGAGCAGGTGAGTGGAAAAACTTTACATTCTGAGTAGGTAGTCTATTCCCAAAGAGCCCCAATTTATCAGTGTTTCTAAACCACGGCTGCACATCAGAATCACCTACGAAATGCTGACGAGAATTCTGATGTCCAGGCCTCATCACACATCAATTAAATGAGAATCTCTGTAAGTGGGTCTAGAGCACGTGAATTTTGCAAAAACTCTTAAGAGGAAGCTACAGTTATGGATGTGAACCACTTCTCCACCTAGTTTTTTTGTCTAATATTAAATCAACTAGTGAGGTGCACTTGTATTATTCAGCCTCTTTTAAAGTATAACTACAACTGGGAGGGTAAGGGGTTTTGTAGAATTAGTATAACCCAAGTGCTCTAAAGGAATGAGGGAAGGGAGAGGGTTCTGAAGCCTGGGAAACTGGGCATACTGACAGATAAAGCTGGCAAAACTGAAGGATAGCCCTGAGTACATAAGAGAGATGTCAACTCCTGCCATATCCACATGTCCCTGCATTTCTAACCTATCATGAAAGTCAAGGTGGAGTAAAACAAAGTTTAATAGGGATCTATAATCTCAAGGCATTCTGCTCTTCTTCCCTTCTCCCCTTTACCAGTGACATACACAGGAACACCAGGTAAGTTTCAGCATGGTCAGCTCAGAGTAGCATACAAAAGATAAGCACAAGGTATTTCACATTGTAGATGCATACTTCTTAGAAGGACCTCTTAATATACACCTCCTTTACATTTAGCATGTATTTCTCAGAACATGCTTGTATAGTGGCAAACATATACCTTGCTCTATACCACACCAGCCAAGTCCCACTGTTCTTAGCTGAATAATAATACCTAAGGCACTCTGGGGTCAGCAAAATATATTCAGATGCTGTCCAAACATGCTCAAAGGCTATTTACCTTCTCCTCCTACTTAGGGCTATACGCTTTGAGAAATGTCCTAAGTGTCCTTAGTGGCCAATACTGTCCACTCTAATTTTTAGTGTCTAGCATGGGATAAAGGAGTCCCTGTGTGGTGCAAATGGTTAAGTGCTAAGTACTAGCCCAAAGGTTGGTGATTCAAACCCACCCAGAGGCGCCTCAGAAGACAGGCCTGGTGATCTGCTTCTGAAAGTTCACAGCATTGAAAATCCTATGGAGTAGTTCTACTCTGCACACATGGGGTCGCTATGAGCCAGAATCAACTCAACAGCAACTAACAACAAGCATGGGAGAGGCTGTTCTTCAATTATTAAGACTTATCTTAATCCTTTGATTCAAATCATATGTGGCAATTAAAAGCCTTCAACCAACAGGTATACACAGCAAACAAAAAAATTAGTAAAAATAACAAAGCTGCCAAGTGTTGAATGTCAATTATATGGCAGGGATTTTAATATGAACTCAATTCAATTCTCTCAATAGTCCTGAGAACAGGAATTCTTTCATAAGCATATGAAACCGTATATTCCCAAAATATGAACCAAGAAGTTTCTGTTGAATCAAAATAGTGGGCTATGAACAAGTTACTCAATTTTAGGTCTGCCTGCCTATTTATAAAGGAGCCCTGGTGGCACCCTGGTTAAGCACTCAGCTGCTAACCGAAAGGTCTGTCCTTTGTTTACGGATTCGTTACCCTTTACTTGCCAGTGTCATCACCACCACCTTAAGCCTTGCATCACCTCAGCCTCTTGTAACCCTTAAGTGAGAACAAGTTTTTTCAGTCCCAGCTTCATACCAAGGCCCCTCCACTCTTCAAAATCTCACCCATGTGCTACAAGGTAAATGTTCACTTTGTCTGGGAACTCTTCCCCAGTCCCTACCATCCTCACTCCTCTCCAGGCTCCCAGCTGAACCTATCTCTGCACTGCTTTATTTTTTATACTGTTTTGTATATGTGAGTCTTGTTCCTAGTGGCAGAAGCCTTCTTTATACTACTATATACTTCAACATTAATGAATTAGGTGTGATTTGTCTTGTGTGCACTTCAAGTGGATTAATCCTAGCTTGAAAACTAACTACCTCCAGAAAAGAAAAACCTTTCTTGACAGCAATGCTGAGTAGCTATCAAGTGTCCAACTCTTAGGTATCTTATAAGACCTACTTTAAACCCAAGCATTGCTACAAGAACATTTCCTACTCTAGCCTCACACAAACCTCCAATGATTGGCTCCTTTTCAAGTTATTCCTGTAATTAAACAGACTGTTCTCTTATTTTTATATTCAAGTTAGGGGGAAATACACTTTGTATATATCTATATTTCTTATAGTGTCCAACAGAGCACTGGATATTTGTAGGTCCCAGTTAATATTTCTGGGTATAGTCAGATGACCTGAAGTACTTGCCTCTTCAATTTACTACCTATGTGACCTTGGGCAAGGACTCCCCAGGATTATTCAAGCCTCAGCTGCTTAAATTGTAAAATGGAGGTATCTATTTTACAGGGCTGTGAGGATCAAATTGGCTAATGTGGAAGTTTTCAAATTATGAAGTGCTATGTAATTGTGGTTAGCATTATGGAATGGTATCAGAACCATCTTGCAGTAAGACTCGCTAAGAGAGTAAATATTCTGCACTTGGGGTTCTTATTCATTTTAGGGTTGACTCAGACATAGTTGTTCTAAAATTTCAGTTGCTTTAAATAAATATCCTAACTATTAAGCTATTTCTGAAGTTAAATATTCATGATTGCCTTTTTCTTGCAGATGCTGCCAAAATTCTGCTCTCTCACACACGACTATGGCTTCTAAAAAACACTTGGATAATTTCAACTGCATACACATGGGATCTTTAGTGGCCAATTAAAGGCTGTGACTAAGAGTTCCAAGCATCATTCCTACTACATTGTTACAGTACAATGGCTTCCTATGCACTTCCTGAGAACAGCTGCTGTAGCAGAGAGGACTGCATCAAGCCAGGAAGCTCAATCCTGATTCTAGTGAGCTAGCCGTGTTAATTTTATAAGCAAGTTTGAGCAGATAGTCCAGATTTCAGAATGCTCTGAAAACCGGGCTTAGATTAAGTCTCAGTCTCTCTCACTTTTCATCTGTGAAATCATACAATATGACTGGGCTGGGGAACACCCAGTTAAAAAACATGCACTAGAATCCACCCTGCCCCCAACCTGGGAAAAGAAACAAGAAACCTAGCATGATGGTTAAAGACCCTCACACCTCACCCCCAGTGTTTCTTGAAAATGGAGACAGTGATGTGTCTTAATTCCACATGACACCTTATTTCCAAAGTTCTATCTACACAAACATTCAAGTAATTTAATGTCTTCCTGTAAATTTAAATTAAGTAAACATTGTCTGAAATCCGACTGCTTCAGCTGTGGCTACTTCAAAATGATATATTTTATCATTATTATTCTTCATAATAGAATTAAAATAACTGGGATCTTCGGTCACAAAAGAAAAAGAACAAATTAATGCTGAAGGTAAAGCAAATCGTCTTCACTCAAAAGTAGTATCAACACATAGTCTTCACAACGTATTACAGAAGCACTTAGGTTGATGGTAATCTTCACAATCCTGGTTCCTTTTATTTCTTCTCCTGAAGATTCCCAAATGGTTCTAAGTTCTTTGACATGTGGCATTTCATTATGTCCTCTGACTCTCAAGAAGTTAACAAACATGTCTTTCTTAAACCACTGCCTTCAATATAACTATTATGCTTTGATTCTCACTTTTCAAATTCCACAATTTACCTTTACTTCATTTTGTTTGTCCTGTGGTTGGGGGCTCTCTTATGTTAAATGGGAGCCCTGCTGGTACAGTGGGTTTAGAGCTCAGCTGCTAACCAAAAGGTTGGCAGTTCAAATCCACCAGCCACTCCTTGGAAACCCTATGAGACAGTTCTACTCTATCTTATAGGGTCGCTATGAGTTGGAATCAACTCGATGACAATGGTTTTTTTTTTTTTTGGTTTTTAGTGTTAAATGGGAAAAGTTAATTGGGATTCAAAAACAAAAACATTATGCTATCCTGCCTCTATACTGGAGTTATATTTCAGATGGGTGTTTTGAAGAAGTATGTCATCCATCATACATATAAACTACAGGATCACCACTAACAGTCATGTCCCTAAAATTAAAAACGCAACAAGTTAAATAAATTGTGACTTGTATTAGTCTAATTCTGCCACTGAAAGTCTCCGGCATTCCTGGTAGTGGAGTTTTCGTTTTCTCATGAATAACAACATATGGGCTTTGAAAGGTTTTTTTTTTTTTTTTTTTTTAAAGACACCAATAATAGCAACAACATAGAGAAGACACAAAGGAAAAGAAACGGGAAGGCAAGGAACTAGTCCAAGCATAAATGGTGCTCGATATTCCAGGAAAGCTGAACCTACTGATAATCATCAGTTTTGACAATGGGAGTTAAGCCAGAAGCTAACAGGCAGCATACTATTTTGGTTATTTCTGCAAAAGCAGCTTCAAAATCAAGTGGGGAGAAGGGCTTTAAGAAAATGATCAAATTAGTTAATTCTCTGGTTGTTGTGCTGATATTTCAATGAAGACTTTAATTATTATGCTTTTATTTTCACATTTTCTGTGTGACCTTTACACCTACTCCCATAGTATATATTATCTAGAGTTACTAAAGAATCACAGTATCTCAGGATCATAAAGGACCTATTGCATCTAATCTGCTTTTTCCCAAATTGAGTGCCCGCCCCATGGAACACTATTACACAAGGTTTTAACAGATGCACCACAAAACAGAGGTTTTGGGCTGTATGGAGCAAAAATAGGTTTGTACTGGTTTTTTTGCTCAGATCCTCAATATGCTGATGTCAGGAGTGAAGCTCCAAGAGTGGAATCTGGTTTGTCAGGAAAATCACTTAAACACATTTTTGCAAAACACCTACTACCATTTCCCAGAGCTAAGTTTTATAGTTAGGCAAACGCTAGACCCTGTATTTCTCCCATTCTTGTTAGCCAACCTCTCTTTGAACACCTCTAGTTAACAGAAACACATTACTTAATTTCTCCTTTGCTTTTGAAAAATAATTTCACTGATACAGAACTCTAGGTTGGTTTTCTCTTTCAACACTTTAAATACTTCACTCTCTTCTTGTATGGTTCTGATGAGAAGTCTAATTCTTATCCTTGTTCCTATATAGTTAAGCTTTTAACCTCTCTGGCTTTTCAAGATTTTCTTTGGTTTCCTGCAGCTAAATACGACATGCCTAAGTGTAAATTTTTTGGTATTTATCCTGCCTGGTGTTCGCTGAGCTTCCTGGACCTGTGGTTTGCTGTCCATCATTAATTTTGGAAAATTCTCAGCCATTATTACTTGAAATATTTCTTCCTTCTGCTTCTGGTATTCCAATTACATGGTGCACCTTCTGAAATTGTCCCACAGTTCTTGGGATTTTTTTCCCTTCTTTCCTAGGCAGTGTCTAGTCTCACGATCCCATCAAAGGCATTCTTCATTCCTGTTAACAGTGTTTTTGACCTCCAGCATTTTCCTTTGATTCTTCCTTAGCATTTCCCTCTCTCAACTTACATGACCCATCTATTCTTGCATGCTGTCCACTTTTTCATTAGAGGTCTTGACATATTAACTATAGCTATTTTAAATTCCTGCTGATAATTTCAGAATCTGCACCATATTTGACTCTGGTTCTGACGTTTGCTTGGTCTCTTCATGTTGTTTTTTCTTGGCTTTTAGTATGACTTCCCTTTTTTGGTGAAGTCAGACATGATGTATTGGGTAACAAGAACTGAGGTAAACAGGCCTTTAGTGTGAGCTTTTATGTTAATCTGGCTAGGAGTTGGGCTGTGTTTAAAGTTAGCTGCGGATAGAGATGCCAGAGGCTGAAATGCACTGCTTTATTAAGTAGTCCTTTTACACTAGGTAGTTCTAACTGGCAGAATGGTCTTGTCACCTGTAACAAATCCACTGGTCCTAGTTCTGCCCTCTGAAGTAAACCCAATTCTTTTATGATAGCTTTCAAAACATCTTAAGACAGCTAACATATATACTATGTCCTTCAACTCTGATCCCTGATATCCCTAGTTCCCTCAACTGTACTACAAGGGATTCTGTTTCCACAGTCTTTGCCATCCTGCCCCCTGCCTCTGGATACTCTAGTTCAGTTAATTCCTTTTTCTAACATGAAATCCAGAGCTGAATACACAAGTCTAGGTGTGGTTTAATCAGCATTCAATGAAGTAGAATCTACATTCCATATTCTAAACACTAAGCTTATTAGTGTAGCTTAACACCATACCAGCTACATAACCACGTCAATAGCTATGTATGATGAATGGTTTCTCCCATGAAGTGCTGGACGCCAGGTTCTAACCATACTGATGCAGTAAGTCTGGAAGAATCTAGATGTAGGAATCTACACTGGAAGTTTCTAAGTAGAAAAACGGGTGATGAAAACATTGCAAAATTTCACTGTTCCCCATTCAGTTTGCATACTATGGACCAATGGTCTGACCTTTAAATAACGGTGAACGCTTATAACACTAACCTAGAGTCATGGGTTGAGTTTCAGAGGGTAGCCCTAAATCAGCTGAAATTATAAACAAAATTGTATGCATATGTGCAGTTCTCAAAACTGTTGGTAACTCAAAAAAAAAAAAAAAAAAACATTTAAGAACCTCCACGCTTTTATTCTCTTTCGGATATTCATGGAGATACACATACATATTTTTTTCTCAAAGAAAACTAAACAAATTTAGCTGTAGTATGAACAGTCGGTGACTAAAATCATTAGGGATTAGAATTAAGAGTATTTACTGTAGCATTTAGTGTCCAGCATCTAAAAAGTTATCAAGATTTCTCGTTTATGAATCCGTGAAACATTAACATGGAGGAATCTGGAAGGCCTTACGCTCAATTTAGTCAATTACAAAACGACAAATATTGTATAAGATCACTATTGTAAGAGCTCAAGAAAAGGTTTATATGCAGAAGAAAACATTCTTTGATGGTTACAAGGGTGGGGAGGGAGAGGGTTATTTACTAACTAGATAGCAGACAAGAATTACCTTAGGTGAAAGGAAGGACACCATACACTATAGGGGAAGTCAGCACAAGTAGACAAAACCAAAGCTAAGAAGTTTCCTGAATACAACCAAACACTTCGAGGGACACAGTGGCAAGGGCAGGGGTCTAGGGATCATGCTTTCAGGGTACATCCAGGTCAACTGGCATAACAAAGTTGATTAAGAAAATGTTCTGCCTCCTACTTTGGTGAGTGGCGTCTTGGGTCTTAAAAGCTAGCCAGCGGCCATCTAAGATGCATCAATTTGGTCCCAACCCACCTGAAGTAAAGGAGAATGAAGAACACCAAAGTCACAAGGAAAGTAGGAGTCCAACAGACAGAAAGGGCCACATAAACCAGAGACTGCATCAGCCTGAGACCAGAAGAACTAAATGGTGCCGGGCTACTACCAATGACCGCCCTGACAGGGAACACAACAGACAGTCCCTGATGGAGCAGGAGAAAACTGGGGTGCAGAACTCAAATTCTAGTAAAAAGACCAGACTTAACAGTGCGGCTGAGACTGGACAACCCCAGAAAGCATGGCCCCCGGACTGTCAACCCAGAACTAAAAACCACTCCCAAGGCCAATTCTTCAGACAAGATTAGACTATGGGACATAAAATGATACTCGTGAACAGTGTGCTTCTTCTTAGCTCAAGTAGATACATGAGACTAAATGGGCAGCTCCTGTCCAGAGGCAAGATGAGAGGGCAGAGAGGGTCAGGAGCTGGCTGAGTGGACATGGGAAATCAGGGATGGAAAGGAGGAGTGTGCTGTCACAGTATAAGGAGAGCAATTAGGGCCACGTAACATGTATAAATTTTTGTATCAGACTAACTTGAATCGTCAACTTTCACTTAAAGTACAATAAATTAAAAAATTTTTTTAAAAAGATTTATCGTTCACTGATAATGAGCTGCATACTTAATATTTACATAATAAACTGTACTCTGAAGTAGTGGCCTTCTCCATAACCTGACCAGCTCTGACGGATGCTTTACAGAGAATTCTTGCTTTAGAAACTTGACCCTGACAGAATTCTTATTCTATGAGATTATGTTACTCGGAATGATATACGGCTCTCCTTAAATTTTGAATATGACTGCTTAGAGGTTCACATTTTACTTAAACAAATCTGGTACATGAAATGATATAAAAATTATCAATACTTAAAATTCTAGTTCTAATATGAATCTTACTTGAAAGGCAAGGAGGTTAAATAAATTAGATGGTTTAGTTAACAGTATCTCTCCACCAATAAATTAGAATGGCACACTGAAGGAACTAGAGTCAGACAGCCAGTGGGGACTTTTAGTAAACAAATAATTTCCAATTTTCTTTATAGTAAAATTTCCCCCCCTCATTTGTCACAAAGGCCAAGTCTTCTCAATAGGGCCAACAAGTGTAACTTATTTACCCCCATGTGAACAGTCTTTAGTTTAAACCAGTAAAAAAAAAAAAAAAAAAAAAGTTCCACTCCTGTTTGAAATGAAGGGACCAAAAGGTACAATAAAAGCTGGCTAGCTGTAATGTTGAGGTAAAAAATCACTTTCACATTTTTAAGAGACAAAATTGCACATACGCACCTATATAAAGCAAAAAAGAGTGGAACAAAATACATCAAAATATGCCTAATGGCTGTCTTCACAGATTGGTGTAAATATGAATAGTTTTTGTTTCTCAGTATTTTCCAAATTTTCTACAATAAGTTATGTATTGTTTCTATGAGGGAAATTTTTGGGGGGAGAAAAAAAGGCAAGGGAAAAAAATTTTAATCTCTGTGTATTGCTTTTATAAGCTGAATTAAACTACTCAGAAGTTACCAGCTATAGTCATGAGATAATAGGGAGTCAAGGGCACTAGGCCATGAGGTTGATAACTACATTTTGCAAACAATGAAAAGGCAAGGCTTCAATATTATAATTTGTTCAATTTTACACAGTAAATTCTAGAAAACTAACCCCTAATTCCCAATTCATTATTTTACTCCACACTCCATACTCACTAAAAATTAACCAAGGCAGAGATCCAAACAAACAGGATGTAAATCTGTACATCCGGTATGGTACAACTAGTGTTCTGGGGTGTCCCCCCCACCTTCATTTTTTACAACTATTTTTACAATATTTTTAATCTATGCTTTTTTAAGGTTAAAGGAAATGCATGAAAATATCAGAAGCTGTCTAAACGGTATTTTAATTATTTTTCAGATTTCCTTTGAAGCTGTTAATACCTATCTGCCTCAGTATTCTCATTTATAAAATGTATCTCTCATCATAGTAACTACCTCATAAAAATAGGTTAGTGTAAGTACAGTACATAGAGCAGTAGTACCTTGGCACAGAGTAAATGCTAAATAAGTATTATTATGATAAACCCCTACAACGGAGTTTAAGTACAATCACAGAGTTTCAGGGTATGTATAGAGACACTGGTAATTTTTCACCCACATAGGGAATGGAAATATCTCCTTTACCCAGTATTGGGAGGTTTCATTCAAGTAGCCAAAAATCGTTAGAACAACTAGTAAGCTATTAGTGGCTTCAAGGGCAATTTCCAGATAATAGGATTTTTTCTCCCCATTATGAGTGGAGAGGCTCAAATGAAGGAAAATGGTGCTCAATTAGTCAGCACGGGACAACAATATCGCAGTACAAAAATAGAATGACATCTAGGAGGCAGAGCTGGAGGTGACATCTTAGAACTCAACCTAACAGGGTCATCTGACAGATATGATAGTATCAGCTGCTGAATGGAGACTCTGACAGATACGATGGTATCAGCTGCTGAATGCAGACACAGCACTGCATGTCAGCAGGGATGGAGAAAACTGTACCGTTTGTTCCCTTCTATCTTCTTTCCTCTTCCCTATTTTCCTTCTCTCCTTTCTTCATCTTTTTTCTCCTCTTTCCTCCCAGTTTTTTTTCCCCTGGCCTCATCCTGTGTTGTTGTCAAAGGATAATCAACACATTTATCATTTACAACCGTACTGTGAAATCTTCAGGTCTGGATTAGCTATGAGGCACCTCCAACTTTCTCACAAAGTTCACTTTAATACACTATATACACTGACAACCCTAAACAGCTTTTTTGACACCAAATACAGGCCTTCACGCATTAGCTAGCAAATTGGTCAAAGCTATGCCATGATGGTACTAACACTAGAATTCTAGTTTTGTACAGCAGTGTCTGTGCAGTTATGTAGGTGCTGATACTTGTGATAACAACCAAGGGCAGAAATCAGGCATGCTTAGTGGCAAATATTTACATCAACTGAAATGCTTGCTGGACTTCAGCTGGTTGTGTGTTCCATAGTGAAGGAAAAACGAGAAAAGATCTTTGTAATTCTAATTTGATGACAGCATCAAAATATTGCAGTGATCCAAATGCAAAGGAATTTCATGGATCCAAAGAACACATCGCTTCTTTTGCATTTCATGAAAAGGCAAGAGAAGATGGCAATTGATACACATCTTTTGCTTTACAGATTGAAGGAGAGCTGATGAGATCACCAAGATCAGCATCACAATCTCCAGCTCAATCCCCTAAAAATTAAACCCTTCTTCCCAGCTTGAAGATCAGTTCTTCCTGACTACTCTTATCTAGCTGAGAAATTAAAATTTTATTTTGCCTCTATTTAATACTTAATCTATCATCTCAGGGGCTTTACAAGCATCAACAATTAATGAATTCTGTAATTAAAAACACTCAGGGAATAAAAACTGTCCCTCATAGTACGTAATCTTGTTGCTGAAATCTTGTATATTTTCATACACATTTTTAGGAATGCATTTTGTGTAAATATGTGTCACTGCCTTACTACGTTGTTTAAATTATACCAGCGCCAATTTCAGTTTTCCAAAATCACACTGCTTCCACTTTCATCTGCTCTCCTTGCATAGCCATTGTGGCTTTGATGTCTTTGCTTATATTGTTTCCTTGCCTAGAATTCCCAAACATTCCTATGCTCATCAGAATTAACACCGTTTTCTGATGGATACTCTTATGAGTGGAAAATCTCTGGGTTTTCAGGCATCTTCAATAATTACTGTGCTGGCTTTTCTATTAATTATTTCCTAGAGGAAAGTTCTTCCCTCTGAGTTTGCTACCTAATTGTCTTCCCACAAATGCTTGGTAGTCCCAATTGTGGAATCATCTTTACGTAACAGTAGACTGGATGTACAACCTGATTGGACTGTAAGGTGGACTTCCAGACATGGATAATTCTCATCACTCCTGGGCCTCACCAGCCTGGAGAAGACGCTACTCTTTTTCTCCGCTTCAAGTTCCCATATAAGAACAGAATTCTCACCATTGCTACCTGGTCTAAGAAGGGGGGATGCACAGATGTGAACCCACCTGATTGTTTCCACTGCAGTACCCTCAATTAAGTCACTGTGTGTTGTCCAGTCTCCTGCTTCAGGTGTCCCAACTCTGGGCATGGAACATTCGAGTCAATGCCCCCACCTTTACAAACAGTACACTGGAAAATGTGGTTTCTTTCTTCAATTCAATCCTGTCAGTATTCCATCTTCTAGGAAGACTGCCATTTCTGGGGCATTCACAACTTTCCTTCTCTTATTAGAGCAGAACTATTACATATACCATGTATTTTAAATATAATTTCTTCATCTCCTACATATCTCTTCATTTTATCTATATCTTCCTATCTTTTCAGCAATTATTTATCAATCTTTAGGAATCAGAACTTTCTGCAATAGAAATATTCTACATCTGCACTGTCAAGCACAGCGCGCAATAGTCACGTGGCTACTGAGCACTTGAAATGTGGCAACTGCTGACAAACTAAACTTTAAAATTTTAAATTAAACAGCACATATAGCTAGCGGTCACCTACTGAACAGTGCATCTCTTCACCTCTCCACATTTCACCCCTCTCAAGTCTTCCATTTCTGTCTTTCCCTCCACTTAATTTCTCTCTATCCATTTTACCTTCTCTCCATTTCATCTCTTATTGTATTTTTTATATTTTACATCTTTATGTTATACCTGTTACTTATATAATAGATATCTAACACTATC
>NW_004444014.1:12298106-12328948 GCF_000243295.1 Trichechus manatus latirostris | reverse complement strand
TAATATTGTATTATTTTTTCTCTAAGTTCTAGAAGAGAAAGGCTGCAATTCAGTTTACCATATAAAAATATAAGTCAAGGGTAGAATGTCTAACTATCTATTTGGCTTCTGTTTTTTTCTACAGAAGAGTGAAAATCTAAATTACATGAGGAAATAATGTGAACACAACACTGAATCCAAGTCTCCTGATCTAACTACTTACACTCCAAACACTGGGGAAAAAAAGCAGAAAACAAATTAGATCAACTTGATCTCTGAGACAACTTCCAAGAAAACATTAAAAAATACCAAAATGGTGAACACCAGCAAATACTGTACTAAATTTTGAAAAGAGGTAAAATTCTAGAAGCAACGGATGAGTAAGCTTGATGCAGATTAGCCAGAACCTTAAAAAAAAATGACTGAACAGATGGTTTAGAAGCACTTAGGAATCTAGCTGCAATCAGTGAGACACCAGGAATATAACTAGCAAAATACATACTTTTTGAGAGAATCACTGCACACTATAGGGCATAAAAATACGGCAGACATCTGACACTCATATGAGTATCCCTATAAACAAGACTTAAATTTCCTGGCTAAATGACAGATATACGCTAACTAGAAAATCTTCAAGTTTTGTGTTTTGGACTGAAATTTCTGAGGTACTTATGATGTGTTGGGCGTAGTCATTTAAACCTCATGACAGCCATATGATGTAGGTACAATTATTGTCCTTATTTTACAGATGAAGAAACTGAAGTACAAAGAGGTCACACACTTTGCCCAATGTCACTGAGCTAGTAAGTGGTGGAGCCAGAATTCAATCTTCTGGCCATCTAGTTCCAGAATACCCACTCTTCACCATAAAGCTAAACTGCTTCTCTAAGTGTTCACTGATTAACAAATGCAACAAATCTAAGACCAAAATCAACTGAAAAGATTTCTAACTGTAGGCCTCTGCTTCTAGCCTATCTCTTCAACACATAAAAATATTTTTATCTATAATTTAGAATAAATGAGAGAGCTAGTGTGTGCTAAAACAAGAAAAAACAAAGTTTTTAAAAAATTCTACAGGAAGAAACAAGCAAATAAACATGTATATTTTAAAAACCAATTATATAAACTAATTATATAAGAATCTGATAAACAATTCCAAGATTAATTTAAAAATGTAAAGACTCTTTATATATTTTACTGGAATTTATTTACTTTGTTCCCGGGAATGTTCCTTAAATTCTTCCTCAGTGCCCATCACTTTTATCAAACATACACTTTCAAATATTTACTTCCATAATTCCTAAACCCACAGATTAGGAAGAATAAAAGTGGGGAACAGAAACTGCTTTAAGCAGACCTGTTGGTAGCAATAAAAATATAAGAGGCCAACATCAAAGAAAAATATATTAAAGTTTATAAAAAGTATACAGCGGTTTAGTAAATAATACTTTACATGCACATTAAATAAGTCTAAACACTCCTACAGACCTCAATAAGCTCTGGAGGCATGAATATTTTAGTTAGTACTGATATTCATACTGCTAACTCTAATTGAGTCATTTTTAACAAGGAACCTGTGCTCACTATGGCTCTCAGAGGCACGGAAGGATCCAGGGACCACAACAACGAAGTGGTACTGGATGGTGTGGCTGGTGCACTGGCAAAAATAGATGTGTAAGGTTCCAATCTGGCCTGGGCTGACTGTGCAAACTGAGAAAACTCTGACACTAACACCTTCTCTGATTCTGATTCCCTCTAGACTTGCCTTGAGTTGTAGCATCTATGAACTGGTCAAGTAGAAGCTATAATAAATCCCATTTTTCAACCAAAACCCATTGCAGTCTTATCAATTCCAACTCATAGGAACTCTATAGGACAGAGTAGAACCACCCCATAGGATTTCCAAAGCTGTAATCTTTACAGAAGCAGACTGCCGCATCTTTCCCCCAAGGCTGGTGGTTTCAAACCGCTGACCTTTCAGTTAGCAGCCGAGTGCTTTAAACACTGTGCCACCAGGGCTCCTTCCTTTTTCAACAGAGAGCCATAAAAATCTGACAAAATAATCTTCACTCCCGACATTAGACAAGTCTAGTTCTCATACTGCAAGACAGAGTATGTATAACAAAAACAACAGTAACAATTAAAAACCCAAGGGAAATAATAAAGAAAAAAATGGTAGAAGTTAGGAAAAATGATAAAACATAAGCAATGTGGAATAAAGATTCAGAAGATTCAATATACAAATAAAAGCAATGTAAGGAAAAACCATTAAAAATTGAGAAGTAAAAATAAAAGACAACTTAGGTCTCCCAGTAAAAGGCACACATCAAATAGTAAGCAACATTAACGAAAGAGCAATAGTCTAGATATGTGCTAGTCAAAGCTTTAAACGTAAAAGCGAATGGGGGCGGGGGGGAGGGACCCAACAAAACAATATGTAGGCCAAAAGAGAAAAATAAAAGTGCCCCAAGAATTTTATATTCAATCAAGCTGTTGGTTATAGATCAGTAGAAAGGAAAGTCACTCTCAGACATACAAGCACTTGCACTATTTTTGTTGCTCTTCATGACTTATATTTCTGTGCTTTTTCTGATGTAGCTGACTGGAATATGTTTTCCAATAAATTTCTTCTACTTCTAGGAATTTATGAGAAAATTACCATAGATATAAGCAAAGCCAGTTAAAAAGTGATTCAAAAAAGTATTTTTACCAGATTCACTGGCCTAAAGGAGACTGGAGAAACCCAGAGAGTATGGCCCCCAGACAACCTTTTAGCTCAGTTGGTGAAGTTATCTCCGAGGTTCACCGTTCAGCCTGGGAGTGGACAGCCCTGTAAAACCAAGTAAGACTAACGAGGTACAGTTGTCCAGGGACAAGGGCCAGAAGGCAGAAGGGGACAAGGGAGCTGGTGATAGGGAACCCAAAGTTGAGTAGGATATTGTTGATGTGTTGTGAGATTGTTAACCATTGTCATAAGGCAACATTTGTAGTAACTGTTAAATGAGAAACTATTTTGTTCTATAAGCCTTCTGTAAGCACAACTGGAAGAGCGTAGTCAATGTCACTGAACTGTGCATGTAGAAATTTTTGAAATGGTGTATCTTTGGCTATGGGTATTTTCACCAAAAAAAAAAAAAAGGCTGAGAAGTTAGAGGGTTAACATGTTGTGGGGCTGTTAACCAATGTCATAAAACAATATGTGTACTACTGTTTCATGAGAAACTATTTGTTCTGTAAGCCTTCACCTGAAGTACAATAAAAAAAAAAAGTATTTTTCAATAGCAAGAAATTGGAACTAGCATAAATGCTCAATAAGTAGCTAAAGAAATACTTCCATAAAACTGTGATTCAGCTATTAAAATGAGAATTTTTATAATCATGCAGTAATGTTTAGATTAAACGTGTCAAGGGTGTATAAAAAAGCATGTATGCTTCTATGCCTCCAAATCTTGTCAAAAGGTTATTTAAGAGGTGGTGAGATTCTAGGTGTATGTGTGTGTGTGTGCTTATCAATGGTTTCTAAAATATGATAAGCACATATTACTTTTGAAATTAAAACAAAACTTTAACTGACCTATCTAAAAACATCCTTTTTGTCCTCAAACTAATTTCCTAGTTTTGGTCGATACCAGAATCACTCCTCTCATGGTCCAGAGAGTCAAAATCTCTTATAACAGATTCCTCCTATTCTTCTACCCTGAGACCCAATCAACAATTACCTTGACTCAACTGTTTCCTATTTTTGCCTATTCCTTTGTCTTACTGCTACCACCCACTATAGTTCAGGTCTCTATTGCTTAGTATATAAATTTTTCTAATTAAGTTCTATCTGGTCTCCCTTATTGAAACTCTTTCCATTCTAATCCACTCTGCAACTACAACTAGGATGGGTGGCACACACAGATAAAGCACATGGCTCCTCAAAGAAAGGCTGGCAGTTTGAATCTACCCAGAGGCACCTTGGAAGAAAGGCCTGGTGACTTACTTCTGAAAAATCAGCCATTGAAAACCCTCTGGAACACAGTTTTACTCTGACACACGTGGGGTCACCATGAGTTGGAAACGACTCAATGTCAACTGGTAAAAAAAACGTTTATTAAAATAGCTCCTTTCTGCCCTTTGGACTCAGCCCAGCATTCAGTGCCCGTCACAATTTCATTCCAATCTTTTTTCAACCTCATCTCCACTTCTAAGAACTCTCTATTGCTAAAGTAACAATAGTAGTTGCTGTTGTAAGTTACTGAGCACTTTTCACTAGGCAGTGTGCTAACTGCTTTACATACACAATTTCTTTCACCATTGCAATGCTTCATTTCCATTCCATGAATGAGTGAACAGGCACAGGGGCAAGCAGCCCTGTGTCAAAGATTTAAACCAAGCCACGTTCTTAACAGTCTACTGCAACCAGAGATCAAACCATTGTTACTCTCTTGTTACGACACGATTACACCTTTTTCTCCTTACCCAAATTTGACCCATCCCCCAAACTAGAGCTCAAATTCCACTCTTTTACTTACTGTAATGTAAAAGAAAGAACACTGGATTAAGACTAACTTCCTTTATACCTCCAGTTCTTCCACTAGGTAGCACTGTGACTCTACACATTCAGTACTTTTGCACTGCTGAATACTGTTCACTTGTCATACATTTGTGTTATTCTCCTACTGAAGGGAAAAAAGGGCAAACTGCTAAAATAATTTTACAATTTCAAAATGACCACTCTTTTGTTCAAAGTGCTCAGGTTGAGGTTTTCTAGAAACTAGACTCCTTGGAAACACAGTCCATTTAAGTCTTTTTAAGTATTGGACTATGCTAGTATGACTCAGAAATTAACTTACTGTGTGGGATGCAATTTTCCTCAAAACCCTAAAATATATTTTAATTATTTCCATTCATTAAATCATCATTCTTTTCCAATTACAAAATATCAATTTAAAGTCTACAAACCTTATGTACTGAATAAATAAATAAAAACTCATTGTCGTTGGGTTGATTTCGACTTATCATGAACCTACAGGACAGAGTAGAAATGCCCCTTAGGGTTTCCAAGGCTGTAAATCTTTATGGTAGCAGACTGACACATCTTTCTCCCTCGGAGAGTGTGGTGGGTTAGAACTATAGACCTTTCTGTTAGCAGCTAAGCGCTTAACCATTGAGCCGCCAGGCTCCTTCACAAACCTTATATACCTCTTGCGAATTACATCTGTGATGGCCTACCATACTATCATTTATTCATTCAAAAAACACCTGAGTACCTATCAGGCAAGAAGTACTGCTCTTGGCATTGAGGATACGGCAATAAACATGGAAAACAAAACAAAACAAGGTACTTTCTCTAACAGAGCTTACATTCTAGTGGCAGGCACAGACGGTAACTAAGTTTACAAAATTAACAAAGTCTTAAAATTTCAAATAGTGATAAGTACCACAGAGGAGGGTTCACAGAAGGGCAGGTGGAACCAAAAGAAAGGGCTAGAGAAGGGATCTCTGAAGAGGTGACACAGGAACATAAACCTGAATGAAAAAGGAACTAGCCAAGTAAGCCAAGATCAGAAAGCAAGAGCATTCCAGCCACTCTACTGAGTGACCAGCAAACACCCTTATGTGAGAAATGTGCTTCCAGAACAAGATGGTGTCAAATGGAGACCCATGAATAGTGAGTGATTTCATAGGCCATGAATGGGGTTAAAATAAGATTCAAAAGTGTAATATTCAGAAGCACTGGAGTTTTAAGCAGGAGTGTGATGGGATCTGATTTCTTCTTAAAAGATCATTCTAACTGCAGTGCCACAGGGAATTAAGAGAGGGAGCAGGAAGATCAGTTGTTAACAATCCAGGCAACATGTGACAACCATTCAGACCAGGGTGGTTTGGCACCAGTTATGAAAAACATATTATGGTTCTACTTACCAAGTCACAAAAGGGCTTCCATTTTATATAGCAGGTTGAAGTCATGTTTATCTCTTCTCCCTCTCAAAAATCCACTAAAATGATAATTTATACAGGCAAAAGCCCACAAGGATAGAGGAAAGGAGACCACAGTACACTGATTTCAAGAAAGTTTTGGAAGACAGAAAACACTGAAACGGGGGGTGGTGAACAAAAACTATGACATTCATCCTGAGAAACTCTGGAAAGACTCAGGACTTTGAGGTACCAAGCTCCTTGAAAAGTAACAGTGAGTCTTAAGGTTGACAATAAGGACTGATTGAAAACCTGTAAGATCTGTTAAAACCCTTATGCCATAGTCAAAAGATGGGAGGTAGGAAACTGAGCCAAAGAAGATGTGAATTTGGGGACCTGAAGCACAGAAGCAAGAGGTAAAGCACTGCTCTGAAAACAGATGCCTGTATTATCTCCCAGGAAAATTAAAGGCTTTTTTTCTGAAGAAAGTGAATAGTCCAAGGGAGAAGATCTATAGGTATTTGGGAGTCACCAAGGAATTGAATCACTTAGAGATAATGCTATATAAACTAGGGAATTTCTAACTCACAAAAATGTTATTTAAAATATTATATGTATGAAGGCAAAATATGTGCAAAATGGTAAGTGGGGAAAAAAGAATGTAAAAACTAATATACACAATGATCACAATTAGCTAAAATTATCCGCACGAACAATACTAGAAAGTGATTCAAGAGTCCGTGGAATGAGAGATATCATTGCTGATGTCAGATGAGTCTTGGCTGAAAGCAGAGAATACCAGAAAGATGTTTACCTATGTTTTATCAACTATGCGAAGGAATTAAACTGTGTAGATCATAAGTTATGGATAACATTACAAATAATGGGAATTCCAGAACACTTCATTGTGCTCATATGGAATCTGTACATAAACTGAGGCAGTCACTGGAACAGAACAAGGGTATAAATCAGAAAAGGTGTTTGGCAGAGTTGTACAACCTTATTCAATCTGTATGCTGAGCAAATAATCAGAGAAGCTGGAGTATATAAAGAGAAACACAGCATCAGGATTGCAGGAAGACTAACAACCTGCGATACGCAGACACCACCTTGCTTCCTGAAAGTGAAGAGGACTTGAAGCACTTACTGATGAAGATCAAAGACTACAGCTTTCAGTATGGACTGCATCTCAACATACAGGGGAAAAAAAAAAAAACCTCACATTTGGACCAATAAACAACATCATGATAAACGGCAAAGAAGTTTAGGTTGTCAAAGATTTCATTCTACTTGGATCGACAATTAATGCCCACAGAAGCAGCAGTCAAGAAATCAAACGACATATTGCATTGGGAAAATCTGCTGCTAAAGACCTCTTTAAAAGTGTTAAAAAGCAAAGATGTCACTTTAATGACTAAGGCACACCTGACCCAAGCCATGGTCTTCTGAATCGTCTCATATGCATGTGAGAGCTGGACAATGAAGAAAGACTGGAGAATTGACTTGAATTGTAGTGCTGGAGAAGAATACTGAATGTACTATGGACTGCGGAAGAACACATCAATTTTGGAGAAAGTACAGCCAGAATGCTTCTTAGAAGCAAGGACAGCAAGAATTCACCGTACTTACTTTGGACACATCATTAGGAAAGATCAATCACCAGAAAAGGACATCATGTTTGATCAAGTGGAGGGTCAGCAAAAACGAAGGAAACCTACCATGAGTTGGACTGACATGGTGGCTGCAACAATGGGCTTAAACACAGGAACGATCATGGGCGTCATGCATGACCAGGCAATGTTTTATTATGTTATACATAAGGTCGTCATGAGTTGCAGCCCACTCGATGGCCAACTAACAGCAACAACAAATGGGCCAGTAGAATAGCAGAAGGAACTAAGTTCTTATGTATACACAGGAATTAAATATGACAGAAATGAACAAATGGGCCAGTAGAATAGCAGAAGGAACTAAGTTCTTATGTATACACAGGAATTAAATATGACAGAAATGGCATTTCACAACAGTAGTAAAAACAAGACTGTGTCACTGATTAATCATTAATCAATAAATGGTGAGGGGACATTTTACTATCACTTCGAAAAGATCAGTTTCATACCACAAACAAAAATTAGTTTCACACCATAAACAAAAATTCCAAATGGATAAAATTATTTCATGAGGGAAAAACTCAGAATAGCAGAATATATGCATAGGTATGAACTGAGAAGGCCATCTTAAGTATATCCAGAAATCCTAGAATCTATAAAGGCAAAGATAGATTTTACTACATAAAGTTGGAACCAAATAGAAAAATGGTCCAAAGAATATAAATAGGGAATTTGCAGGAGAAATAAAACAAACGAAGGACAATTTGAGTGAACAAAAAAATACTTTTCACCCTATCAGATACACAAAAATTAAAAAGACCACTGACATACAGTGGGGGCAAAGTTGTGTTTGGAGGGCTTGAAGTACACTATCAAAACTTAAACATTCATTCCCTTTGCCTAAGCTATTCTGAGAATCAATCTTACAGATGTACTTGCACAACTACGCAAACCTGCATCAACAGGATGTTCTCTGTAGCAATGCCTATAATGCCAGGCAGCTGACACTATCAGAAGACTTAAATAAATTATACAACATTTATACTATGAATACGATGCATTCATTTTTAAAATGAGACAGATTTCTTCATTGTCCAGCTCTCACATGCATATACTGACATAAGATTGCAAAAGAAAAAGACCTGTCCTCTCTCTGACATGCTTTCCAATCCTGATTTACAGAATTTGAGGCTTTAACTTCTTTAAAGAGTCAGCAAATTGTGATTTCTATGGAGGACAGCAATTTAAAACAGATCAACATGCCTACCAGAGACTTCATAAACAATATGTATACCTTTAAGAAAACATAATTTCTCAAATGTCTACTTTTAAAATGAAAACAGTTTAAAAAGCATGCTTCCTTATACCAAATGTATCATGAAAAAGTATTCAAAATTGAGCACGAAAGACTGGAGATTATCTTATTGAATATGTAAGCATTTTTGACCTCTATATTGCTCTTTCTCCAAAAATATCAAAATCAAAATGTCATTTTAATTCCCCCTATCCATGTATGCCTTCTAAGATAGTAAGTCAGGTGAATAATAGTTTATGCAGTACTTTCAACTTCTGAATCATGAAATACAATTCCTATAGCAATCTGTGAAACTGATTTTATGAACAGAAATTGAATTTACTAATAGCCTATTTTAGCAGTTATTTCCTCAGTAACCGAATAAAGTTGGTCACTAGTTTCAAAAACAATGACTAATAATTTCCAAAAATTGTCCAAAACACTTTGTTTTCATTCACTGCAAATGCTTCAATAGTAGCCTCCTTAAGAAGTATGAAATATCCAATTCCTGAACTGACACTCTAAATTTATGGCTGTTTTCAAAAAACAAGAGCAACTCATGATACATCAATACCTGGTCAATCATGGTTAATGTTCAAAGATGCATGATAACTGAAAATTATTTGATATCACAGATGATGTGCAAAGTATAAATCTTGATCTCTCAGCCTCCACTTCAAAGTGATACCACCTAAATGGTATGAAAAATATCTAAAGAGCTCAATTAATTTTCACATCTTCTAACAAAGGAGTCACTTAGTTCTAAATGACAATTTACAAAGAGTTCTATGGAATAACTTTCAAGTTTATGTAGAAATCAAAATATTTCTTTACTTGTAAAAAATGATTAACATTATTAGATGGTTTCTTTAAAACATGATAAAATACAGTCATGCTGAACAACAACAAAATTCCTAGACTGCTTTAAGACAGTGATTACCTCTAAGGAGGAAGGGGGCAGAAAGGGTTGGACAGAGAGGGTTTAGCTTTTACTGTAATCTTACATTACTTTAAGTAAAAATTGGCCGCAAATATGCCTTTTTGATGCAGTGCACTGACCTGACTCTGGAAGCAGATTCCCTGGGTTCTAAACAATTCACTAGCTCTTTGTGACTGTGGGCAAGTTATTTAATCTCTCCACGCCTCAGTTTCCTTATCTGTAAAACAGGTTAATAATACTTCCTGCAGTATAGGATTGGTATTAAGATTAAATGAGTTATTTATATGTGAAGTGCTTCAAATAGTACCTGACACATCGTAAAAGCTATCACTATTATCATCAGTCTCACCATCTAAGACCATCACCACTATGAAATCTAGCTGTAAGGTACTAGAGAAAGAGGGAGGTGAGGGTGGTGGTGGTGGTAATCTGTCCTATTTTCTACACTTATATTTTAAACATAAATTCTATATTTGTATCCAGTGATAAATGACCAATGTCACAAGTAAGAAAGCAGTATAGAGAAATAAAGTTTCAGTCTTCTCTTCAATTTTCAAAAACATGAGACAATACAAGCTTTGGAGTTTGATATTTATTTTTAGCAGGAAGAATATGCTAATGGATGATGACATCGTTAGAAGATACGCCCATGTCCAATACCTGCAACAGAAGCTAGACAGAAGTTAAAGAACCATATCAAAAGACTAAAGACAAAAATTGTATACGACATTACTTACCCTTAATTCTGTTAACAATAAAACAAGTAACAATATTAAGACTGAACTTCCAACACAAGATCAAAAACTGGCAAGTTAACAATCAAATTTGTCTTATAAACAAAAATTCCATCTTTCCTGTCACTTTCTTTTCTTCATAGAAGTGGGCAACCTCTCCAAAGGATAGCATGGTGCCAACAACTACTCTCTGAGGGCCAATCTTATATATGAGCAGAGGAGCAGCAGGTTGAGAAGGGGAAGTATTAAATGAATAGCTGAAAATTTGGGGTGGTAGAGCTGATAGTCAAGTAGTACTCAACTAACTGTTCTCATTGGTAGCAATGGCAATCCAATCTAAACACCGTTTGCACAATTAGGGATTGCTGAACCAAGAACTAATCACTAATGAGTAAAACCATCTTAATAGAGGCAGTATCATGGCATACCTACAAATTTACAGTGAACTGTCTCTAAATAAAGGAATCCAGACAAATTAGAAATTCTCCTATATTGAGTAAGAATTTGCTACAGCAGTGAACAATTTAAACAAGAACTAGTCAACTGAAAGATTCTTTTAAATAGGCTCAAATATGGCTCAACCCTCCCTGACAATGGCTACTCTGTTCAAAGGAAATACGAATCTTTCGTTCTTTTTTTTTTTGCCTCCTGCATTCCTAAGTTTCTCATCAACAGTATCACTACCCAAATTAGAAAGAAGCAATGACTCTCCACCCAAGGGCATGTGTGAACCAAGTGAGAGTGGTTAAGCACTAGAATCTGGGCTGGAACAAGACAGTAATTTGAAGACTATTCTCCTAAGAAAATCAATGAATTGTTAAGGTGGAAGGGAGACTGGGGACTAAATTCAATGCCGAGAAAAAGTCTTCGTATTTTTAGTTGTATACCTAAAAGACTGTATGTACTTAGGACAGGAATTAATAAATCCACCCATAATTTACTACAGTTAACATTAGACATTATACCAACTGCTATTTTCCCATTATTTTATTCTTGAAGATAAGGGTTTAAAGTGATAAATTATTATTGCATGGAATTTCATATGAACAATTTAAAAATGTAACTAATTCTGCTAATTTCCAAATTTCTAAGTTTAGTTAGGAAGGTTGATTTGGTTCAGACAGAAGGAAAACTATTAATGCAAGAAGCAGCTTACCTGGGCCACTGTCTAAAAGGGTCTATGTACAAAACATGTAAAATGTGTAGTGCATTAAGATATCTTAAAATTCTTACTAAAAAGTAAATTAAATAAATAAGCACTAAAGAAGGAAAAGGTTACGCACTTCCAATTTATGCTCTTTCTCTGCAAGGGCTTCCTTTTGACAACGAAGAAAATCTGATAACATTCGAGTGAGCTGCTTCCTATCATCTATTTCTGCAGCCAATCTGCCATTGTAATCTGCCAGCAACATACAAGCATCCTCTACCATTTTAGAAAGCCTTTCTCCAGATTCTTTATCTAAAAAAAGCACAAAATAAAATTGTTATACAACAAAAACAATGCCATATGCTAGTCCCTCATCCCCACTCCCAAAAGAGTTCTGATCACATTTTCTTTTCTTACCTGTTATTTTATCTAGTAGGGATACTTCTTGGACTTCAACAGGCAGAGAAGCTATCCTCTGATGAACTGCTGCATCACCTGAAGCTGCATTTTCTAGATCTTGTAACGCTCTAACGAGATCTAGAGTCTAAAAATTTACACAACTTTAGAACCAAAATAAACACAACACATTAAACAACTACAAAAAACTTGAAAATCTGTTCATATTCTTTAACCCTTATGGACTATGTACTAGCTGAAAGTTTCAAATATAAACTCTTATAGAAAACAGCCCATTTCTTTTATGTATTAAGAAAAAGAAGCTACACTATGCTAGGTGTTGGAAATATATATGAATCAGGTCCCTAGGCCTTGAGGCCTTCACTGGACCTCCTCAGGTCCTCCAGTAGCTAACCAATCCTTATAGTGAAAATTCAAGTTCTTGTCCATGGTGACCAAGTGGGCTTCAGCATTCAGTTATTGATCCAACAGGTAGCTTGCCTCAGGTCTTGGCTGAGAGTCTTGGTCTGATTCTTTCTGCCTCCCTAGTACTTAGACTGATACAAAGCCACAGTTCTATGCAGTAAGTGGTTGTATCTTTCCTTCAAGTTCCTTTCATGAGGGAGATAGCTTCACCTCACCTTTGGCTTCAAACAATGAGTTTGGGTCCAGTCCTCCAAATCCCACAGAGCACTTTGAGTTCTTGTTATCCTACAGGATACTAACTTCTGGCAACCCATGTCTGCTTCTGGACCAGAGCTCAGCAGAAACCAGGCTTTGGCCCAGCATAACGAGTTGTGTGTGCTTCTGTACAATTTCTAGCCCAGGTAGCTATTCATCTTGTTTTAGAGTATAGTTATGCCTTCATTTTCTCCTTTTAAATTGTATGTCTCGCCTATATGTTTGAAACAGAGAAGAAGGAGCCTTAAAGACTCAATGCTCACTTAATGAAAAGTTCAAATGTCTTTCTGGAATTCATCTAATGGTTAAGGCATGCTATACTGTATCAACCTAGGAGGCTATGGAAGATTAAGATAATGATTCTAATCCATCTTGTTTTTCCATAGAACTGCATGGTTCTATATAGTTCCACAGAACTATATGAATATATACTTGTCATTCTAATACTCATTTTTTTTTTTCATATTTAAAAGCAAAAATACTTAAAGGGACAGTATCTCTAAGCATGAAATATTTAATGCACTTAAATCATACAATAAAATAAAACCCACTGCCTTCGAGTAGATTTCAACTCATGGCGACCCTACAGGACAGAGAACTGCCCCATAGGATTTTCAAGGCTGAAAAATCGTTACAGAAGCAGACTGCCACATCTGCCTCCCATGGAACAAATGGTGGGTTCAAACTGCTGACCTTTTGGTTAGCAACCAAGAGCTTTAACCACTGTGCAACCAGGGCTCCTCTATAATAAAATAGTTTTATTAGAATAAATAATGTCTTATTTATTTAAAAGGAAATTTTAAATAGTGGCTATTTCACCAGACTTAATCATACTCAGCAATTAAATATCCTCTTTCTATGTAAAATATGATTGTCTAATATATACAACATTAAACATAATCCATTTGTTAACCAGAAAACATATTCATGTAGCTTCCTTCTTACACCCAAAATTATAGTAAAAATCAATTTACAAAAATAAAACATCAAAGTTAATAAAGCTCAGAGGCCACATGAAGTTAAAATAACATAATTCTCTTAACAAAGAAAAACTTCTACCTGTGGTGGTTCACTTGGAGATCCTAGGGAGGAACAGTTTTCATTTTCATCCACCTTTATCTGTTCATAAGTTCGCTTCCTAGGTTTCTTATCGCCATCTACAATGAAAGATCATTTAAGTTTTAATGAAAGATCATTTAAGTTTTAATGAAAGAATACATTTTATTGAAAAGATCATGATAAAAAAATTATATACTTACACAGAGCTTGCTTAAGTTGTTCTAACACATCATTTTCATAAACGGACCTTTCTTCCCAAATAGATAAAACTCTTCCAAGGTGCTTCTTACAACTTTCATCAGTTTCACTAAAGAAAAAATAAAAATATTAATTGTAAAAAAATACATTGTGCTACTGAAAATGTAAGGATGATTTTTAAATACAATCATTCATTCACTCTCTGAAAAAACCTTTCCAAATGTTTATTGAGTACCACTATGTGGCCAGCAGTACAGGGTGAGGTGATCAAGACAGACATACTCCTGGCTTTCTTAAAAGAGCTTATTATTAAACAAAAAATTACAATAGCCACAAAAGTGGTAGTATCAGCTACTTGGGGTTTACAAAAGAAGAGGCATCTAACTTAATGGGGACTGAATGTGAGGCAAGGGAGGCGTTCTAATAGGTAACTTCTTAATTCATTCAACAAGTATTTATTGATCAAGGCACTATCCTTGACACTGGGGATACAAATAGAGGTTTACGGCAACTGTTATTTATAAATGCTACAAAAGAGAACAGGTGTTAAAGAAGGGCATAACAGAGGTCTAGCTCTGTTAAAAAGAGATCAGCAAGTTTACTTGAGGAAATAATACTTAATCTGAGTTCTGAAGATTGGATATACGGAGAATTGGGAAACATGAATTACCCTCAATCACTTCCAACCACCTTCCTTAACACCACCATAGACTGAGCCACTATTATCTCTTGCCTGGATTACTGCAACAGTCTTCTCACTGCTCTCCCAGCCTCTACTTTTATTTGATTCTCTACAAAGCATCCTAGTAATGTAAATCAGATCTTGCTCCTCTCAATCATCATACCAAGAATAAACTCCAAAATCCATACCCTAGGCCAGAAGGCCCACGTAACTCTGCTTTCTGGCTACCTTTCAATCCACATTCCCTAATATCTTCTCCAATATAAATCTCCTTGCTGATCCTCAAACACCCCAGCACATAACTATCTCATTGTCTCTGCAAGTATCTCCTCCACCTAGAATACTTTCCCCCTAGATACTCAAATGGCTCATTTCATCCCTTCCTTTAATCTCTGTTCAAATGCCATCTTCCTGAAGTAGTCATTCTTTACCACATTATATAACTGAGCATCCTCATACCCTCCAGTTACTTCCCTGCTTTAAATTTCTTCATAGCACTTGCCAGCTGACATTATAATTCACTTGACTATCTAGTTATTTATTACCTTTGCTCTTCACTGAAATGTAAGCTCCATAAGAACAGAACTTTGTCTTGTTCAGTACTGTATCCTCAGGGCTTAGGACACAGTAGGCGCTGAATAAATATTTATTGAATTCTAGGGAGAGGTAACATATATAAAAGCCTTAAGACAGGAAGAACTAACAGGGGTTCAGTTAACTTAAACTGTACACTATGGACTGTGTATGTAAGAAATGTGAGACACGAGTCTGCAAAGGTAGGCAGGGCCATGAAGGAACATTTAAGTCTTGCTCAGGACTTTCGACTTGACTTCTAGGGCAATGAGAGCCACTCAAAGGTATTATGGTCAGCTCTTCAACTCTTGACTACCATTTTCTAAATGGATTAAATAACACTGGATGCAGAAAGCCCAGTTGGAGGCTACTACAATTATACAGAAAGGACATTATGGTAACTGGTATAGAAAGAAATCCAAGGCACCAAGGGAACATGTACCATATGGGATAAGGAGTGAAAGAGAAGAGTAAGGGGGATGACATCTAATTTCTTGCCTGGGCATCGAGATACAGAAGTGTGGCCATTCACAGAGAACAAAACCTAGAGGAACAGCAAGTATGACAGGGAGAAAGGACATAATGATTTCAGTATCAGATTGAGTTTGAGCTGTCTGGGGAGCATTCAAATAGAAATAGCAATAGGCGATTAGATATACAAATCTGAAGCAGCACAGAAAAGACATCTAGACTGGAGCGTAAAATGGTCGGTCATTAGGGTGTAGAGAATAACTAAATACATGCAGTGTTCAAAATCACCAAGTGGTCCCACCACTGACTGTTCTGACCAGGATCACAACAGAGGGTTCTGGACAGAGCTGGAGAAGGATGTACTGCATAATTCTAACTCACAAAAAAAAGACCAGATTTACTGGCCTAAAGGAGACTGGAGAAACCTCGAGAGTATGGCCCCCAGACACCCTTTTAGCTCAGTGGTGAAGTTACCTCCAAGGGTCACGGTTCAGCCTGGGAGTGGACAGCCCCGTAAAACAAAATGAGACTAACGAGGTACAGGAGTCCAGTGACAAGGGCCAGAAGGCAGAAGGGGACAAGGAAGCTGGTGATAGGGAACCCAAGGTTGAGTAAGGATATTGTTGATGTGTTGTGAGATTGTTAACCATTGTCATAGGGCAACATTTGTAGTAACTGTTAAACGAGAAACTATTTTGTTCTGTAAGCCTTCTGTAAGCACAACTGGAAAAGCGTAGTCAATGTCACTGAACTGTACATGTAGAAATTTTTGAAATGGTGTATCTCTGGCTATGTGTATTTTCACCAAAAAAAAAAAAAGGTTGAGAAGTTAGAGGGTTGATATGTTGTGGGGTTGTTAACCAATGTCATAAAACAACATGTGTACTACTGTTTCATGATAAACTATTTGTTCTGTAAGCCTTCACCTGAAGTACAATTAAAAAAAAAAAAAAAAAACACCAAGTGGGTAAGTAAAGAACAAGACCAGAAAAGGGCCTAGGATGAAACTCTAAAGAAACATCAAATTCTGAAAAGATGGCAAAAGACAATATCTACACTGAAGGATAAATAATGCTTACTTAAGAGAATAACATACACCAATACTTCACACTCTAATTTTTCTTAAAAAACATCTCCTGTGACTAAAACTTCAGGGCATATAGTGAGTAAATTTTCATTCTTATATCATTCAACACATATCATCATCATTTACTATTGAATTCTATAATTTAGATTGATTTAATAGTCTACCTCATTTTAGTATTTATTCAGTCATCTACCAAATATTTGCATATAACTTTTGGAAATAAGCATTTTAAAAGGATATAAGTCAAAGTATAGAGGCTTCTAATACTCAGAATTTTCTGTAGCAAAAAATTTTAACAGGTTTATGATTATTTTAAATAAATATATACTTCCAAAATATTTTAAAATGTTATGTCAAATACCCACAAACCGAAAAATCTTAAATCATTAAAAGCAATATGAGGAAAGTGGTATTAAGTTTATCCAGAGATACTGGTTGGAAGACTGACAGCTTTTAAGTATGCAAATTTTCAATGCAATGCCTTCATTCATTTTTAATGAAGTTCATTCTGATAAGGCAAGTACCTTTTTTCTCTTAAAGGAAAGCTGTAATTCAAGTACTCCAAACGCCCAGATTATCAACAGTTCAATTTTTTTTTTCTTCACAGAAAGCACTGAACACATTTACAAATGCAATTTATATGTAGGTCTTTTCAAATGAAAGCCTCAGAGAAATACATTCTGTTTTTTACCTTAATGGCTTAAAGCAAATGTTAGCAAAAGGACATATTGTGCATTTAAAACAGATTACCTAGTACCCAAAACAATTATCATACCTTGACACATGCTTAAAAGCCTCCACTATAACTGGTGCAAAATCTTTTGTAAACTCCGGCCCTTTCCTTTTGCTGTTCTGAATGACATCATTGGCTAGGTAGAGAAAAGTAAGCTTCCTGTTTGGTTTGGCTGAAAAACAAAAAAATTAAAAATCTACTTAAAATATCCTCACTTAACTTGGACAAACTTTCTCAATACCTGAATTATGCAGTTTGAGAATGATAACTACTAACTTTATATATCATGTTCAATTCTAGCTACCCATTTTACTACCAAACTTATCAAGCTGCTGCTCCTACACTCACCAGGATGACTACTCTCTGATTTCTGCAGACTGATCATGTGAGGAAAAAAAAGAGCCAAAGAAGGAAGAGTAGGTCAGCAACAGATCTTTCTGTCTCCTTGGCAGTTTCACTAAGTCACCCAAACTATGTAACATCCTTGATTCCTAGTTTTATCACCATTCCCAAACTAATAGTTTTATATACTGAAAGCCACGTTTGGGTACACATATAGCTCTGTGACTCTACATATACTAAAATTTTATTAAAATCATTACAAATTATATGAAATATAGTCACTTAAAATAAGATGGTGACGGGTCATGCTGTTAAGATGGTACCCTAAAGCCCAGACTGAATTTAGAATTTGTTTTCACGCTCACGTTGATTCAAAATCAATTATTAAGTTATTGTGAAACAACGAAAGAGTACAAAAGAGAATCCCCTTGGAATTACATTTTTTTGGGGGAAAAAAACATAAACATTGCCCATTTGGTGTCCCTAACATTTACACTCTTAGCATGGCAAATATTTATTGCATAAACGATAACATTTTTAAAATGTTAAATTCGTGGATTGCTACTAATCTCAAAAATAATTCTGAATCACTTCTAAAACAAAAATTGTTTTTGTAAAAATTTGTAAGATTTTGAAATATGTTTCTTAATATATTCCAAAGGACAAACCCTGTACCAGGAAGGGGTCCAAATACTAAGATATTATTTTCCTTTTCTTTTTTGTGGAACCCAGGCTGAAATGTGAGAAATAACTAGAAATCATGATGATTTCTTCTTCATTTATCATAATGTTTCTCAAATTATCAGGGAAAAAAAAATTTACTTCCATTTAAAACTACGTAAACCTTTACACAGAGCAAATAATAAATTACTGGAACTAATCTCAATAGAATGAGCCCTGATGGTGCAGTGGTTAAAGCACTTGGCTGCTAACCAAAAGGTCTGCGGTTCAAACCCACCCACTGTTCTGCTGGAGAAAGATGTGGCAGTCTGCATCCTTAAAGATTACATCCTTGGCAACCCTATGGGGCAGTTCTACTTTGTCCTGTAGGGTCACTATGAGTCGGAATCAACTTGATGACAATGAGTTAATCACAATAGGCAACACCAGAAGAAAATCACAAAAGTGATTTTAAATGAATTTTGATAATTTTTAGAATGACAAAGCCACAAAGTGTTATTGAAAGAAGTATACAAATTTAACAGAGATGGCAAACAAACCATTTCATCATTCCTTAAAGAAATACATCTATTGGCAACAGACTATAGGGCTAAGCAATGGCTCTGACCTAGTCAATTCTCATGTTTCTGTTCTTCATGAGGTCCCTTCCTAAGACACCTACTTTCCAAACCTTCCATTAAATTTGTTATTGTTGTAAGTTGCTGTAAAGTTGGTTCTGACTCATGGTGACGTTATGTGTTAACAGAATGAAACATTCCTGGTCCTGCACCATCTTCACGATTGCTGATGTTTGAGTTCATTGTTTTGGCTATTGTGTCAATCCATCTCACTGAGGGTTTCTCTTGTTTTTGCTGATCCCCTATATTACCCAACATAATTTCTTTCATGATGATGTTCCAAGTAAATGAGTCGAAGTCTCACCATCCTCATTTCTAATGAGCATTCTGCCTGTATTTCTTCTAAGACTGATTTGTTCATTCTTCTTGCAGTCCATGGTTTATTCAATATTCTTTGCTAACACCACAATTTGAATGCATCAATTCTTTTTCTGTCTTCCTTTTTCACTGTCCAACTTTTGCTTGCAATAAGGTGATTAAAAGACCACAGCTTAGGTAAGGCACATCTTAGTCATCAAAGTGACATCTTTACTTTTTCTTCATTCATCATGATGTTTATTGGTTCCATTGTTGAGGATTTTCTATTCAATTTAAAAAACATTTATTTAATGTTTGTTATGTGCTAGGATCACTACTTGTCTGTCAGTTTCTTGTACTGTGAAGGCTCGCGTGTTACTGTAATGCTAGAAGCTATGCCACTGGTATTTAGAATATCAGCAGGGTCACCCATGGTGGACAGGATTTATCAGAGCTTATTGACTAAGACAGTTTAGAAAGAAAGGCCTGGTGATCTACTTCCGAAAATTAGCCAGTGAAACCCCTATGGATCACAACATCGTCTTACTTGCTTGCTTTGGACACATCATCAGGAGGGATCAATCACAGGAGAAGGACATCATGTTTGGTGAAGGAGAGGGCCAGCAAAGGCGAGGGAGATCCTCAGTGAAATGGACTGGCACAATATCCACAACTATGGACTAGAACATACCAGCAATCATAAGGATGATACAGGACCGGGTAACATTTTGATATGTTGTACATAAGGTTACCATGAGCCAGAATCAACTCATCAGCAGCTACCTATCTATCTGCCAGTGACCATGCTGGGCACAGACCAAAAATAATCTTTCCTATTTAATCAAGAGTTTGCAAGCTCCACGCAAACTGACATGATAGGCCACATCACCAAAAACATTAGTTCTCTTTTTTTCCAAAGAATCCATTAAGTAAAAATTTGTATGTCTGTTATGTGTGCATATTGCTATATTTATACTAATAAGCATAAGCCAAACAAGCACCACTCAACACTTAAAATTATGAGGCACCATTTTCTTACACCTCATCTCCCTGAACTAAATTTAAGCTCCTTCTGGGTAGTAACTATAGCCCCTTGTTGTGGGACCCTGCATATAAACGGGTACGTACGTACGTACACACACACACACACACACACACACACACACACACAATATGGCTGGCTAATATATGAGAATACAGTATTACTAAAAAAGGCACAGTAATAAAGTTCAGTTCATTACACAAGTAAGAAACAATTACACAATCTCACAAACAGTTCAATTACCAGGCTTCAAAAGGAAATCAGAGTCTGGATTATTGGACAAATAATATGAAACAAACAGCCAGTGAAAGGATTAAAGAAATGCCACCTAGTTTCACTTGCTTATAATCAGAAGATGGTAGGCGTACTACTTATTTTCTTACAGTGTACAAACCACATGCCTACTCGTTTTGGTAAGATACAAAATATCATAATCTAAATTAATCACCCATGCTTCTATAAAGCACTGAAATTTAAAATTACAGTGGACAACAATGCTAATACAACAAATAGCTAAAACACTGTGCTATCTATAAACATAAAAACCTTTTCTCCAAGGGAGCCTTCTGCATGGAAAGAAGCAGCAAAAAATTGAATACACAAATATATATATACACACACTCATGCATACACACACACACCAATGCCGGGAATGAACATTACCTCAGGTATTACAGCAGGAAATCAGGAGAAAAGCCGCTATCTTGAAACAAAAATCTATTCAAGATTTATTAACAACTGTTGGTCAATCATTTATTTCCTTTGTAAACTGAATCACTACACACTAGAATGAGGTGCTACAGACCCTGCTTTTGCAGTAAGTGCATATTAAGCCCTCAAATTTTAAGTGTAATTTAATTATGTTCTCTCAAGTTTAATTTAATTGGGTGGAAATATAAGTGCAGTTAACCAAAGGATAATTACAAATGACTGTTAAGATCTGATGCCATTCATTCACTCAACAGAAAATTATTTATCATCTACTATGCTCACAGACACTGCATTAGGAATAAAACAAGACTCTCAGTCAAATTCATAAAAGTCTTTTTAAGCCATAAGTGTAAATATGTAATGAAACATTGGTGAAAAGAACATTCCAGGTAGAACCCCAGTGCGTGAGCTAATGAGTGCAATGTTGATAATGTATGAGCAAGTAATGGAGAGGAGGGAGGACCTTAAATATCAGGCTAACACAAGTTTAAGCTTCATTCTGTAAGTAAAAAGAGAAGTACTGAGGTTTTAGAGGCAGGGGAAGGACACCTTCAGCTGAATTAAGAATGCTGGAAAGACTGAGTAGTTAAGAATATTTCAATCAGAAACAAAGCATTCAGAACTAAAGTTGTGTTAAGGGGAACTTTATCTTTAATTTCCCACATTTAATCACCTCTAACAATTGGAGCCCTGGTGGTGTAGTGGTTAAGAGTTCGGCTGCTAACTTGAAGGCCAACAGTTCTAATCCACCAGCCACTCCTTGGAAACCCTATAGGGCAGTTTTAGTCTGTCCTGTAGAGTCGCTATGAGTCGAAATCGACTCATCGGCAACAGGTTTTGGAGGTTTTTTTGGAAGAATTCCTTAGCTTTTTAGGGAGGTGGCATTTACGTAAGAGAGAAGAAGTTTTTGTATTCACTTTATAGTAAATTCCTGTTTGACAAATTGGAATTTCTCATTTGTTGCACTCTAACAGGAAGCAAATAACAAAAAAATAATTTACTGTACCTTCTATAGTTATATAGCTCTTTTCAGTACTTGTTATTCTTGTTATTCAGAATGAACCTGAGACGCTGCTTGATTTCAAGTGGAAGAAAGACTTTCATGTTATAGCTTAATTAGAATACTGCTACAGAAGTGAGTGAAACTCAACTGAGAATTGAACAAAGGTTTTCTACATAATCCTCAACATACTAGAACAGTTCATTAAAAAGACCCTGGTCCAAGCTTTCTGGGTAATCTCCAGGTTTTCCCAAATATCACCTCTACCGCTTCCATTTTAAGAAATTTTTTTTTTTAATGTTAGTAATGTTAAATATTTTCCATAATAATCCCCAGTCATCACTCCTAAAAACAAGGAGTTAGCTGTATAGCATTTCCTCCAAAGAAAAACTCTGAATGTTTCTTTCACCTTCTAGAATCCATATCTCCAAATCCCTTGGTTTCCACATGCTTCCTGAAGTCCCACTACAGCAATCACCCCCCCCACCAAAGCACCCCTACCTCCAACTTAGAAGATCCTCTCCCAACTAAACGCTCATTCTCTTAATTCAGGAATGCATGAAAGTGGATCTGACTCAGTCCCTTAACCATTAGAGATAACTTTATACCTAAGAATTTATAACAAGCTACAGGGCAACAAATTGAAATTTAAAATGTTTTTAGTGGAAACGATAATTTTCTAACACAAAAAAGAAAGTTCTGTACTGTGTAAATGTGCATGTATCCTGAGAGTGTGTTCTCTGAAACGGTCTGTCTCCAAACCCTATGGATTCTAACAGCTTCAAGATTTTTCCTTCTGCCTGTGGCACTGTGGGGAAGAGGATATGTTTAAGTGGGTGGGCAGGTAGTTGGAAGACAGAAACTGCCTTAACTTAGTAATTTTCTATGCCACAGAAAGTACATAATCAACAGATGATTCTTTAAATGGAATTCAATCTGTCCTGCATAGGACAAAGCGTTCATTCAGACACAGCTGGTTGCTTCTCAATAGCTGAGGTGGATGAAAAATGGTTAGAGTAGGTGTATTTCTCTACCGCGGCAAGATGCCTCAGACTTTTGGCAGCCCACTCCTTGGAAAAGTTCAAGTTTCCACTTCAAACTACCCAAGAGAGGTTGATCCTGTCGTTCCTTGCTTAAAAACCTTCAAAGATTTTCTACTGTTGTGCAGATTACATTTAAAATCCTTAATATGAACAATAAGGCCCTACAAGATCCGTCTCTGCCCTCTACACTACTCCCTCTTCACACCCAACACTACTACCCTTCCAACTTCTCCAACTCCTACTTGGTCTTCAGACCTCGCTTAAATGGATTTCTCTAGTTTTCCCTGACCACCTAATCCACATAGGTTAGAGAGCCCTGATATGCTCTCATAGCACCTCATAGTTTTCCTATGGAGCACTTATCCCAAGTATAACTATCTTTGTTTAATGTAGTGCTTCCCAAAAAACTGAGTTCTAAGAGAGCAAGAATTGCCAGTCTCATCTACCAATCTATGGAATCAAGCCCAGCAGTTCATTCATAATTTGTTCAGTATTTACTGAATAAATAAATTTTAGCCTGGAATTGCACCTTTAATTGCTTATTTCATTAACTTAGCTTCTGGTCATTAGTCTCACCCACACTCTCAACTATGGGAACATATGCATAATTACACTGTTCAGATAATGAAATTCAGATTATGAAAGACAAAGTTTCTTACAGATCTAGTTACTCTTGCTATTGCCGATGTATTGAGTTCAAAAAATACTTTCCCATCTCCATTCTAGAGTTCTTACACATCAATAACCTATCGAAAAATGGGGAAGTAATATAAACAGAAAAGGAGCACTGGTGGCGCAGTGGTTAAGGGCTCAGGAGCTAACCGAAAGGTTTGCCAGTTCAAACCTACCAGCCTCTCCGTGGAAGAAAGATGTGGCAGTCTGCTTCTGTAAAGATTACAGCCTTGGAAACCCTATGGGGCAGTTCTACTCTGTCCTATAAGGTAGCTATGAATCAGAATCACCTTGACAGCAACGAGTTTGGTTTTGGTTTTTTTGGAATATGACGTAAGAAGTTCAAATACAAATAGGAAATACAAACACTAACAATGAAAATCAAAAACCATTTTCCACTTATTAGACTGATCAAGATGAAAGTCTGACACTAAAGCTGGTAAGGTGCGATCACCACCTCTAGATACTTTAGACACTGGTAATGAAAACATAAATTGGCACAACCTCTTAGAAAAATAATTTGGCAATATCTATCAAAAACGTTAAGTGTAAATACCTCTTGACCCTGCGATTGTATTTCTAGAAATTCATCTTATGGATTCACTCTCATAAATGCACAAAGAAATCCACTAAGGATGTTCATAAGAGCATCAAGAAAGAGTGACTATATTACTCATGGTACATCTATACAATCCAATACTCTGCAGCTGTTCAAAGAATGAGATAGAGCTTTATGTACTGATATAGAAAGATGTCTAAGACATAGTATTAAGTTACACACACAAACGAACACATACCGCAAACAATAGATAGTTCTACTTTCGGGAAGGATTAAGAAAAAAATTATGGGTAGGGCGACAGAGGGACTTTGGGTTACAAACAAAGAATTAAGTCATAAAGAGGAAACACATGATTTACGTAAATGATTAACTTGAGCCTACATGCTGAAAAGTGTTCTGGGAAGTGCTGACCTCGAATTGACTCTGTCCTACGGCTGCATGTATCCATGGTTTCTCCTATTTCAAAGCTTGATAAGAAATCTAGACAGATACCAGGGACAGATGGAACAAGAAAGGCATGATGCTAATAATGCTGAAGTTAGGTGATGGGTTCACAGAAGTTCAGTATCTTGTTACCTTTACTTTTGTAAATAAACTGTAAAACTCATCATAAAAAGTTAATTAAGAAATCTAAAGTTGAGAGTATATAAACAGTGAAGACTCCCTTCATAGATACAAGGAGCACTGGTGGCACAGTGGTTAAGCGCCCAGCTGCTACCCAAAAGGTTGGCAGTTTCAACCCACCAGCCGCTCCGTGGCAGAAAGATGTGGCAGTCTACTCCTGTAAAGATTATTGGGCAGTTCTACAGAAGGGTTTTTTCATAGATATAAGTTAATAATTTGGTATGTGTATCCTTTCAAGACCGCCTGCAAACATTTTATACCTATACACATATATACAGATATACATACATAAAATTTGTTTCATAAATGAAATCATACCACATAAATTTCACAAATAGCTTTCTTCACACTTTACATATGCAAGATCTGTTACCAACTTTTTGTTTTGTTTTAGTAAAAATATATGTAACAAAACATTTGCCAATTAAGTATCTTTTACCAAACTCCTTTCAACAGCTTCATTCCTTTTAACAGCTACTTAGGCACATGAGATATAGGTTATTTAAAATCTTTAGTATTTTTTATCTTTGTAAGCCTGAGCAAGTATTTCCACAGGATAGATTCCGAGAAGCAGAGGCAATGGGTTAAAAAGCATGCAGTTAAAATTTTTTGCTGTTGTAAAACTATATGTAACACAATACTTGACAAATTAACATTTTTTTCAGGTGTACACTTTAGTGACACCAATTACTTAATCATGTGCAATCATCGCCAATAACCGCTGCCAATTTTTCCATCCCCCAAAACAGAAAACTCAATGCTTCCTAAACAATGACTCCCCCTTTTCCCCTCCTTCCTGACCCTGGTAACCACTAGTAAACTTTGGTCTCTATACATTTGCCTATTCCAGATATTTCATGAGTGAGATCATACAATATTTGTCCTTTTGTGACTAATGTCACTCAGAAACCCTGGTGGTGTAGTGGTTAAGAGTTACAGTTGCTAACCAAAAGGTCGGCAGTTTGAATACACCTGGCGCTACTTGGAAACCCTACGGGGCAGTTCTACTCTGTCCTACAGGGTCACCATGAGTCGGAATCAACTCGAAGGCAACGGATTTGGTTTGTTTGTTTGTTTTTTAACGTCACTCAGCATTATGTTTTCAAGGTTCATCCATGTTGCAGTGTGTATCAGGACTTCATTTCTCTCGCCTGCGGTTTAAATTTTGTCATTGTCAAAGCTGCCTTCCAAAAAGGCTGGACCAATTTGAATCCCCACCACATGAAAATGTTCATTTTCCTACATTATTAGGCAACACTCCAAAAATCAAACCCATTGCTGTTGAAGTCAATTCCGACACTTAGCGACCCTGTGGGGTTTCCAAGGCCGTAAATCTCTAGAAGCAGACTGCCACATCTTTCTCCTGTGGAACAGCTGGTGGGTTTGAACCACCGATCTTGATGTCAGCAGTTGAGTGCTTAACCACTGCACCACCAGGGCTCCTTATTAACCAACACTTAGTACTATTAATATTTATAATTTTCGCCAAGTTTTTGAGAGTAAAACGATGGAGTTTTTATTTGCAATTCCCTATATACTAGTGAGGCTGGTTCCTTCTCATTTATTTTTCCTCCTTCCATGAATTGCCTGTTCACATCATTTTATCTGTTTTTCTACTGAAGTGTCTTTTTCTTATTAATTCATAAAATCACTTTATAAATTACAGATTTTAGCTTATTCCTATACTAGATACTGCAAATATCTCCAAGTCTGTTGTTTAAAACTGAAATTTGATGCTAGTTTCTGCGTTCAGAAATTTTATAATTTTATGTTGCCAAATCTATTTCCTACATGACTTCTGGCCTATATCTACTTTAGAAAGTCCTTCCATAAAAATCCAAGGCTAGAAATAATTACAAATATATATATTTTTTCTGCTTGCTTATTTTATTGTTGATTTTTTTCAATGTTTACAGCTTTAATTCAATTAACTTTTTATATGTTTTTAGGTAAGAATCCAAGAAAGGAGTTCTGGTGGAACAATGGTTAAGCGCTCTGCTGCTAACCAAAAGGTCGGTGGTTCGAACCCACTAGCTGCTCTGTGGGAGAAAGATGTGGCCGTCTACTCCTGTAAAAATTATAGCCTTCGAAACTCTATGGGGCAGTACTACCCCATCCTATAGAAGAATCTAAGAATCATTTGTTAATATTACATCCCTCTCCCATGGACTTAAAGTGCCTGATTTACCATATGCTCATATAAAATGGGTCTTCCAAATCTCTATTCTGATTCATTCATATATTACTATTCCTGCACCAACATCATACTGTTATAATTACAATGCTTTTATAGTATGCCCGGATACCAAAATGGCACACTCTCTCCATTACTGTTTTCCTTTCAAAATCATCTTGGCTCTCCTTCCACATTTACTTTTCCCAATGATCTTCAGTATTAGTCCATCAATTTCTAGTAAAAACAAATTCCTTTTGGATTGCTCTGAATTTATAGATTAATTTGGGGACAACTGCTTTGCAAAAGATTTTTACTTTGTAATTTTATATACTATTGTACTGTTATAATTTTCTAACAACTATTTTAAACCAATAAAAAAGTAAAAATTAGTGTTTAGCAGTTAGATTAAAATAAACTTGTTAAAATACTACCACAATATGTTAACCAGAAAGTCCCCTATCACATCAAGACCAAGAAAATACTGGTAGAAAACACTAGTCTAAGAGTTCTAAATAATGTGTCCTGATTCCAATATAAAGATCAATTTGTAGGGGACTTCTGCTTCTGGAAGACAGAACAGACAGACTTTTCTCTACTCCTCCTGCTAAGTACGAGTACAAACCCTGGACATTACATATGAAACAAACATAAGAAGAGAGAAGAACACAACCAACTAGGGACTCAGGACCCAAAGAACAACAGAGGGATAAGTTCCCTGGGTTTTCTTTCTACATCATATATAGTAGGATTTGACACTGAAAAAGCCAGCAACCCAAAAACTCCAACAGGGACCAAAAAAAAAAAAAAGTCCAACAAAAGCCTGCTCTCTCTAGCTCAAAGACCAGGAAAACGGAAGCCTAGCAAGACTTTTAGACTATAACCACTCTACTCCAGCAAAAACTGTGGCCCCACCTCCACCCACACCAGCAAAGGCTAAACGGGAGTCTAGACTTCCATCCTCACAAGACTGTAATGAGGAGCCCAGTATTCCACCTGTGTGGTGTCAAAGAAGGTAAGTAGGGAGCTTAGATGTCCAACCCTACCCAGTAGTTAAGAAGGCACTTCCACTGGGGTGGTGTCAGAGGAGGCCTAGTGGACAGTCAAAGATTTTCACCATCGTCCAGCAGTAATGGGGCCACACACATCCCACCTTTGGTGTAGTGGAACCTAGTGGGGAGTCGGAACTCCCTTTCCCACCAGCAGTAACAAACGTGGTGTGTCAAAGGAGATCGGATTATTAAGAGAGGCCGAGGGGAAAATACGTATTTCTACCTCTTCCTGGCAGTAAAAAAGCAACAACCCCTAAACCTGACAAAGCAGTGTCAGAGAAATCCAGCTAAAACTGAAGGATGACATAAAATCCAGAGTCTCATAATAGATGCATTACTCGAAAATCACTCACCATACCAAGAACTACAAAGATCTCAAACTGAATGAAAAAACAATCAATAGATGCCAACACCAAGAAGACAGAGATGTTAGAATTACCTGACAAAGATTTTAAAGCAACCATTATAAAAATGCTTCATATAAAAATATACTGCAGATATAAATACCAAAAATTTGTGGGACACTGGAGTAGTCTACCAAACATTTAGAGAAGAACTGACACCAATCTTGTTCAAACTCTTCCAAATAGTAAAGGAAAGAATACTCCCTAATTCTTTCCATGAAGCCAGCACTACCCTGGTACCAAAGCCAGAGAGAGACACCACAATAAAATTAAAGACCAACATACCTATGAATGTACATGCCAAAACTCTCAACAAAATACTAGCGAACAGAATTCAACAGCATATTAGAAGAATTATACACCACGAGCAACAGAGAGTTATGCCAGGAATGCAAAGACGGTTCAACATTAGGAAATCAATCAATGCAATATATCACATTAATGTTGTTGTTTGTTAGGTACCATCAAGTTGGTTCCAACTCATAGCAACCCTATGTACAACATAACAAAACACTACCCAGTCCTGAGCCACCTTCACAATCTTTGTTATGCTTTGAGCCCAGTATTGCAGCCACTGTGTCAATCCATGATGTTGAGGGTATTCCTCTTTTTCAGTGACCCTCTACTTTACCAAGCATGATGTCCTTCTCCAGGGACTGGTCCCTTCTGATCACATTAATAGAACAAAGGAAAAGAACAACATGATCATCTCAACTGATGCAGAAAAGGCATTTGATAAAATCCAACACCCTTTCTTGATAAAAACTCTCAACAAGATAGAAATAAAAGGGGAAGTTCTTCAATATGATCAAGATCATTTATGAAAAACCAACAGCTAACATTACACTCAATGGAAAAAAAATGAGAACTTTCCCCTTGAAAACAGAAGGAACAAGACAAGGATACCCATTCTCACCACTCCTATTCAACACTGTATTGGAAGTGCCAGCCTGAGCAGTAAAGCAAGAAAAAGAAACAAAAGGTTTCTAAACCAAAAAGGAAGAGGTAAAACTATCTCTACTCGGAGATGACATGATCCTGTATATAAAAAATCTCAAAGAATCCACTATAAAGCTTCTAGAACTAATAGAGGAATTTAGTAACGTTGCAGGATACAAGGCCAACACACAAAAATCAGTTAGGTTTCTACACACCAAAATAAAAAAAAAAAAAAAAAAAAAACCCAAACCCATTGCTGTTGAGTCGGTTAGGACTTATAACGACCTCAAGGACAGAGTAGAACTGCCCTATAGGGTTTTCCAAGGAGTGGCTAGTGGATTCAAACTGCCAACCTTTTGGATAGCAGCTGGGCTCTTAACCACTGCACCACAAGGACTCCTATACACCAGCAATGAGAAATCTGAAAAGGAGATTAAGAAACAATTTGATTTAAACAGCATCTATTAGAATAAAATACTTAGGAATAAAAATTTGTGGGACACAACTAAAGCAGGGATGAGAAAGAAATTTATAACACTAAATGCATACATCAGAAAAAAGGAAAAAAAAAATCACAAATCAATAATCTAGTTCCCACCTCGAAACTCTACAAAAAGAACAGAAGATACCTAAGCAAGTAGGAGAAAGGAAATAATAAAAGAGCAGAAATCAATTAAAATGAAAACAGAAAAAGAGAGATCTCAAACTAAGAGCTGATTCTTTAAGAAGAGCAATACAATTGACAAACTTCTAGCAAGAATGATAAAGAAAAAGTGAGAAGACACAAATTATCAATATCAGGAATAAAACAAGGACTATCACTATAGCCCCTGCAGACAGCAAAAGGATAATAAGGGAATACTATGAACAATTCCACACCTTCAAATTTAACAACCTAAACAAATGGATTACTTCCTCAAAAACCACAAACTACCACAACTCACCTGATATAAAACAAATAATTTAAATAACCCTGTAACTATTAAGGAAATTGAATGTGCAATTTACAAACTCCAAAAAAGAAATATCCATGTCCAGATGGTTTTACTGGAGAATTCTATCAAATATTTAAAGAATTAACAATTCTACACAATATCATCCAGAAAATAGACGAGGGAACACTTCCCATTCATTTTATAAAGCTAGTATTACTGATACCAAAACCAGACAAAGACAGTACCAAAAAAAAAAAAAAAA